>NC_136919.1:0-395000 GCF_949752795.1 Hyperoodon ampullatus | reverse complement strand
TTAAACCTGAAAACTGCACAAAGCCAGAAAGAAGTCCCGGTGTCTCATGTTTTCCCCACCCAAAGCTATGATTCTGGATGTGACGTCTTTTCACTTTTACTGTGAACTGGCTTGAGCACAGTAAAAGAGAGCTGACGAGGGCACACAGGAGCTGCGTGCTGGGCCCCAAGGCCCTGGCGGATGCGGCCAGGCGGCCATGTGAGGGCAGCAGCCCTGAGGCTCTTCTCGCGGCCGGGCTCGGCTGGCCTCATGGGGCTTGTCCAGCGGGAGTCTCTGTGGGGAATGTGCTCCTTGTCTCACTGGCCGTGGGTTTGCACAAATTGGTTTGCTTGAGTCAAGTGTTCTCTTGACCTCCCTTCCCAGAGCGGGCCTGTGTGTGTTCACAGGTGTGTGCCTGTGTGAATCTGAGTGTGTCTTTGGGGGGTGTGGTCAGCGTCTGGGTATGCTGTGTAGCACATGTGTGTGACTCGGTTTCTAAATGGTTGTGTCTGGGGTTTCTGAGCATGTGGGTTCACAGGGTGGGTCTGTGATGGCTCTGCCTGTGTGGAAGTTTCTCCTCGTCTTGTCTGTACTGGGTGCCTGTCTTTCTTCTGTGCCCCAGGGCTGCCTTTGAGGACGGAGCAGGTGTGTCTGGCTGTGGCCTTGGCATTTTGAAACCCTTGGCAAGGTTGGCCAAGAGGTTTCATTGAATGAGCCAGCCCCGAATAATCGGCATTGGCTGGTGTCTGGCCGTGGATTGGGAGGCTGTGTCCCGGCGTAGCCAGAGGCTGTGACGGAGCAGTGTCTTCCGTGGGTGTGGGTGGGGTGTGGCATCTGGAGCGCCAGGAATTCCCCGTTAGGGCCGTGCATGCGCCCCCACCACAAGGGCTGACTGACGGACACTCCTCGGGACCGCTCCTCCCGTGTCTGGGGCACAGCGTCCCCCTGCCCGATGCAGCTGCTCGGCTTGTAGACGGGTCTCTCCAGAGGCCTCGGCCCATCTTCATTTAGTGAATCCAAGAAAACACCAGCCTGATAATGCTCTTGTTGTGCTGGTGAGGGTCTGGGTGTGGACACGCACACAAACCTGTGCAAACGTGCCCACCATCACGGAACACACACTCACACGCTTCTTCCCCAGGGACTGGCGGCCAGGCCAGGTGTTCAGAGCCAGCTGGGTTTGAACACCTGGAGGCACTCAGGCCTTCCAAGCACCCACAAAGTCTGCTCGCTCGTTTGTCAAGTGGCGCGAGGGGTTGGGTGGTGCAGAGGGTGGCCCTGTCCCCCCAGAGCTCAGTGTGGCCTGGGGGTTGGACACGAAACAGGCCGACGAGCCGACATGGTGCAGCTGTATAAGGGTGCGATTGTTGGGGGGCTGGAGCCCTGTTAGCTGGAGCCTGAAGAAGGGCGGTATTGACGCCGGGACGTGGAGCTGAGAAGGAGCCAGTGAGGGAAGCGCCCCTCGGTGGGGGCAGAGCACGGGTGCCGCGGGCACGGAAGTGAGGAGGGCGGTGGGTTTGGCGGGCAAGCCGGGCAGGGGAGCAGCTTCCTCGGCAGACGTTCTGGAGACTGAGCTTTGGGGGCTCCGTGGACCACACTCAGCTCTGCAGCTGGGCCAGATGCAAAGGAGCGTGGCTGTGTTCCAGTAAAACTCCTTGAAAAGCAGGGGGTCAGTGGCTGCTGACCCCTGAGCTACAGAGGGAGGGAGGGACAGAAGCAGCAGGACTCCCCAGGCCGCACGGAGGAGTGGGAACAGCCTGGGAGCGTCGGGGCTGCCCTCCTGGGCCGTGGCCGCGGGCGCTGGGGACCCGAGGCCGGTTCCAATCCAGGTCTCGCACCCAGAGCCCAGCAGCCGTGGAGACCGCCGAGGCTCTGGGTTCCTTCATTTGTGAAGCGGGGGTGGGGTCAGGACCCACTGCAGGGGACACGGGTCATTAGCACAATGTCGGTAATGGGTCTGACACACTTGGTGCCTGTGATGGAAACTGGGGCCTCGAGCTGGGCCAGGGCTGGGGGCAAGCGTCCTTGTGGGGTGGGGGATGCACGTCCTCGAGGAGGCATCCGCAGGGCTCCCAGCGGCAGAGGGCGAGTGGGTCCCCCACGTCCTCAGTGAGCCCCTGTTCCCGCAGGGTCCCCCTTTGCCCGAGCCAGCCTCAAGAGCGGGAAGACGGAGAGCTCGTCGTACTTCCGCAGGAAGGAGAAGATGTTCCGGTTCTTCATCCGGCGTCTGGTGAAAGCGCAGAGCTTCTACTGGGTGGTGCTGTGCGTGGTGGCCCTGAACACGCTGTGCGTGGCCATGGTGCACTACAACCAACCCCAGCGGCTCACCACGGCGCTGTGTACGTAGCCGGGCCCGGACCCGCCCCTGCCCCCGCCCCCCTCCGCCAACCTCTTCTGAACCGCTTCCGGTCCACAACCTGTTGCTTTGGAATGCCCTGGGCAGGACCCCTGTGCTGACTAAAGTGCTCCAGGGACCTCTGCTGGGGGCCTGGCTGTGCCCCAGGCCTGGACTCCCCATCCCAGGGCTCCCCAACAACCTGGGCCCTGCTTCCAGGGAGCCCGGCTGATCTGGTTAGACGCCCATCCATCAGGGTAGTGGGAAATGAGTGGGGGGTCTGGGGCACCGGGGTCATGTGTCCTCCACCGTAAGGGCTTTAGACCCAGGGAATGAGGGACCCATCTGCCCTGGATTCCTGAGGAGAAAGAGTCCTGGCTCCCAGGGATCTCCCAGGGCTCTTCTGGTTGTTTCTGTTTTTCTTCTTGGTTGGTTGAATCTGGGTGTGTCCATGACCAGGGATGCCTTGCAAGACTGTGTCCATGAGCCTCAGGCCAGGCCAGGGGCTCTGGGTCATGACCTGTCCTTCCTTGGCTACAGTTCCAAGGAGGCAGAGAGCTGAGGTCCCTCCCCAGGGACCAGGCTGACCCTTCACACCCAAGGGCCCTGCAGGGCACATGCAACTGAAGGTCTTGTTTTGTTGTCTTGCCTCACAAGAGCGCCAAAGACACTGCACGAATGACTTCTGCCCTGCGGTCAGTGCTCCCTCCTTGCCCTTCCCCAGGGTCAGCCGCTTTCACCCTGCTCGTGTCTGTGGCTGGTCTGGAAACAGCCTGTTCTGGGTCCCCACAAGTGCCTCCCTCTCTGCTCGGAAACCTGTGTGCCTGCAGTCACCTAGGTGGCCAAGAGAGCCGTTCTCCAGAGAAGAACCCTCCTGGCTCCCAGTTCTGGCCCCTGACGGGCCAGCCACACTGAGCCTGGGTAGCTCCAACTTGGAGCCTGGGAAGCTCCAACTTGGAGCCTGGGAAGCTGTTTAAGGGTTCTTGTGGGCAGTGGACAGACGGCTCCACGGGCCACTTGAAAGTGTGGGTGGGGAGGCCTGTGTTGGGGGTGGGACTCCAGGCTACTGTTTCCCAAACTTTGATTGAAATCTTTGCTGGTATAATGGGAAAGGGCAAAGAGAAAGGAGAAGCAAGAGGGGCCCAGGGAGCTTCTAGCAGACAGGCTGGTTCCCTGGGAGAGGGCGGGTTACGGAACAGAGGCTGCACGTTGAACTGGTGCCCTGGCCCCTGAATCATGTGTCCTGGGCCCGTGGTTTGGTGGCTTGGGATGTGGTTTGGGACCAAATTCAGTGTCTGCCTTGAGTCCTCAGGCTGCAGTCTCCCCGCCCTTGGGGGCTGGGTAGGGCCCGGGGAGACAGGGCTTCCTCCTAACTTGGCGAATGGTGCGGCTGCTCCCTGGGGCCTCCTAACCAGGCCTTTTCTTCCCTCGGAAGAAGCTGGTGGTGCCCAGTCAGTCTTGTGGTTACTCCTTGTCCTGGGGATTTACCAGCTGAGTGCGCTGGGGGTGAACCACATGGCCTGGTCGCTTGTCTGATGTGCAGGAGCGCGAGGCTGGAAGTGTCCAGGCGCTGGGCCAGGCCGTAGGAATCCCTGGCGGGGCATCTGCCTCCTCACTGCCTTGCCTTCTCTGTGGTTTCCTGGAGACTCCTGAGTTCATCAGCATTCCCCAGGGAAAATGGCTGGAGGGAGGGGTGGGTCTATGCTGCCTCTGGACATCTCTGCTCAGTGCCCTTGACAGCTGGGCTGGAGCGGAGACAGGCTGACCCAGCAAGGGAGGGCAGGCCTTGCAGGAGGCAGACGCAGAGGTGGGGACTCCCTTCCTGGACCAGCTTCATCAGAGCTCGCCATGGGGCTCTGGCCTGAGGCTGGCCGCCCTGCAGAGAGCGGGTACAGTGCACCTCACTGTCTGCCCACCAAGCACACCGCTCCCAGTGCACCAGGGACCCCGAGACTGAGGCTTGGATGGTGAAGGAGGGATGGAAGTGGGTGCTGTCCTCCCGTGAACCCCCAGGCCTCACGGGACAGACCTGACCGCCCTCCCCTCTGTCCCTCTGTCCCCACAGCATGCCGTCCTCTTGTTATAATGCAAACACCGTTTAACTTACCTGCTGTGCTCCCCTAGCCTGTGATCTCCTGGAGAGGGGGGTCAGCTGTCTCCCGGGCCAGCTCAGAGTAGCGCCAGTGTCTGCTAGTGGAATGAATGCTTTAGGAATGAATGCGTGAACACCCTTTCTCGGCCTCTGAGGGGAGGCTGAGCACGCGAAGCCGAGGATCTCCTCCTTGGGAGAGAGAAGGAGCAGGCAGGGTGCTGGGGGCCCTGCTCCAGGTGTCCCCTTTCTCTGAAAGCTTCCCCTTCGGCAGTTCCTGTGCTCGTTCATGCAAAGGGCTCCCGCTTTGGTCTCCTGGGGAGCAAGATGGACACCCAGGCAGTGTCAGCTCCAAGGTCTGCCGTGTGTGTGGCTGGGGTGCCCATCTCCGTGCTCTCTCCTCCCAGGACCTGAGCTCCTCTCGTGGGGTCCTGAGAGGCAGGGGCCACGGGGCTCGTGTTCCGACTGGACTCAGGCACAGCTTTCCTGTGCTTTCTCCAGGAGGGCTGCTTTGCCGTCTCATTACTCATCCCGTGCTTGGCTCGGGTGCCCTGGTGGTGTTTTTGACTGGTTTCAGAGGCCAGGCAGGAGCTGGTTGTCCACGTACTCCGGTCCCCTCCCCGAGGCCTTCCAGGGCCGTATGGACCATCACGTGTGTGTCTGTGAGGCACGGTGCCCAGTGGGCAGTGGAACTGATGTCTCTGCTCATTCAGGGTCTCGGCTGCCACAGACCTGCCCAATGAGGCCTCTGCGTCTGTGCAGCACTTGGTGGAGAGCCGTGGGGGAGAGTAGATTTCGGGGTGCACAGAGAGGGCAGGAAGTGTGTGGCCCCCTCTTCTACCACCTGTTTTAGCATGAGCTGCTTGAGGTCCAGTCTCCCAACCAGCCTGGGTGCCAGAGGCCCTGGGGAGGCTGGGTGGGCAACTGCCTGGTGACTGGACCCCTCGGGCCCTGGCCCTGCATGGTGGGCTCTGCCCTTGGTGCTGAGCTGCTTCCCTGGCTCCTGTGCCCTGGGGTCAGAGGCCACAGTGCCTTTGGCTCACTGTCTGAAATGATAGGTGGATTCCAGCTTTGGGAGGAGGATCAAAGGCAGTGACCTTGTTCTGACGTCTGGAATTCCTGGTTCGGCCGCCTGTTAGCGGCTGAGCTCGGCTGCGTCTCCTGCGGTCTGTGGCCTCGTACAGCTTTTGGACTGTTTCTTCTTGCTCTGACCCCGCCTTCTGCTCAGGCTGGGTTAGGGGTAGTGTCTGTGTGCGCTGAATTTGCAGCAGGTCCAGTGCAGCCTCCCTTCAGTCCTGCCAGCCGGGTCAGCACTGCCGTGGCGGCATCCCTGGACTGAGGCAGGCCCTGCTCACCACTGCTGCCTGCCCGGCCCAGCCTGCGGGAAGCTAAGCACCCCACCCACAGGGGTCTCTGTATGACTCCCCAAGACCCCCAACAAGCATGGGTGCCTCCTGGGAGACTCGTACTGCAGGGGCCTGGGGGTGTCAGGTGGTAGGGACACCCGCCTTTAGTGGGGCGAGCCTACGAACATGGTTAAAACCCAACACGGTGCTGCTGTGAGTCCAAGGGGGTCAGGAGGTCCTCGCAGAGGGACGGGGGTTCTGGCCGGGTGGCTGAGGGATTCTAGCTGCCGTCAGCGCACGGAGCGCGGAATGAGACTGAAGCCAGAAGGACAGGCTCGAGGCCGTCCAGCTTTTCCACGGGGGTTGGGCGCCCTCTGCCTGATGCCTAGGTCCTCCTCTGGGAGATTTGGGCCCTTGACCCAGAACTCATTCTTGAGCCCAGTCCTGGGAGGCTGCCTCTGTGTCCCAAGGCACTGGGCACTCAGCTTTCAAGCTGGAAGGAGCGCCTCTCTGCGACACTCCCTGTCTGTTCGTGGGCTGTTCTGTCCTGGGCTGAGATTGGAGCTCAGGGGCCACCGGCCAGGCCTGGAAGCCCCACCCTGGGTCGGCCCAGAGGTCTGGTGTCCTCCTGTCTGGGCTGGAGCCAGGTGGGAGGAGGACGCGAGCTAATCCCCCTCTTCTCCGGCTTCTCCTAGACTTTGCAGAGTTTGTTTTCCTGGGTCTCTTCCTCACAGAGATGTCCCTGAAGATGTACGGCCTGGGGCCCAGGAGCTACTTCCGGTCCTCCTTCAACTGCTTCGATTTTGGGGTGAGTGAGCCACCTCGTCAGGGACGCCTGCTGGGGGTCCAGACGGGTCCGCGGTGTCCTGGCCGGAGAGCGCACGCACCCCTCCCGCGATGCCGCCCAGTGTGAGCTGGGGCCTGTGGAGCGGAGCCCGGGGGCTGGGGGACTGTGATCCCCTGTGGGTCAGCAAGGCTGCTGGCAGGCAGGGGAGGCCTTTCCTGGTCAGGCCCCGACTGGTGCGGGTGCTGGCCATGGGCAGCCTCCTTCCCTCCCTGGCCCTGTCTGTAGAGTCTCAAGATCAGCTTAAGGCTCTGTGGCCTCTTCCACACCTGGTATGCGATCTTCTAAATGTCTGCTGTCCCGTGGAGGCTCAAGAGGGCTGTGGTCCTCACCCCCATCATTCCTGTGGGTCTGGTCCTGGGCACATGCAGCAGCGCTTTCTGGGGAGGCCGGAGGGGAGCAGTGGGCCTGGGTCCCTTCACCAGCCTCTGCAGGTGGGGGAGGCCTGGAAGGCAGGTGTTTCTGAGGCTCACCGTGGACGAGCACAGGGCCGGGGCGGCAAAGAGTCCCCTTCCCTGGGCCCCGCAGGTCATGCAGGATGCCTCCCTGTGTTGAGCCCAGAGCCTGGGGATGGGGTGCTCTTTACACCTGCCCAGAGGCTGAGTTCTGACCTGGTGGAGGCTCTGAGTGAGAAGCGGCCGTGCCACAGCCCAAGGAGGCCTTGCACCTCTGCAGACTTCTCAGTAGCCAGGGAGGAGGCCGGACCTAGGTCGAAGGAAAGCTTCGACTTGGGATGCAGTTTAACTTTACCTTTTCCTCTCTGCACTGCAGTGCAGCTGACAGACAGTGGCTGCGACTTTGTCAGATCTTCACAACGACTCACTTCATACATGAATAACTGGAGACGTTGTGTGATGGGCCCAGGACTGCCCAGCTAGTGTGCGGGGGAGTCAGCGCTGGAGCCTGGGGTGGGCGTCGTGCACCCGCCATGCTGCCTGGGCTCTGGGCGGGGGAAGGCGGGGGCTGCCCAGGTGCTCTCCGGGACCTGTGGGCACCTGCGATTTTCATAGATGGTTGGGGGGAAGCCAACTTTCTGCTCCTTTGCCTTCTTGGTTACAGAGAAAGCTGTGGTGCCCGTAGGCAGAGGGGACCCAAAGAGGAGAGGAGACTTCAGATTGACGGTGCCTGGGAACCAGCTAGGCCCCAGGGCAGGGGAATAATTTGCACACAAGCCAACAAATTTTTCCAAAACTTAGCAGCTTAAAACAAGCATCTATTATCTCTCAGTTTCTAAGGGTCAGGAATCCAGGCGTGGCTTTACAGGGAACCTGTGGCCCGGGATCTCTCACGCGTTTACAGCCCAGCTGAGGCCGGGGACGCAGTCATCCCAAGGCTTGATTAGGACTGCAGGGTGGCGTTCAGGCTCACCACAGGCTGTTGATAGGACTCGCTCGTGGCTGGTGACTGGCCTCGTTTCCCGGTCCCGTGGCCTCTCCACAGGCTGCTTGCGTGTCCTCACTGTGTGGCAGCTTGTGATGCGAGTACCTGACAGAGGCTACAGAAACCAGTCTCAGGAGAGACAGCCGTCAGCCTCGCTATTGTATTAACCTTTGTCAGGAAGGAGTCACCGGGCCCGCCCACTTTTCATGGGGAGAATGCGGACACCAGGAGGCAGGGTCCTTCGGGCCGTCCCGGAGGCTGTGACCACCACAGTCCCCTGATCCAGGTTCCTCCCAGTGTAAGGTACACTCACCTCCACTCCCAGTTCCCCAGACGCATCCCATCGCGGCATCAGCTCAGTGCCCCGAATCTCGCCATCCAAATCGGACCCAGGTCTGGTTGAGGCTCCTACAGTTCCTTTCAGTCTTAGAGCCGTGAACTGAGAGAGACAAGCTATCCACCCCGACACCCAGCATATGGCGGTGGGATGGGCAGGGGTAGCTGCTTTAGACCTTCCCGTTCAAAACGGGGCCAGTGAGATGCACAGGAGGGCCGGCTGGACTCCAGCCGGCAAGTGTTGGGAAAGCCCTGATTCGTTCTGGGGCCTGGGGGCCCTTGGGCTCTTGGTTTTACCCTGAGTCCCCTTTCCTTTTCGTGAAAGGTAGTAAACGTTTTCAGCTGAGGTTTTCTCGGTCTGCTTCCTACTTAGTAGAATTTTGGGAATCCAAAGGCCTCATTTTGGTTTTGGCATTTCAACCCAAGCTGGTGATATTTTTGTGCATGTAAGCCTTTTAAGAGCATTGTGGGTGTGTTGTGAGTCTTCCCAGAGTTCACGCCAGTGGACGGAAGCCTTGCCCACAGCTCTCTTAGAGATGAGCCCTTCTCGGACTGAGCTGCTGCTGAGATGACCAAGGTCAACACCCTTCCACGTCCTGGAGGACTTACAGCTTCATGAGGCCCATTTGCGAGGCTCACCCTACATCCCTTGAAGGGCCGGAAAGCGGCTGAATATGCTCTGAGGCCCCGCCTTTGATCCTTTGGGATCTTCCATACCAGCCCCAGTCGTGCCCTTGGCTTCATTTTTAGACCATGCCATTTCTTTTTTTTTTTTTTTTTGACCATGCCATTTCTTAACATTGGCCTCATTTGGTCTCTGGAGAGGCTGAGCATCTCCCAAACTAGCGAGTTGTGGCTTCTCTTCACTTAGCAGTGCTTCCTCAGTTCCCGCCCTCCTCCTGCCTTTGGCCGCGAGCAGCAGGAGACGCCAGGCAGCAGCACCGCACGCACTCTGCTTGGACGGCGCCTCCGCCAGCGCCCTAGCGTGGGAGGCACGTCTCCTGCTGCCTCTGCGGCTGCAGCATGGCTCTCTGCCTGCTCCCATCCTTAGTTTCCTGTGCCCCCTCACTCTCTTGCAGGCCTCACGGGCGGCACCTTCAGAGCCCAGAACCCTCGGAAGAGTGTGTTCAGGGCGCCTCAGGCCGTTGCTGATGTGCTGCTTGGGGCCGTTCCCTGCCTCCAGAGCCGCCCCGCGCCTGGGGCTCTTAGTTCAGCAGCATGGCACTCCTGCTTCCCAAGTCGCTATTGGTCTTTCCTTCTGGGTAACAAGTTACTCCAGGGCTTAGTGGCTTAAAGCAGCAAATGTTCGTCCTCTCATTCCGGTGGGGGGGCAGCCAGGCTGTGACTCACTGGCTCCCTCCCGAGGTTCAGTCCTCGCAGGCTCCGCTGGGCTGGAGAGCTCCCTTCCAAGCTGGTGCTCGTGGCTGTTGACAGACCTCAGAGTCATCCTCCGGCCTCACTCCGGTGGCTGCTGGCAGGCTCGGGCCTGGTCACATGGGCCTCTGCACAGGCTGCCCCAGCATCCTCACAACACAGCAGCCGTGGCCCAAGAGAGGGCCGAGAGCACAAAGTCCAAAGCCTCAGTCTTCTTGTAACTGTTCTCGGAGGTGCCAGCCCATCATGTTTGTTGTGTTCTGTTTGCTAGAAGTGGGTCACTAGGTCCATCCCACCCTCCAGGGGACAGGGGTGTACAAGGGGGTGAACCCGAAGCAGTGGGGATCATGGGGGCCGTCTTGAGGGGCCACCTACATTGTGAACCAATGCGAGCAAATTTTGAGGATTCATGGAAAATAGGAGACATGTTGGAAGAGTGACAGTGAGAAGAAAGTAGATTTAGAAAACAATAGTCTTGGGCTTCCCTGGTGGTGCAGTTTTTGAGAGTCCGCCTGCCAATGCAGGGGACACGGGTTCGTGCCCCGGTCCGGGAAGATCCCACATGCCGTGGAGCGGCTGGGCCCGTGGGCCATGGCCGCTGAGCCTGTGCGTCCGGAGCCTGTGCTCTGCAATGGGAGAGGCCACAGCAGTGAGAGGCCTGCATACGGAAAAAAAAAAAAAAAAAAAAGAAAACAATAGTCTTCAGCCCTGGGCATGATCTGGGTGCTGTGTGATGCTGAGACAAATTGGTGGTGATTTTCAGGGGACCAAGGACAGACGCGACAAGCTCGTCCCATTTGCTGCCCTGCTAGGGTTGTAGTGGGTGCAGCAGCTGTGGGCAGGTCTGAACTCTTCTGAATGATGCGCTTGCGTCCAGGTGGGGAAACGTGCAGTGGAAGGCTGTGCATTTGGGGCGACGTGGAGCTGGTGCAGCCAGCAGACCAGACACGCAGGGTCGTGGACCAGTGCTAACCTGCAGGGGCCGCTGCCCTTGCACAGTCACTGTTTGTCAGGCTTGGTGAGGATGTTGATGTCGAGCTGATCGTGTTTACAGTTGGTATGAAATGGGTGGAAGTGACTGAAACCTCAGGTGATGTGTGAGCCAAGCGAAGCAAAAGGGAGTTTAAGAGATTGACGCTCGGCGGTGGAGTTCTCCACGCCGGCTGCAGAAGCCAGCTTAGAAGGAGTGAGAATTAGCCGCACGCACGAAGAGCACACGAGCGCTCACGCTGGCCACAAGCCCGGCTGTGCCCTGCGAGGTGCAGTGGCCGGGGAGGGAATTCTGTTTGGGTGCCGTTGGGTGAGGGGTCCGCTGTGCTTCAGCCCTGCTGCTCTGCCCTTTCTGAGTCCCTCACGCGAGACACGGATGCTGAGGAGTGGCTGGAAGGAGGGGCAGGCCTCTTGCCCGCAAGTCCCGGTCCAGCAACGTGGACGGCGCCCGGGATGACTGTTGGTGAAACAAGGGGCAGGCCTGCCGCCATCTGTCCTTGGTGGTACTTGCTGGTTCCCGCTATTCGGAAGAAGACAAGATGCAGTTATGAACTGGAACATCTCAGAGGTGGCAGGACCAGAAAGGGGATGTTACAAGGAAGCAGAGTCTGCGGGTCTGTGTGAGAGCAGCCTAACAGTCAAAGCTGTCGGGGGCGGTTTGCCGGCCCCAGAGGGGTCACCGGGCTGTGATGAAGCGCAGGGGAGGCATCAGACGAGGAGGCTTTAAGATCTGCCGGGAAAGCTGCGGCCAAACTCGCTCATGTTCTGTGTCCTCCTGGTGTGTCTGGGTGGGGGAAGGACGGACACCGTCTGCAGCTCCCAGAGGCTGCAGGGGCTCAGTGTGAGGCCTGCGCCTCATGTTGCCTTCTGTGGCTTGAGCTGCGGACGGGGTGGGCGGGGCAGATGCTTACGGAGAGAAGCAGCCGCACACGCACCCCAGGCTGACCCCATCTCCGTTGCAGGTCATCGTGGGGAGCATCTTCGAAGTGGTCTGGGCGGCCATCAAGCCAGGAACCTCCTTTGGGATCAGTGTGCTGCGGGCACTCCGGCTGCTGAGAATCTTCAAAGTCACGAAGTATGTCATCCGTGCGCTTTGGGGGGTGGGGGCGCAGGCAGCGTGGGAGCCAGGCCAACACAGGTGCCACTCCTGGGGATATGCGGCATGGGTCTTGCCCTCAGCTGCCTGAAATCTCTTTCTGTGGGTTTTAACTGGTTAAAAACAGAAGACAGTCCCAAAGCAGCCCATGCGAGCGAGGGCCACAGCCCAGCAGGACTTCGTGTCGGCCCTGGGAGCCCGTCCACCTGCAGCGCCATTTCCAGCCTCAGCACTGCCCCAGCACTTCTGGTTCTTTCGTTAGCTCGTTCCTCACAGTGTCACCCTGTCTCCTCTCTTGAAATCAGCAAGCCCCCCGTTCACCCTCAAAGGATGACTGTGCTCCCTAGTTAATGGAGAAAACAGGTTATCAGACGGATGTTTTCCCACCGTCCCGCCCCTAAGTCTGCTCACCTGCCCTGCAGCCCTGCTCCCGTCCTGGCCCCGACGGGACTCTGACCTTCTCACCTGAACTCCCAGGCCTGCCTTTTCCACTCGGGGCCGACACTGCCTGTCCTGTCCTTGGTGACAGGACGAGGCCCTGACCGTGTGTTCAGTTTCATCCCACTTAGCTCTTCACAGCCCTGGAAGCAGGTCTCTCCCTTTCGCCCACAAGGAGGCTGAGGCCCAGGCCAGAATGCGACGCAGGCCAAACCGCCCCCCTCTCTGCCAGAGCAGCCGTGCTGGGAAGGGGGGCCGCCCGCGTCCACAGCTGTCTCGGCAGCAGCAGAGCTGCCCTCACCCCAACAGCCATGGCCGTAGGACTCCACAGTGGTACCGAGCCACCCCGAGGCTCTGAGGATCCCACCCTGTGAGCGTCTGGAACGCGTGGCCCGCACGTGCCTGGCAGCAGCCTCCGCGCAGTGTCCCTGGTGGCCCGGGTCACGACAGCTGTGGGACGGTCCAGACCAAGCCTGCGCAGGTGGCTTGGGCTCCAGGCCCCCGCTGCAGTGACCGACACAGCCTCCTGGTCTTTTCTGTTCTGTTTTAAATCCAAACCTGAGGCCATTCGAGGTCAGGACAGTTTAACCGTGGAGGAGCTTTGGACAGGAGTTCGGTCGGCTTGGCCCACAAAGGCTGCTGGGTGCCCTGCGCCACCTGCCCTCCGTCCTCTGCTGCTTCTGCGGGAGAAGGGGCTTCAGGAGGTGATGGCCGGCGCTGCCCTCACCTCGGTCGTGGACCTGGCGTCTTAGCAGCTCCATTTCCTCCTGGAAAGCGGGTGGCCCCTGTCCTGACGTGGGCTGACCTACACCCCGCCCATCCCACGAGAAGGCTGTTTGGAGTCTTCCAGCCCATCTCCCATTAACTCTCACCTACCTAGTCAGAGGGCCTGAGGAGGATGGTGGGCCTCTGTGAAGCAGCACTGGGGACAAGGGCCCAGGGATGCCCCAGGCAGATGCCCTAGGCTAGGGCAGAGGACAGCAAGTGCAAAGGCACAGAGGCGTGTGGTACGTCCGCCTGGGCTCTGCTGGGGTCGCAGCTGGAGGGGTCTCATCACCCAGTGAGCCAGCAGCAGCTAGACCGTGGGCAGACCTCAGGGGGCCTGTGAGCCAGGGGTGTCCAGCTGAATGAGAGGGACAGAGTCTCGGAGCCCCAGGAGCGTTGGAGGGGTGGGGTGGAAGGGAGTCGAGGCTGGAGGGCTGCTCCGTGCTGTGTGGCCCTGGCCCTCTGGGAGGGGCCGCTGGGGTCAGCATCTGCACCCCTTGCCCGGCCTGCTCAGCGGAGGCTCTTCGCGTGGGGACCCACGTGCTGAGGGTGGCGATGCTGATGGATGCTCCAGTGCAGCCCCTTCTCTTGCGTGGCCGTGGCCCTTGCTTCCTGCGAGTTCCGTGGTCATGGGCAGGGGGAGACTGGGGAGCAGGTGTAGGAGGCGATCGTGAGCTCAGCGCTGGACCTTCGGTGTCTGCTGTCCCTGTGGGCGGGGGGCGGGCGTGGTCCAGACAGGTGGTCTGGACCCCTGGAGAAAGCACTCTCCATACACCGAGTGTGGGGCGCTCAGGTCAGCAGGTGCCGGAAGCCACAGGCACGTGCCGTCCGCGTCCGGGCGTCCAGGCGCACTCGGACCAGGCCGCTCCCCGCAGGTACTGGAGCTCCCTGCGGAACCTGGTGGTGTCCCTGCTCAACTCCATGAAGTCCATCATCAGCCTGCTTTTCCTGCTCTTCCTCTTCATCGTGGTCTTCGCTCTGCTGGGCATGCAGCTCTTCGGGGGACAGTAAGTGAGGCCGGGCCCCCGGGACGCAGGGCTCAGAGGGGACGATGCCGCCCCGGGCTCGTCCTCCGCTCCCCCCCGAGGGTCCCGAGGGGGTGCCGCTGACACCAGACGCAGCCCGTCCAGGTGCCCGTCCTCCTGGTCCCGATGGAGCTGCCTCTGTCCAAGACCCTTTTTCCTCTCAGGTTCAACTTTCAGGACGAGACTCCGACGACCAACTTTGACACCTTCCCCGCTGCCATCCTCACTGTCTTCCAGGTAAGGCTCCTGGCTCCTGGCTCACTTCTGGCGTGTGGGGCCCCCCTGCCGGGTGTGCAGGGCGCACAGCCTGCCTTCCCCGTCAGCCCCTCCCCAGCGCCCGTGAGGGGCAGGCACAGCAGGCCTCTGACGTGCACCCCCCGCGCTGGGACGGGGTCGGGAGGGAGCTGCCCGAGGAGCAGGTGGACACCTTGGGAGGCCCTGGCTTCAGGTCGCCACTTACCTCTCTGCCCCCGAGACCTGGAACCGATCACAGCCATCGTTGTCCATTGAGAGTCGAGGGGAAAGCACTCCCCAGGCTTCTCCCTCCAGTGGCCCCAGCGGCCCCTCAGTTTCCCTTTCTATCTGGAAACACGCTGCCCGCAGCCCCTGGGGACGCTGAGCCTTGGTTCCCTCTTGAGGACTCTCCCGGTTCAGTGCTGTCCCCCTCACAGAGCTGTGGCCCCTGGGTGCCCCCCACTGGCCTCACCAATGTGATAAAGCCCTCTGTCCCACGAACATCCTCTGCCACGTCTGAGGCCCAGCAGGACAGGCGGGGCGGGGGTGCCCACGATGGCACTTAGGGAGGCCCACAGGCTGCAGGCGCTCCGGCCAGGGCCCCGCCTGCTCCTGGCCTCTGGGGCTGCCGGCGCTGCCCCCCAGCCAGCGCTGCCCCCCAGCCAGCGCTGGAGCCACAGTGAGTGTATGGAGAGGGGACCTTTGGGGCTCCTCTCTCAAAGGAAGGCGTCTTTCCAGCCGACCATCCGAACCCCACTGGAGGCTGGCTGACTGACTCAGTCTAGTGATCTCACCCGCAAGCCCCCCTCCTGACCTGGGTGGAGCAGAACAGCTCTTCTCCCAGAGGCGCGTCTGCTCCCGGCCTGGCAGGACTCCAGACCCCGGGCCGTCATCGCTCTCCTGTCCGACCCCGCTTTCGAGTCCTGTGGCTTCGCCCTCCTCTGAGCTTTAAGGATTGGGTTGCCCGTCAGCGTACTAGCCTTCGCACCGTCTCCATCAGAAGCATCGCCAATGGCTTCACTGACTCAGAGCTGGGGAAGCGTCCAGCCCTTTAAGGAGGCTGAGAGAGTGGTTGAGGCTGGAGGAGGCTGAGAAGATCGCCAGGACTGACCATTGGCTCAGCTGGGCCTGTAACGCCCACAGAATGACACGGGGTCGAGGGCCTGAGACCCAGGCCGGAGCCCCTGCTTCTGAATGCGGTTGGAGAGGGCACAAGGAGGCATGTGACCAGGGGGAGAACAGCTTGAACTCTGCTCCTGGTGAAGCTGCCCGACCACGCCCACAGGTGGAGGGTGAGCCGCTCCTAAGAAACGGAAGCAGCATACTAATGCAGGTGCCCTTAACCCCCAGAGGGCTGAAGGAAGAACTCAGCACAGAATTATGGAAGAAAGCCACCTCGGAACTGAGGATCTCTGGTTAATGCGAAAGATAAATAAGTAGCATTCCTAGCAGTAAAAGACACAGCTGTTTAAATAAAAAGTGGAGGCTGAACCGAGCTGTTTAAATAAAAAGTGGAGGCGGACCCGTACACTGCCGTGATCCTCTCAGAACGTGGAGGACCTGAGCCAGCTGCGGCTCAGAGGCGGCGAGAGAGGGTGCCAGCGATGTTCCAGAAAGAGCTGAGACCTGGACACAGCCTGATACAGAGAAAATCTTAAAATCTGTTCTACAAAGATTTCCTGCAAAAGAATGCCAGTCTGATGGCAGGCCTCTCGTGGTAATGATGCCAGAAGGTCTGGGAAAAACAACTTTAAAATATTGGAGGACGGTCCCTGTTGGCCTGGAATTCCCACTCAGAGAGCCGCAATTCGAGGTGGAAGAAAGACACATCCAGACACGGATTCTGAGAGTCACACCCAACTACTGAGAGCACTGCAGACACGGATACGGATACGTTTAGGAAAGTGGATAAATGGGGGGAAAAGGTACATTAACCCAAGGAGAAGCAGAAAACCTGGGCTATTTCAGAAATTGAATAATTTCTGAATAATAATTGAATAATTGAAAAATCTACCTGCCTTGGAGACCACGCTGACAGTTTTACAAGTGAATTCTGCTGAATATTTAAGAACGGTTACTCCAATTTTATACAGACGACTCAAGAGAAGTTAAAAAGGAAACACCCACCCTTTTATGAGACTGGAATAACCTTGATATGAAAACACTAGACAAGGGCAATATAAGAGAAGGAAAATGTAGATTACTATCACACACAGAGAGACAAAACATCCTGAAGGAAATAAGAACTAATCCAATCTGGATGTACTTAAAGATCATCTTTATGATCAACTTGAATTTATCCTAGAAATGCAAGATGATTTAACATTAGAAGGTCTATTAATGTAATTCATCATCTTAACAGATTAAAGAAGGAAAAAATCATGTATGATCAGAAAAAACATTTGATCTCTAGCAAAAGCACAGGCAAGCACCAGAGAGAGAGGCAGATGAAACAAGACTGGCAAATTGTGTTGATTGTTGAAGCTGGGTGATGAGTGCGTAGGGATACATTACACTCTCCACTTTGTATGTCTGAAACTGTCCATCGTGAATTTTTTTTGTTTTGTTTTGTTTTCTTGCGGTATGTGGGCCTCTCGCTGTTGTGGCCTCTCCCGTTGCGGAGCACAGGCTCCGGACGCGCAGGCCCAACGGCCATGGCTCACGGGCCCAGCCGCTCCGCAGCACGTGGGATCCTCCCAGACCGGGGCACGAACCCGCGTCCCCTGCATCGGCAGGCGGACTCCCAACCACTGCGCCACCAGGGAAGCCCGTGAATTTTTTTTTCTAAAAGAAAATCCCATGATAAAACCCAACACTCCTTGCAAATAAAAGCCCTTAGCAGATTATGCTAGTATCAGTGGTCTTAGTGCAGTAGAATAAGAAAAAAAATGAAATAAAATTTCTCAGGATTGCCAAGGAAGAAAGAAAAATGTCATTATTTACAGATGAAATAGTTATATACACAGAACACTCATGTTGTCACTGCAGATGGAGTGGGACAGTTTGGTTATCCTTAGACGAAAACATGGAGTTGGATTTCTACCCTGTAGCAGATTTGAATATCAGTTCAGATGAATTAAGACGTAAATGTGAAGAGCAGCTCTGAAATTTTAGAACATACAGGAGAGTAATGTTACTGACTGAAGGCAGGGGAAGCCTTCTTAAGGAAGATGTGAAGAAGCACAGATCATACGGAAAGCTTTCACGAATTTGGCTATTGAAATACAAATTTCTGTGCATCAAAAGACACCATAAGAAGGTCAAACAAACAAGTCATAGGCTGGGAGTAGATGTTTCCACAGCATTAGCTAATAACCAACAGCCAGAATAAATAACCAATAACCAGAATAAATCGAAGACTTCCACAAATCAAAAAGGAAAGACAAATAATGCAGCAGAAAAGGGCAAAGTGTATAAGCAAGGAGCTCGGGACAGGAAATTGGGCTGATTAGTAGCCCTGTAAAAACCATCATCTGTTTACTCGTAGTCAGGAAATGCAAAGTAAACCCACCTGTCAGTTTAGTTGAAATTAAGAAATCTAACAGTCTCAAGTTTTAGAGAAGATGTGGAGAAATGAGGATTCCTTTATGCTGTTGGTGGGTTGGTAGAACCACCTTGGAAAGTAATGTCACAGTATCTAACCCACCGGAACTCACACAACAGCAGTTGGGGTTGTGGGTACGTGCTCTGGAAGGTCCCTGGCCTGATGCACACAGAGAGACCTGTGAGACCATCGCAGCAGCATCGTGTATGATAGCAAAACACTGGAAACCTCTTGATTGTGCATCATCAGGAGAGTGGATAAGGAGAGTGTGTTCCGTCTGTGCAGCAGGACCGTGAATGACCTAGAATTAACTATATTGACGTGGATCACAAGCAATGTTAAGCTAAAAAAAAAAAAAAGCAAGATTTGGAATAATACAAAGCATATGATACTATTTAACTAATTTTTAAAGTTGAAGTATAGTTGATTTACAATGTTGTGTTAATTTCTGCTGTACAACAAAGTGATTCAGTTATACATATATATATACATTCTTTTTTCCATTCTTTTCCATTATGGTTTAGCATATGATACTAAATATTTAGTAAGGATGGAAACATCTTGTTTCAAAACATATTGCATAACAATATTGTTTATGGTATATATGGAAGTAAAGGTGTAAAAGCTTTCATGGGAATGTTTAACACCAAATTCAGGGTGAGGTGGGCTTGGGGAGAGGAGGAATGAGACTGGAGATTTCTATTGAGGGAACTTCAGCTACATTTTAAAGTTTTATTTCTTAAGCTGGGTAATGGGTACACAGAGCTTTAAATATTATTCATTGTACCTTTCTGAATGTTTGAAATCGTACATAATTTAAAATTAAATGGGTACAAAAAGATAAACTAAGTAGACCTTAACCAAAAGAAAGCTGGTGTAATGTTAACATCAGCCAAAATAGAAGTGAAAAAGAAGGTGAAAAAAAAGCTGTAGTAAAAATAAGGAAGTACAGGGCTTCCCTGGTGGCGCAGTGGTTGAGAGTCTGCCTGCCGATGCAGGCGACACGGGTTCGTGCCCCAGTCCGGGAAGATCCCACATGCCGCGGAGCGGCTGGGCCCGTGAGCCATGGCCACTGAGCCTGCGCGTCCGGAGCCTGTGCTCCACAGCGGGAGAGGCCACAACAGTGAGAGGCCTGCATACCACAAAAAGAAAAAAAAAAAAAAAAAAAAAAAAGGAAGTACATTACATAACAATAAAAGGAAGATGCAGCCTAACAGCGCGGCTCAAAAAACATACTAAGCAAAAACCGACAGAATTACAAGGAGAAATCAACAGTCCACTCTCTTTTAAGAGACTTTATTTCTATCAGACTGAAGGATGAAGCTGATAAGGGATTAGACAGGATGTAAAAGAACTCATGCGCACAACAGTCACAAATCGGCTGATGCATACAGAACTTGCCAATTGATAGTGAATAAAATAGTCATTATTTGGGGTACAAGGAACATTTACAGAAATTGATCACTTGTTAAGTCACTCTGGAAATTTCTACAAGCATTAAAGAATCACACTCCTACAGTGCACATTCTTTTTTTTAAAATTTATTTATATTGTTTATTTTTCTTTGGCTGCGTTGGGTCTTTGTTGCTGTGCGCGGGCTTTCTCTAGTTGCAGCGAGCAGGGGCTACTCTTCGTTGAGGTGCGCAGGCTTCTTGTTGTGGAGCACAGGCTCTAGGCACGTGGGCTTCAGTAGTTGTGGAGCACAGGCTCTAGTTGTGGAGCACAGGCTCTAGGCACGTGGGCTTCAGTAGTTGTGGCTCGCAGGCTCTAGAGCGCAGGCTCAGTAATTGTGGCACACAGGCTTAGTTGCTCCGCGGCATGTGGGATCTTCTGGGATCAGGGATCGAATGTGTGTCCCCTGCACTGGCAGGCAGATTCCTAACCACTGCACCACCAGGGAAGTCCAGCACATTCTTGATATTACTTAAATAAATAGAAAGCACTAGTAAACAGTCACTTAAGATCTTCCCCATATTTGAAAGCTGAGGGTTTGAGTTGAAGAAGACAGCACAGTGGACAGTACAGAATATTTAGAACTGAACAATAATTAGCAAAGCTCATAGGATGAGTCTGAAGCAATACTTAGAGGAAAACTTAGAGTCTTAAAAGCAATTATCAAAATAAGAGAATGACTAAAAATAAATAAGTACTCATCTTAAAAATCTAGAAAAAAGAGTAATAGAGTAAACCAAAGAGAAATTGAAAGCAGGAAAAAATGATGCTAAGAGCAGACATTAATGAAACATAAAACTAAAATACCAAGATAACAAAATCCTAAAAAGCTCGTTCTCAATAAGGCTAATAAAGTAGATAACTTTATAGCAAGACTGATCAAGGAAAAAACAAATAAAAAGTATAGCCCAATGCAACAAACTAGTGAATCTAATGAAAAAGAAGCAGACTCACAGATAAAGAGAAGAACAGAGTGGTTACCAGTGGGGAGAGGGGAGACGGGAGGGGCAGTGTAGGGGTAAGAGGTACAAACTGCTATGTGTAAAGTAAGCTACAAGGATACATTGTACAATATAGGGAATATCACCATAGTTTATAACAGCTATAAGTGGCATATAACCTTTAAAAATTGTGAATCACGGTATTGTACACCTGTAACTTACCTAATATTGTACATCAACTATACTTCAATAAAAAAATATTTTTTAAAAAAGTATAGCCCAAAAGGGAGATATAACTACAGAAAAGGGAGATATAACTACAGAAAAGGGAGATATTTTTAAAATCCCAAAAGAATATTATGGCAACTTTATGCCAATAGGTTTGAAAACTTAGATGAAATGTGCACTTCTATAGGAAAACATTAGTTACTTAAATTAGCTCAAGAAGAAAAAAGAACTGGAAAATTTTATAACCATTAAAGAAATGGAATCCCTAGTCAAAGCTCTCTTCCTGCCTTCCTGCCTCCTGCCCAGGGCTCGGGGAGTTATAAGGTGAGTTTTGCCACGCCTTTAAGGAACAAATGATAATGGACTCAGACACTTCTAGAGAAGGGAAGAAACCATTTCATGGGGCTAGGACAACCTTGACCCCACAGCCCGGCAAAGACAATGTAAGGAAAGCAAAATGCAGAAAGAGTGTGAGCTCTGTCAACCAAAAAAACTTCAGGAGGCTGCAAATAAGTGTTTTGGGGTCTTAAGAATTGCAATTCAAGAGACGCAGATTTGGCTAAAATAAAAAGAGTGTCTTGGGGAAGAGAAAGAGTTGGGGGCTTGTAAGACAAAAGCCATGAGGCTGTGCTCTGACACAAGAAGGGAAATGTGTGTCCTTCAAGGATGGCTGTCACCAGGCGTTTTAGGGTAGGTGTCTGATAAGTGTCTTGAGTTTCTGACAGATGTTCTGGAGGCCTGCATTAGGACATAAAGTGGTCAAAAGGTCAGATTCCATCCAGGCCTCCTGGCTCCATTTCAGAGAGCTCTCTCCTTCCACAGATCTGTGAGGCAGGGGCTTTGTTTTGTCTACTGAGGATCTCAAGTGCCTGAAGATTGCCTGACACACAGCAGGCAGGCACTCTAAGTGTTCGCTCAGTGAAGGTAGTCTGGAATAGAATATTCAAAAATCAAATCCAATCATGTATAAAATAGAACCTCATGGCTAAACTGTGCTTATCTCAGTAATACAATGATTTGTCAATGTAATTTCCTGATCTCTACAGTTTAAAAGAGAAAAATAAGCATGTCAATAGATTTAGACAGATAAAATATTGATATTGATATTATGATGAAAAACATGTTATACAAAGAACTTAAAATACTGAGGACTCAAAAAAAAACCACAAAAACCCAAAACAAACCTACAGCTGGTTGGGTGATAGCTAATATGGATGGGTTTCTTTTTTGAAGAGATGGAAATAAAATTCTAAATTCAGAATTCTAAATTCTGAATTTAGAATTCAGTTCTAAAATTGACTGTGGTAATGGTTGCACGTATTTGTGAATATACTAAAAACCATTGAATTATACACTTTAAATGACTGAATTATATGGTATGTTAATTATATCTCAATAAAGCTATTATTTTACAAAGACCGTAGCAAACATCACAGATAAAAGATTGTTGGTGGTTAATTTTATGTCAGCTTGACTGGACCATGGGGTGCCTAGATTAAGCATTATTTCTGGGTGTGTCTATGAAGGTGGTTCTGGATGAGATGAGCATTTGAATTGGTGGACTGAGAAAGCAGATGTGGAAGCCTCACCTAGTCCACCGAAGGCCTGAGTAGAATAAAAGGGCTGAGTTAAGGGAGAGTCCACTCTCGCTGCCTGACCATCTTTGAGCTGGGACATCCATCTTCTCTTGCCTTTGGACTCAGAGTTGGGCTGAAACTTACACCATTGTCTCTCCTTGTCAGCTGTGGGTCTTGGGACTTATTCTCCATGACCACAAGATATACCCAGACATCTCCCCTTGGTTCTGTTTCTCTGGAGAACCCAGACTAATACAGATTGAAAGCATAACCAAGGATATCTAGTATTCAGGCAGTTGAAGTCAATGTAATAAGAAAAAGAAAGAGGTAGAAGGACTGGAAAGGAATAGACAAAATAGTGATTATTTACAAATGGTGTGATTATTTACATAGAAAACTCAAGAGAATCAATTAGAAATAATAAGAGAATTCATTGTTGCTGAACACAAGATCAACCTAGGAAAAATAAAGCTTTTCTATATAACAGTATCATTCAATTAGAATATTCAATTAAAATGAAAGATTTCATTTACAGTAGTAACAGAAGCTATGTTATCCAGAAATAAATCCACAAAAAGTATGCAAGACTTTTACAGGTGAAATTATAAATTGTTATTAAAAGACCAAAAGAACCGAATACCTATGTTTATAAATGGGACACCTTACTGTGGTAAAGGGATCAGTTCTCCCTAATTTAATTTGTGATCCAAATCCCAACACAACTGCTCTTGAAATTCAGCATATTGATTCCTGGGAGAGTAAATGGCCAAGAATAGCCAGGACAGTTCAAGAAGGAGTGATGTGCCCGTCCATATATCAAGACTTATTATAAAGCTACAGTAACGAAGATAGTGAGGTATAAAGACAAAGTATCAAAGAACAGACTAGAAAGCCCAGAAACATGCCCAAGCCTATGTAGGAAGTTGGTCATATGAAAAAGATGGCATTTTAAATCAATGGGAGGGGGATGGGGTGGTCAAAAAACGAGCCTTCTGTGTGCGAGAAAAGTAGGTCTTCATCCTCAGGTGTGCACAGAGCAGTAACCACAAGCTCTAGTTGGATTAGAGACCTAAAAGCCAAACTTTAAAATGATTTGAAGAAATATAGGAAAATTCTTTATGACCTTGGGATGGAGAGAGATTTCTTAAGGGGCAAAAAGCAGAAACGATAAAGGAAAAGACTGATACATTTGACTTCATTAAACTTCTTTATAATACAAAAAAATTAGTTAAAAGCAAAAAGGAGACCAGCAGAAGATTTTTCCAGTAGACATTGCAGATAGAGGACTAGTATATACAAGAATACATAAGGAAGTCAGTAAGAAAAGGTGAGTTATCAGAAATACAAGCCAAAGCGTTGAAAGGCCACAGAAAGGAGATCTGAGCAGCCACTGGATACAAGAGAAGATGTCCCGCCTGACTGGCTCTTCCGTTCACCGCGCTGGCTGGGACCTATCAAAGGGTGTGACTGTGCTCAGTGTGGGACGAGGGTGTGAGGAAGACACAGCCTGTGTTGCTGGTGGGACTGTGATTTGGGATAAGCACTTAGGAAATGTCTAGTGAAGTCAAAGGTGTGCAGAACCTCCGATCCAGCAGAACCAGTTCTAGACAAACTTCACGTTCACAATGGGACACACCGGCAAAAACCTCGGAAGTGCCTGTTGGGGAAGATGGGTGAGTACATGGAAGGAATCTATGCAGCACCTTCCACGAACAGTGGGTTTGTGTGTGTCCACTCGGGTAAACTTCACAGATAAAAGAGTGAGTGAACGGAATGCTGATGTAGTCTGACGCCTGCCCGTGCATGTTTAAAACACGCATGGTGTATTTCGTTTATAGGTGTGTGTGTGTGTTGTGTGGTGTAGGACCACAAAGACGGGAGGCCCCCCAGGTTCACGGTTGGGGTTGCCTGTCGAGGGTGATCGTGGGCAGTGGGACCTGATGCGAATATGAGAAAATGTTAGCAATTTCCATTCTGAGTGGCGGACACACGAATGTCTGTCGCCTTATCCCCTTGTACTTTTCCCAAAATACAAGTGAAAAAGAGGCACGTGTTTCCCGATGGGGCAAGGACGGCATTTAGCCGCCCTCGCGGCCTGGACCCCCTGGGCCAGGGGAGGCAGGAACCTGGAGGGTCAGAGGCCCTGCAGCTGTTGTCTGGCTGTGAGCAGCTTGCGCCCCTCTCTGAGCCTCAGTTTCCTCACTGGTGCGGCAGTGACCAGGCAGCTCTGGGACGTGGGAAGCTCTGCCACGGTCTCCTTGCCTTTGCTCACCTTTCTGTCCTGCTGGGAGCTCCCTTTCCATTCTTGGCAGAAACCCAGAGCATATTCATGTTATAAGGCCTGACCCAGCCCAGCAGCCATGTCCTTCTGGAGGCTCCTGGGCCACCTTGACCATCATCCACGGACCTGTGTGTGCGCACTCGTGTGCCCGTGGGCTCGTGGGTGCGGGCGTGCGTGTGGACGCGGGTGGCTGTGGGGACATGCCCCGGGTGCTTTGCCTGCCTCTGCAGATCCTGACTGGGGAGGACTGGAACGCGGTGATGTATCATGGGATCGAATCCCAAGGTGGAGTCAGCAAAGGCATGTTCTCGTCGGTTTACTTCATTGTCCTGACGCTGTTCGGAAACTGTATCCTTCTGCCGTCTGGCCGAGGGGGTCGGTGCTTCCTGGGCCTGCTCTCCCCTCCCTCCCCAGGAGGACGGAGCCGGTGGTCGGCACAAACGTGTGGGCGGCTTTCCCATGGAGGGTGGGCCGTGACGCACCCCTGCCCAGGAGCAGCTTGAGTTACAGATGCAGCCTGAGGTCGGGCCGCAGGCCCAGGAAAGCGTGAGCAGCACGTGGGGTGTCCCGAGGCAAGCAGCGAGGTCAGCGGAGGGAAGACGTGGGCTTTGAGCCTGAGGGCAGCCATCTATTTTGTTTTCACTTTAATTTAATTCAGTAATTAAGTTGTGGCACGGGGCTTTTAAAAAAACCTTCACCCATGGAAATGTCCTACCTGCAGAGAAGCGCAAAGGAAGTTCTTGTGCGGAGGATGCTCCTCAGGCTTGGGTTTCAGGGTCTGGGGTGCGGGACTCTGCGGGGTCAGGGCAAGCCCAGCCAGGGAGGCTCTGCCTCAGGGCCCCCTGACCGTGCTACCCAATTGGAGTGTGTCCCTGTGGCTGGGCCCCAAGGGGCATGGCCTTCATCCTGCTCTTTGCGTAGCGAGGCCTCTGAGGGTGCCCACAGCTGTGGTCAGTGCCAGGAGGCAGCAGCCGACCTTGGCGTCCTGTCCCGTGGGCCCCACTGGGGCCCTGAGCAGGCCTGTCTATGAGGCACTGCCCTGGGATGTGGGTCCCCCCTGAGTCCCAGGGCACCTCCTTGCCAGACAGGGGGCCTGACCCACAGGGGTCACCCAGAGCCGACGGCTGCTTGAGCCTGACACTGGCCCAGAGCCCCTGGGATAACATGGGGCCCAGGGCTGTCCCTGGGCATCTGCCCCAGGACCAGCAGGGTCTGAGACGGTTCGGCTGTCACAGCTCAGGGGAAGGGGCTGCTGGCATTGAGCGGGCGGCGGACACCGCATGGCAAAGGACTCCCTGCCCATTGTCAGTGTGCAGGGCACTAGGTGACCGGGAGGGCACCCGCCCGCGGGGGCCAAGGGTAGGCCTGGGTCTGCGGGGACAGTACAGGGGTGAGGCACCGAGGGCTGGGGACGGGGCTGGGGGAGGGGGCAGCGCAGGGAGGACAGTGCTGCCTGGCGCTGAGATGGGGAGAGGTGGCTCCAGCGACGGGAAACCGGAAGGGATTCAGGTCAGCGGCAGCGCGAGGACCTGAGCCTGCAGAGTTCAGATGGGTGGGGCAGGGCCGTTGGGCCCCCTGACCCTGGGACCCTGGGGAGTTACCTACCCGCTGTGGCCTTTGTTTCCTCATTTCTGACTGGGGGCCATAGGAGCACCTTGTCGCGGCTCCCAGGGGGCACAGTGGGAGGAGGCTTTGGAGGTGGCGGCCTCCTGCCGGGCACTCCTGTGGCATCTGCCTTCCGCACGTTGCCCCTGCTGCTCTGGAGGAGGGGCACCTCGAGGGAGGGGTCCCGGGACTCGGCTTTGGTAAAGGAAGGTGGGAACGAAGCCAGGCACGTGTCCGTGAGCCTTGCCGGGACGCTGGTCCATCGGTGGTCTCTGCTCACGGGACCCAGAGGTGCCGGGGCCCACATGCTGCCTGGGTGCTTGTTGGGAGAGGTGGGGGCAGAGCGGGCAGCCCTTGTGCCCTCCTAGGAGGCAAAGGCAGATTAACCCAACACGGTGCAAGCTTCCGGCCTGGAGCGTCGGCCCTGAAGAGGTGGCGGGGGGAAGGGGTGGTGTGGGCTTTCGAGGAGGCCGGGCGATGTGAGATTGCATGAAGGAGGCCGGGGGGCCGCAGGGCCCAGCGGCTGGGCTGGGCTGTGTCTGGGGCTGACAGGGCTGGAGGGCCGGGGGTGGGGGCATGTGGACACTAAGGGAGGAGGCCAAGGCTGCTCAGGCCCTGGGGAGACGGGCCCCGTGTTGTCAGAGAGCCGTGGTCCGACCCTGGGAGAGGCTGTGGGTCAGGGGGCTTCCCTTCCTTAGCTGGAGCCCACCAGACACCCTGCTGAACGTCTTTCTGGCCATCGCCGTGGACAACCTTGCCAACGCGCAGGAACTGACCAAGGTGTGTAGGTAGGGACCCACCTGCAGCCTAGGTGTAGGTGGGGTGGGGGGTCAACCCGTGTCGCTCTGGATGCGGCTGCAGAGCCATGAGGAGAGCCAGGACCTGGGTTAAGGGCCATGTGACTGCTGTCCAGGGGTGTTTCCTCCAGGCCCTGGACAGGCAGGGCTGTGGGGGAGCGGCACCGAGGAGGTGGGGAGGAGCACAGCAGGAAGGCAGATGACCACAAGGGCGGCTGCTGGGAAGCCAAGACCTGGGAAGGATGACCAGAAAGGCAGGGGAAGGTGGGGGAGCAGGTGGTGGAGGACAGGGCGCAGACCAGAGAGGGGCCTGGAAGATGGGGGCCAGGCTGCCCTGGTCTCTGTGTGGAGGGGGCTGTGTCCTCTCAGGAGCGAGACGCGTCAGGAGGTGAGCCTAGGGGCCATCCAGTCTGAAGACCCCAAAGGGCAGTGAGGGACCCCTGTGGTCATCCCCGGTGTGGATGGCTGAGCTCAGGCTGTCACTGGGCAGCGCTGTCCTCAGAGTCGGGCCAGGCTGGTGCTGGGGGAGCAGTCGGTCCTGTTCTCAGCAAGGCCATGCCCCAGCAGGACAGCTTTCTTTCCAGGCTGTACCCAGTGGGAGTCGTCTAATAGTCATCTCTCATCCTTGAGCCTGGTGGGGGATGCGATTACACATGTCTCCCCTGTGGTTTCCCTCCAGATGACACCACCCCCTGCCTGCTTGCTGTCACCCTCTCTGCCCTGGACAGTGCAGGCAGCCCGCTGTTTCAGCCTCAGGCTGGCGCTTTGACAAGCCCGGCTCCCGGTGCAGAGGGCGCTCCTGCTGGTCAGGGGCTCTGAGCAGGCGCTGCTCCTTGCAGGCACGCGCGTACTTGCTCTGTACACCGGGCCTGCGCCTGTGCGCGCACCTGTGTGTGGGGGTGTCCGTGCGCTTGCGCCCGCCATCCCTGACAGCCTCCCACTGTGTTGCACCCACTCCAGTCTAGCACATCCTAAGACTCTTAACACTGTCCCCGTTCTGGGGCTTGACTCGGGCCTTCCCTGAGGAGGGCAGGCGACAGAGATGCAGGTGTGCCACGGTGGTCCTGACAGCGCGCGCTGTACAGGTGCCCTGCTGCCCCACCCGGCTCCCTGGGAGGAGTGCTCCAGGGGGGCGGCCCGTGCGGTGTGCCTCCCCCCACCCCCTAGCTGGGCTGGGGCAGTGCCTGTGGGTCTGGACTCCTCCCTTCTTCTGGGTGCTGGCTTCTGAGGATTGGGAATCCCACTGGCGTGCCCACTTCTGTCGTCAGCCAGTTCCTAGCCTGAACCTTGCCATTCAGGAGGGGCTGGAGAATGGCCCAAGCCCCTGGCTGGGGGGACCCGTGCAACCACAGAGCACTTCTTGGGGTCAGGATTTACAGGACCACGTGAGCTAGGGGTGCCCAGCAGCATCGTTGGTCTGGCACCAGCTGTCCTGGGCTGGGTGAGCTTGAGTTCAAAGCTCTCACTGCCCCTTCTAGGTTGTCAGTGGGTGAGGACATACTGACAGGCCATGTCCTTGGGGTCCTGTATCCACGCACAGACCATAGGTGGTGGCCCCTTTGGGCAAGCTGCCCTAATTCAGGAATTTCCTTGCTTTGGGAGTTGGGGCGGGTGGACGCCTGTCTGTGTCAGGCTATGGGGCATTCCTGGGCTGGCCAAGAGACCAAAGGGCAGACACTCCCTCCTTTACAGTCCCACAAATAGATGGTAGCATCATTTATTTTGAAGTGGAAATAAACTCACATCGAGTTTGTTTGTAGAACACCAACTGGAGAGATTTGAGGGCTGTAGACCAGGATGGAGCCCACAGCTGGAGGAACAGCGTCTCTAGGCTGCTCCGTGGTGGGTCTAGCCATGCCTCCCCCTCTGAGGCCTGAAGTTTAAATGTCTCTTCTCTATGGTGGGAAATCTTCAGACAGCTAATAGGGAGCTTAGTTGCCATTACTGTGCCTCTAAAAGCAGATTCAAGGACAGTTTGGGACATGTTGGGAATGCCAGCTCCCAGGGGAGCCAGGTGGGCCCGGGATTGGGGTAATGGGGGATATAAGGGTGGTCCCAGTGATCTAGCTGGACGGCACAGAGACTAGTTTGCCTGCCAGGGCCCATAGACTCAACCTAGAGTTGTTTATCTAGATCTGAGGCGCAGATCATGTTGGTTTTGCCTAGTGCCATGGGGTCAGGGCTGGAGGGTCTGTCTGGATGTCCACTCCCTTCCCATGCAGAGGCAGAGGCAGGGCGGGGTGTCTGTGCAGGTGCGCACACATGAGCACATGCTATCCCGGGTGGCAGAGAGCCGTGGGGCTCAGTGGGGAAGGGGACACGGCCAGGCATGGTCACAGGTAGACAGATGTGACCCGATGAGTCCAGGTGGAAAAGCTCAAAGGCTGCAAGGTGCCTGCTAGGCACATTCCTGGTGACGGTTCCTGTGGGTGGTGCAGGGTGGGGGGGACCCAGGCTCAGGGTGGGGAGCCTGCCCCTCGCCCTGGCTCAGCACTCTGGGGGCAGAGACTGACTTCGTTCCAGTGTGACAAGTGCTCTGGGTGGCGGGGGAGCAGGTGGGAATAAAGGAGGGGTGGGTTTGCATTTTGATGGAATAAGACTAACATGCAGAAATGGGTCCCTGGGGCTGGAGCTCTGGAGTGGGGCTGTCAGCTGTGAGTGCCCTGGGAAGGGGTGCTGACACAGAAACCCTGGGGACTGTTGCCTGCAGAGGTGGGCATAGCAGTGGGGTCTGGAGCATGGGTGGGTCGTGCTAAGGCAGGAGCTGGCTTCCTGGCTCCGCTGGCTCAGGAGGCAGGAAGGACTCGGAGGCTCCAGGCGGAAGAGCTGGTGGCATCGGAGTGGACACATCACTCTCAGGCCAGCTCCACATTTCTGTCTGTGCAAACAGGACGAAGAGGAGATGGAAGAAGCAGCCAACCAGAAGCTTGCTCTGCAAAAGGCCAAAGAAGTGGCTGAAGTCAGCCCCATGTCTGCCGCCAACATCTCCATCGCCGCGTAAGGCTCTCGGAGAGGGTTGCGGGCGGTGGTGGGAGCAGAGTCCAGCTCCCCCGGGGCCTCCTCAGGGGCCCTCGCCTTGGCTGGAGCTGTTAGAATGCAGCCCCTCCCCAGGAGCTGAGACGCGGGGGAATGGCGCTCCTCCCCTGCAGGGCCTTTGAGCAAAGAGACCACCAGGTAAAGCCTCCCCGCTTCTCCCCGCCGGGGTGAGAGCGCAGCGTGGCAACGCCGTGGGTGGGAGTGACTGCGGAAGGCGGCCCCCTGGACAGTCGTGGGCAGCGCCAGGGACTTGGTGTGTCTGACTTACACACCGCCTTTCAGAACTGTGTTTTGTGAGCTGGAAGATTCAAGGGGTTACTTCAGCAGCCCAAGAGACTTAACGCAGTTTCCAATAGTATCGAGTTCTGGTGTTGGGACAGGGGTCGAGAGGAGGCCTCTCTGACGAGCAGAGGTGCAGGCGGGGCCGAGACTTCCGTCGGGGACTCTGGTCACCCGGAGCCAGCTGAGAGCGCTGCTGGGGGCATTATGGATTTCCGAGTTGGGACAGAACGCCCAGCGCAGGGCTAAAAGCCACGGTGGGCTGGGGGGCGTTGGCCCCCGGGGAAGGAGGCAGGAAAGTCTGGCCCAATCCCGGTTACTGGGTGGCCGTGAGAGAACACAGAGGGGCTCGGGGCCAGGCTGAGCCCACCCTGGAGCTGCTGCCCCTGCCTTCCGCCCCGCTCGCCAGCCCCCGCCATGGCGCCCACTCCCCGCCATGGTGCCCACTCCCCACGCTGCTCCACAGTCCCCCACTCTGCAGCTGCTTCCCTCTCCCGTGCACACTGTGCTGCGTGGTCAGAGCACCTCAGGCCCGTCTGTGGTGACACAGGCACTGGTGCTGAGAGTGCGCTGGCACGTGGATGCATTTGTGGGAGTGGGAGTGTGTACACGCACAGGTGAGGGTGCATCTTAGCAGCCCCATTCTCTCCTGGAAGTCAGAGGGCCATGGCCTGTTTTCTAGGGGGATGTCTGCAGAGGACCTGTCTCTAAAGTGAGCAGAAAGTGCTGGCCTTTGGGGGAGAAGAAGCAAAGGGAGGTCCCAGGCCCCGGGAGTCCAGGCAGGGGTGCAGGGGGCCTGCAAGGAGCCAGGCAGGACACAGCCGCCATCATTCCAACAGCTGCTGGGGGCTCAGTGCCCAGTTATTCTGGAGTTCTGTTGTCTGGCCAGTGCACCTGCTCGGTCTGCTTGGTCCTGGGCTTGCTGTGACCTGGTTACTTCCTGAGCTGTGTAAGCTGCTGGCGGTCTGCGTAGAGGACGTGGCTGGTGACTGACCCATTTATTCACATGGGCCCTGTGGAGTTTCTGTGTAACTTTTGCCTTCCTGCTGTTCCGGAGGGGAACGAACGTGGTGTCCTGTGTCCCCTGCTGCTTCCCAGGGCTGCCCATTCTTTGGGGATGTGCGGCAGGGTGTCCATTCCCACCTGGGCTGAGACCTTAGCGGGGAGGGGCCCTCAGCACAGCCACGGGGAGCTTGTCAGGACACCAGAGAGGAAGTCTGGATGTCCTTCCTCTCCCTCCGTCCCCGTCCCCGTTTTGGATGCTGCTGTGCAGGAAGCAGGCTGTAGACCTGCATCCCCGGGGCCTGGGGGACACTTGGTGCTCTCCCTCACAGCAGGCCCTGAGCTCGGTGCTGGCCCATCCCTGTCACGGCCAACCTGGGGTATGTCTGGGCATTGGCCCTTGCGTCCCCCTCTTGGGCCAGCTGTGGGTCCCGCGGCCTCCCCCGGGACGCGGCTTTGGGCCTCGTCCTCAGCCCATCTCTGTTGCACGCACAGTGGGCCTGATGTGACTCCTGGAGATGCCACTCCCAGGTGTGGAGGGTGGTGGGTGTGAGAACCACCGTGCGTGGTTGTTTGCTTTCCTGTGTTGAGCTGAGACATCTGCGGGCAGGAGCCATGCTCCAGCGCCTGTCTGTCCTGTCTGCCCCGACGGTTCCCTGCTCTGCTGGCAGCAGCAGCCTCTCCGTGTTCACTTCTCTGCCCGAGCCTCTGAGGTGGTGGGAGAGGCTCTGTGGGACCCCGCCCTGACCTGCTTCCGCAGCGGCGCTGTGTGGTCTGTGAGACGGGGGCCTGGCCGAGACGTGCGCTGTGAGCCTCTGATGCTCACGGCGCCTTTCGTGTCCGTGGTGTTTGAGCGGCTCCATGGGCCATGCCCGAGCGGACGGAGGCTCTGCGACGGACCCTCCTCAGACGGGCACCCGAGTCCCCTAGAGCCGCTGGGGCTCCAGTGTCCTTGGCCTCAGGGGACAGTCCCTTCAGCCTCCTGGAAGGGAGGGACACTCAGGCTGATGCAGCCCTTCTGGCTCTCGGCTGTGTCGGCCTCGACGTCACTGGGACTCACGAGTGCCGGTGCCCACGGCCCCTCCCGCACGCAGGTTCACACTCACACACGCTTGCTCTGACCCTTGTTCTCTTTTTTTAATTTTTTTTTTTGCGGTACGCGGGCCTCTCACTGCTGTGACCTCTCCCATTGCGGAGCACAGGCTCCGGACCCGCAGGCTCAGCGGCCACGGCTCACGGGCCCAGCCGCTCCGCGGCATGTGGGATCCTCCCGGACCGGGGCACGAACCCGTGTCCCCTGCATTGGCAGGCGGACTCCCAACCACTGCGCCACCAGGGAAGCCCTGACCCTTGTTCTCTTAATGTTCACAGTCTAAGTCACACTCACACCAGCTCACATGCTCACTCACAAGCTCATACACTCAGCCGTGCACACCGCTTTGCTCGCTCTCTTGCACACACGTGCCTGTTTGCACGCGGGGCGGCTGAGCTGCTGTGAGCTCCTCACAAATGCGTGTCGACTCAGCCTTGAGAAGGCAGCGCTGGGGACCCACCCGCCTGGTCCTCCCCTGGGCGGGAAAGGACTGTAAAGAGATCTGTGATTTCTCTCTATTGATTTTGGAAAAGCTTCCAGAAAGACACTTCCAGAAGGACACTCAAGGGAAGATGGGCTGGTGGTAGAAGCTGTTTGCCCCTGGGGAGGCTGGTGGTGACCTGGTGGCACTGCCTTAGAGCCTGGGGAGCTGAGGGGCCGGGGTGGCTTGGGGGCTGAGCACGGTGTTCAGGAAGCAGGGCCCAGGTGAGGCCAGAGGCAGGTAGGGCCCCTGTGTCAGCCGGCTGTGCTCCGCCTCGAAGGCCAGGGGACCACAGGGGTGAGCCCTCCCTGGCGCCCGGGGAGTGGGGCGCCAGGTCCGGCGGGGGTGAGGGGGCTGAGCAGAACGGCGGACGAGTGGTGCCGCCCTTTCCAACCCCACTGCCCTTCCGGGGGCAGTGTGCGCAGAGCTGCGCTGGACGGCCCAAGGTGACGCTCTTGCCCTCCAGCCGTGGGGGTCACTGCTCTGTGGGTGCTCTTTCTCTCTCAACTTCTCTTTTCCCCCGAGGTCTCGGCTGGCCTCATTCTGATAGAAGCATCCCTGGCCTCCTGCCTGGATGCGCACTGCAGCCTGTGCCCTGACCCGATGCGGCTCGCACCGTTCTAGCGTCTCTTAGAACTCTCTGGTGTTCTCACTTTTGTTCTGTTTTGTTTTTTGCATGTGCAGTTTTGTAAAGCAAACTCGAGGTACTGTATCTCGCAGCTCATCTGTCTCCAGCGTAACCTCACCGTGAGTCTCTCTGCTGCAATTTCCATCTGTGGCTTCGTGATAACTACACGCCAGCACCTTCTGTCCGCCCCTAACTCTGCTTCCCACTTCGAGTCATTCGCTTCAGGGGGCAGCTCCAGGCCCACATCCCGCAGCCTGGCCGGGGACGGCGGGCACACTTCCTGACGCCCTCACGTCCTGCTCGTGGGATCAGGCTCTCTGGGCTCAGCCCCTCCTCCTCTCCCTCCTGGTCTCTGTCCTCCTGCCTGTCTGTCCCTGTGCTGTCACTCTGGTGTCTTGAGCAGATCTGCTTCTCCTGAGGTGACCACCACTGGGTGCTACTGGGGCTGTCTCCTTGTGGCTCCCGTGAGGTAGAGGATTGCTCAGGGGCTCAGGACATCCGTGGGGTCCTCCTGCCCCACCCTGCCTTGCTGGGAGGGGGTGTGTCTGGGACCCTTAGGAAGTCTTGTTCTCGCGAGAGCAGAGCTTCCGCCTGCTCGTGAGGCTTCCGGAGACCAGCCAAAGCCTGAGGTAGAGCCACAGAAACCCCAGGGTGGCCCTGCTGGGGGTGACACCAGTCTGACTGTCCCAGGGGCTTCTTCCTGCAGGTGAGAAGTCCCTGGAGATGGCCAGGTGCCCTCTCCGTGTCCTGCAGGTGACGGGCGCTCCAGCCGTCCCTGAACCCCTGCCTCCTGTTACCTGGCCAGCACAGAGCTGGGCTCGGTGCTCTCACGAGCACGCGGACCTGCTGGCTGTTGGGCCTCCGATGTCCGTGGGGTAAGAAGGCTGCATCCTGAACGACTGATTCCCAGGGTGTCATAAGATGCGGGCGTAGGTACCAGCGCTGTTGCACCTGGGCTGCTTCCCATCATCGCAGCTGGGGGTGACAGAGGGATGACTGGCTTTCTCAGCACGGAGACCTCAAAGCAGGGCCACGCCTCAGAGGCTCCTTCTGAGTCCCGTCGGCACGTCTGGGTCAGGGCGGCTGAGCTGGGCTCTGCCTGCAAGCCGGGCTGGACGTGGTGGTGGTGGGGGGCCCCTTCCCTGTGCCCCCTTCAGGAGTGCTTTTAGACGAGGCCTCCGCCTGGGTTGGAGTCCTCTGCCACGCTGCACTGTAGGTCAGAGCGTGGCCCGCCCCCGCCCATTCTTGAGCTGAGCTCGGTGGAGACAGAGAGTGAGAGGCGAGCGCTGGCCACGCTGCGCCACATGCCAGGCAGAGCAGGGACGGAGCAGCAAGCAGGTGGGGGCAGGCTGCCGCCCCCCAGCAAGGCACGGCGGCAGAGACACGTCCAGAGAGGCAGCCAGCAGCACCGCTGCGTGCTGGGCAGGCGCAGGCAGTCTCGGGTGGCGTGAAGCCCAGAGAGGCAGCCACCCGGCAGGAGCGAGGCTGGTAGATCCGCCCCTGGGAAGTTAGGAGGGGAGCCTGCCAGCCCCACGCAGCCTCTAGTCCAGCAGGCACCCCGCCTCTCCGTGGACTCGAGCTGGTTCCTGGGTGAGACAGAGCTGCGTCTGAGGGTAAGGCTGAGGGCAGAGCCCGTTCCTCCTGAGCTACCAGCTACTACGTCCCCATCGTCTTTACTGCCTGCCTGTTTCTGTTCTGACAGGCGGGTCCCCAGGGCTCATGGCTGTGTCTGAGTAGGCCACCACCTGCCGCCCAACGGCTCCGAGTCCAGGCCCATCTCGGCCTGCTGGGCTGATGGGGAAGCCTGACCAGTGGCCGGCTGTCAGCCCTCACGGGTTCCTGCACCATTGGGGAACGCCCCTGGCGGCTGCTGTCCACTTCACAGGGTTCGGCATAGTTCAGAGTTGGGCCCTTTGTTTTGGTGTCATCTGGGGATGGGTAGGTCCCCCGTGGCTCTGGGTTGAAGCCAAGGAAAGAGAAGGTGGGTCTGTTGCCAGGTGACCTTGGGAATGGGGCAGCAGGTCAGGGCCTGGGGTGGCAGCCGAAAGTGTGGGTCAGCAGATGGTCAGAGAGGCCGACAGCTGTCCCCCACACGTTGCCCTGCCTGCCCCCCGTCTGGGCCCCCAGGTATAGGCATCAGGCTCTTCTGCTCTCATACTTTCAAGGTGCTTCCCTGGAAATGGCTCCCCACCCTGGGGGCAGGACTCAGCGTGGTACTCAGTGGCTGGGGCTCAGAGCCGGGGGGTGGAGACCTGTCCAGCCTGGGCCCCCAAGGCCCTCAGGTTGTGGCTCTAGGCTGTGCGGTCAGCGCAGCTGGAGTCTGGCGGAGGCCTCGCGTCTCCTTTAGACACTTTTTTCCTCTTGCCCTTGCACGCGTCCGATCCTGGCTCCGTCAGTGACTTGCTGTGGACCCTCTGTGAGTCCCGTCCTCTATGCTCAGTGTGACATGGGGACAAGAGCAGCACCCAATCCCTGAGGTGGTTGTGAGGGCTGGAGGAGGTGGCCGCTGACCCAGATGTCACAGCCATCCTTGTTTTCGTGCCGCCACTGCTGCCCCCCACAGTGGTCCCGAGACCTCCAGAGGCTGCAGGACGAGACTGGCCTCTGAGGAGGGTTCCACTTGGCCGAGGTGGTGCCGGCTCGCCAACTTTGGGGTCTTGTTCAGCAAATATCCCAGAATGCAAAGGGCTTCCACGCACCCTGGGCTGTGGAATCCACCTGTGACCGTGTGGGTGAGCTTGGGGGGCGGTCAAGGGCTTTAGAAGCCTGTCTAGTGAGGGCTGAGCCTGGACCACGGGCCACTCCTGGCGCCGGAGAGCTCTCAGCCCCCGTGGAGCCAGGAGAGAGGAGGGCACTGCTGACCACAGGACGTAGTGTCCAGCCGCAGACCTGCCTGCCGGGCTCCTGGGCATTCAGCAAATGGTCACTGAGCTGAGTGGCAGCTGCCCAGATGGGGCCGACCACCACAGGCAGAGTCCCCGCCTGACTCCTGCGAGGGCCAGCCGCCCCCGGGGCCCCTCGCTCCCTGGGTAACTGTCCTCTCCGCTCCTGACGACCCGCCTCTTCTCGGGTTCCCTCTCAGACACCCCATCTTCCTCTGGCCAGTGGCTCCCCTCCTGGAGGTGGAGATGGAGAAGCCCCTCCTCGGGGCTTCCTACCTCCTCAGTCCTGCTCCATTCGGACGTTGCCCCCCTCCTCGCCCCATTCTGGCCTTCCTGGCGGGCAGCCCACTTGCCCTGGAAGCCTGTTTGCCACCTCATGCTGGTGCCTGTCATTCCCACTGCTCTGCACCCCTGGCCCCCCGGCCTTGAGCCCCCACCCCCAGGTGAGGCTCTCACCATCTGCGGGCGCCCCCCCGGGGGGGGGGCAGGGATGAGGTCTGTTTCCCTGGGTATCGGCCGCCAACTCTGCCCCTCGACTCTGCTGGGGTTGCCAGGGCTCCTGCCGCCCCCCCGCCCCCCCACTGCGCCCTCTGCCATCTCTCCATCGCTGTGTGTCCATCCGTGGCTTCCCCTGCGAGGCAGAGAGGTGGGGGGCGGCTTGGGGGCGCGGCTTACGCGGGTCTCCCCACAGCAGGCATCAGAACTCGGCCAAGGCGCGCTCGGTGTGGGAGCAGCGGGCCAGCCAACTGCGGCTGCAGAACCTGCGGGCCAGCTGCGAGGCGCTGTACAGCGAGATGGACGCCGAGGAGCGGCTGCGCTTCGCCACCTCCCGCCACCTGCGGCCCGACATGAAGACGCACCTGGACCGGCCGCTCGTGGTGGAGCCGGGCAGGGACGGCGCGCGGGGGCCCGCGGGGGGCAAGGCCCGGCCCGAGGGCGCGGAGGCTGCCGAGGGCGCGGACCCGCCGCGCAGGCATCACAGGCACCGCGACAGAGACAGGGACAAGGCCGCGGCCCCGGCGCCGGCGGGGGAGCAGGACACGGCGGACGCCCCGAAGGCGGAGGGCGGGGAGCCGGGGGCCCGGGAGGAGCGGGCGCGGCCGCGCCGCAGCCGCAGCAAGGAGGCCGCGGGCCCCCGGGAGGCCCGGAGCGAGCGTGGCCGCGGCCCGGGACCCGACGGCGGCCGGCGCCACCACCGGCGCGGCTCCCCGGAGGAGACGGCAGAGCGGGAGCCCCGGCGCCACCGCGCGCACCGGCACGTGCCCGAGCCGGGCAGGGAGGGCGCGGCGCCCGGGGCTAAGGGCGAGCGGCGAGCGCGGCACCGCGGCGGCCCCCGGGCCGGCCCCCGGGAGGCGGAGAGCGGAGAGGAGCCGGCGCGGAGGCACCGCGCGCGGCACAAGGCGCCGTCCACGCACGAGGAAGCGGAGAAGGAGGCCGCCGCGGAGAAGGAGGGCGAGGTGGGGGACAGGGACGAGGACAAGGAGCTCCGCAACCACCAGCCTAGGTGAGTCCGCGCGGGGATGGGGGCGGGGGGCGCGGGCGGGGAGTGGTGACCAGGCCGGACGTGCGAACCAGCCCGTGAGGGGCAGGCTGGGCGGTTACGCAGGTCAGGGGTGCGGACCTGGACGGGCGGCCCAGCCCTTTGTCTCAACCCCTTTCTGGAGTGGTGACAGTCCTGCCTTGCTGGGCCAGCGTGGTGGGGAGCGTTGCTCTAAGGCGCCCGGGAGGAAGGGAGGCTACGGGTGAAAGTGTTGGGACTGGCTTGGGACACAGAGACTTGGAAAAGGTGGCCCAGGGAGAAGAGAAAAATGTGTAACCCCGTGAAGCAAGGCGAGTCAGGAGAGCCTGAGGGAAGCCTGAGGAGGCCACAGGACTAAATTGTGGAATGGGAGGGGGCTGGGCTATGCGGCCATGACGGAAAGGACCCCCATCCCAGGCCAGCCCAGCCTGGTCCCTGGCTGGGACAGGATCTGACAGTGACTGTGTGAGAACCCAGGGGCAACAGGAGCCGGCAGGCTGAGGCCAGCAGTCTCCATGCTTGCCAGTGAGTCACAGACCAGCCAGAACTCGTGCAGCCAGAGGCCACAGCTCAGGATCAGCCCGACCTGGGCACGGTCTTTTGTGTGCAGAGCTCTGTGCTGAGCCTTTGCCCTGGTGGGGCCCCAGGTGGGGTGGCTTAGGGTAACATCCTCTTCCGGGCTTCTTCATTCTGCCAACAGTTCTGTTATATACACATAATGTGATATCAGCCATGCCTGGCCTTGTGCCAAGGACAAACAGGTGAGTCAACCCTGTCCCTACCTTTCAGACCTAAAAACAGAAATGTATAGGGTGATAAAAACCATGACAGAGGAAGTGATCAGGGATTTATTTGATCTGGATAGGGGTTTAAGAAGCTGGGTTTTGCAGACTGAATAGGAGTTTGGCTCTTCATCAGACTCTGATGTGCATTCTTGGTTGCAGGGAGTCGCACTGTGACCTGGAGGCCAGTGGGGTAATGGGTGTGGGCCCTGTGCATACCCTGCCCAGCACCTGTCTAGAGAAGGTGGAAGAACAGCCCGAGGATGCAGATAATCAGCGGAACGTTACTCGAATGGGCAGTCAACCCTCGGATCTGAGTACCACTGTGCATGTCCCAGTGATGCTGACTGGCCTTCCTGGGGAGACCACGGTTGTTTCCAGTGAGTATCTCCCCATAACATCAGGGCAGGGCCCACCTTGTGCAGGCTCGCTTTGCTCTCCCCCCTTCCCTCCGGCTCCACGGCAGCCACCTGGGGACAGAGCTTGCCTCTGTGAATTGTTCCCCAACCGGAAAGTCTTTGCTGTCAGCATCTGTGCCTTGATATCCCTTTGCTTTCCAGTGCCCCGGAGGAGCACTCTTGCTATTACATGTCACTTAAGCTCTAGTCTGCTTTCTTCCAACGATATTTGCAAGTTACCAGGTAAGTGCCAGGCATGGTGTTAGAGTGCAGGGGGCACAGCAGGAGGGAGTGGGACTGGGCTGCCCTCGCGGGGCTCCGAGTCTCGTCGGGAAGACAGACCACAACATGGTCACGGCTCTTCACAGTCGCACAAACGCTGCCAAGGACTGTGGCCACAGACCTGACTGAGGTTGGGAGCTAGCGGGTGAGAGGAGGCGGGGCTCAGGGTGGTGGTCTTCCGCCCACTTACTTACGGTCCTGGCTCTTCAGCTCCTCCCAGGCCCTTGCCTGAGCTTCCCTTCTTCTTCCCCTCCCTGCCTCATACCGTGTGTGAGGTCGTGACGGAGCAGCCACTCCACAACTGACCTGTGTGCGGGCACTGAGGGCACAGTGTAAATAAAATGCCAACCTGCAGGTGACAAAGACAGGCCCCTCACATTATGCGCAGGTGCACGGGCGTTTTGTGAACACCAAGGATAGAAAAAAACATTCCCAGGGGCAGAGGTGACTTGGAATTCCAGATGAAGATTCAGCCTTAGGCAGGCCCAGGTGCTGCCACACGCTTGCCTGTCTGCAGGCAGGTGTGTCCACACACAGACACGTGCACGCGCCCATTCCCTCTTACTCAGGTGCTCTCACCTGGGGCCGATGGACAGCGCACAGCGCCAGGTGTAACAGTGGGGGTGGCTGGCCCTGCCCGCTGAGCCTCCCCTTCCTCGTTGCTTCCTTGGAGGAAGGCTTTCCCTGGTCCATTCTGTCGTTTCACCTCCCATGGCAGTAGTGTGTCTGTCTTCCCGAAATCAGCCCCCGGGTCTGATTCTTTCTGGATTAGCTTGAGGGTCCCCACCTGGTTTTTGTCCACGGGAGTCGAGGTGTGGCCCCTCCTCCCCAACCCTGGCAACCACTGATCTTTTTACTGTCTCTGTAGTTTGCCTTTTCCAGAACATCTTATAGTTGGAATCACCTAGTACGTAGCCTCTTTAGATTGTCTTCTTTCACTTACCCATGTGCATTTAAGGTTCCTCCATGTCTTTTCATGGTTTGGTAGCTCATTTCTTTTTAGTGCTGAATAATATTCCGTTGTCTGGATGGACCACGCTTTATTTATCCATCCACCTATTGAAGGACACGTTTGTTACTTATGAATTTTGTCAGTTATGAATAAAGCTATTATAAGCATTCAGGTTCAGGTTTTTGTGTAGACATACATTTCCAACTCATTTGGGTAAATACCTAAGAGCATGGTTTTTGGATTGTGTGGTAAAACTACATTTAGCTTTGTAAGAAACTGGTCTAACAAACTGGCTATATCATTTTTACATTCCCACCAGCAATAAATGGGAATTCCTGTTGCTTCACGTCCTCTCCAACATTTGGTGTTGTCAGTGTTTTGGATTTTCGCCATTCTCATAAGTGTGTATTGATAGCTCATTGTTTTAATTTGCAATTCCTTAATGATATATGATCTTGAGCTTCTTTTCATCTGCTGATTTGACATCTGTGTATCTTCTTTGGTGAGGTGCCTGTTCATATCTTTTGCCCACTTTAAAATTTTTTTATTATTATTATTTGAAAAAAATTTTAGAGACAAATTTTTAAAGAGCAGTTTAAGGTTCAAAACAAAATTGAGAGAAGGTAGAGAGATTTCCATATACTCTCTGCCCACACACATGCATAACCTTCCCTGTTATCAGCATCTCTCCTTAGAATGGTGCTTTTTTTTTTTCTTTTTAGACCAAGGATAAAACTACATTGACACATCATAATCATCCAAAGTTCACAGGGTACATTAGAGTTCGCTCTTGGTGTTGTACATCCTGTAGGTTTGGACAGATGTATAATGACGTGTATCCATCGTCGTAACACGACACACAGTATTTTATTGCCCTAAAAAGTCTCTGTGCTCTGCCTGTTCATCCCTCCTCACTTCCCGTCAACGTCTGGCAACCACTGATCTTTTCATTGTCTTTGTTCTTTTGCCTTTTCCAGAATGTCATGTAGTTGGAGTCATACAGTGTGTAGCCTCTTCAAATTGGCTTCTTTCACTCACCAATATGCATTTAAGGTTCCTGCATGTTTTTTCATGGCTTACTAGCTCATTTCTTTTTAGTGCTGAATAATATTCCATTGTCTGGGTGTACCTTAGTTTATTTATGCATTCAACTACTGGAGAACATCTTGGTTGCCTCCAAATTTTGGCAGTTATGAATAAAGCTGCTATAAACATTTGTGTGCACGTTTTTGTGTGGACGTAAGTTTTCAACTCCTTTGGCTAAATCCTAAAGAGAGTGATGGTTGGATCATATGGCAAGAATATGTTTAGTTTTGTGAGAAGCCGCCAAGCTGGCTGTACCGTTTTATGTTCCCACCAGCAATAAATGAGAATTGCTGTTGCTGCACATCTTTGTCAGCATTTGGTGTTGTCACTGTTCCAGATTTTGGCCATTCTAATAGGTGTGTCATGGTATCAGATTGTTTCAGTTTGCATTTCCCTGATGACATTTGCTGTGAAACATCTTCATATGCTTATTTACCCTCTGTATATCTTCTTTGGTGAGGTGTCTGTTAAGGTCTTTTGCCCATTTTTTAATCAGGTTGTTTTTATTTTTGAGTTTTAAGAGTTCTGTGTATATTTTGGATAACAGTCTTTTATCAGATGTGTCTTTTGCAAACATTTTCTCCCAGTTTGTTGCTTGTGTTCTCATTCTCTTGATGTCTTTCACAGAGCAAAAGTTGTTCCTTATCTCCTAGGAGTGTTATAGTTTCGCATTTCACATTTAGGCCTATGAGCCATTTTGGGTTAATTTTTGTGAAGGGTGTAAAGTCTCTCCAGATTAATTTTTTGTCATGTGGGTGTCCAGTTGTTCCAACACCATTTGTCGAAGAGACTATCTTTGTTCCACTGTATTGCCTTTGCTCTCGTGTCAAAGATCAGTTGACTGTTATCTGTGGGGGTCTGTTCCTGGACTCTCTATTCTGTCTGTTGATCTGTTTGTTCATTCTTTCCCCAATACCACACTGTCTTGATTACCGTAGCTCTATAGTCAGTATTGAAGTTGGGTAGTGCCAATCGTCTAACTTCGGTCTTCTTTAATATTGAAGTTTTGGCTATTCTGAGTCTTTTACATCTCCATATAAACTTTAGAACCATTTTGCTGATATCCATAAAATAAATTGCTGGGATTTTGATTGAGACTGCATTGAATCTATAGATCAAGTTGGGAAGAACTGACAACTTGACAATGTTGGGTCCTCCCATCCATGAACACGGAACATCTCTCCATTTATTTAGTTCCTTTATTTCATTCATCAGTCTGTAGTTTTCCTCATAGGGATCTTATACATATTTTGTTAGATTTATGCTTAAGTATTTCATTTTGGTGGGGCGCTAATGTAAAGAGTGTTGTATTTTAATTTTAAATTTCACTTGTTCATTGTTGGTATATAGGAAAACAGTTGACTTTTTGTGTGTTAACCCTGTATCATGCAACCTTGCTAAAATCAGTTATTAGTTCCAGGAGTTTTTTTTGTTGATTCTTTCAGATTTTCTGTATAGGTGATCAAGTCATCTGCAAACAAATACAATTTTTTAGTCTTACTTCCCAATCTGTGTAGTTTTTGTTGTTGTTGTTGTTGTCGTTTGCCTTACTGCATTAGCAAGGACTTCCACTATGGTGTTGAAAAGTAGTGGTGAGGGGGCATCTTTTCCTTGTACGTGACCTTAGTAGGAAAGCTTTGAGTTTCTCACCATTAAGTATGATGTTAGCTGTAGGGTTTTTTGTGGTACATATTCTTTATAAAGTTGAGGAAGTATTCCCTCTATTCCAATTTACTGAGAGTTTTTATGGTGAATGGGTGTTGGATTTGTCAAATGCTTTTTCTGCACCTGTTGATATGATCATATGATTTTTCTTTTTTAGTTTGTTGATGTTATTATGGATTACATTAATTGATTTTTAAAAATAATTTTATTTATTTATTTGTCTGTGTTGGGTCTTCATCGCTGCGCACGGGCTTTCTCTAGTTGCAGTGAGCGGGGGGCTACTCTTTGTTGCGGTGCGCAGGCTTCTTATTGTGGTGGCTTCTCTTGTTGCAGAGCACGGGCTCTAGGCAGATGGGCTTCAGTAGTTGTGGCATGTGGGCTCCGTAGTCGTGGCGCACGGGCTCTAGAGCACAGGCTTAGTAGTTGTGGCACACAGGCTTAGTTGCTCCATGGCATGTGGGATCTTCCTGGACCAGGGATCGAACCCATGTCCCCTGCATTGGCAGACGGATTCTTAACCACTGCACCACCAGGGAAGTCCTGCATTAATTGATTTTTGAATGTTGGACCAGCCTCACATGTCTGGGATTAATCCCACTTGGTTGTGGTATATAATTCTTTTTATACTTTTTTGGGTTCGATTTGCTAATGTTTTGTTGAGAATTTTTTTTTTTTTTTTTTGTGGTACGCGGGCCTCTCACTGTTGTGGCCTCTCCCGTTGCGGAGCACAGGCTCCGGACGCGCAGGCTCAGCGGCCATGGCTCACGGGCCCAGCCGCTCCGCGGCATGTGGGATCTTCCCGGACCGGGGCACGAACCCGTGTCCCCTGCATCGGCAGGCGGACTCTCTACCACTGCGCCACCAGGGAGGCCCCTGAGAATTTTTATATCTATATTCATGGGAGATATTGGTCTATAGTTTTCTTGTGATGGCTTGTTTGGTTTTAGTATCAGGGTAACGCTGGCCTCCTAGAATTAATTTGAAGCATTACCTTTGCTTCTGTCTTCTGAAAGAGATTGTAGAGAATGGGTATGATTTCTTTCTTAAATATATGGTAGCATTCACCAGTGAACCCATCTGGGCCTGGTGTTTTCTGTTTTAGAAGGTACTTGATTATTGATTCAATCTCTTTAATAGATATAAACCTATTTAGAAGAAATAGATATAAACCTATTTAGATTATCTGTTTCTTCTTGAATATTGGCAGATTGTGTCCTTCCAAGGAATTGGTCCATTTCAAGTAGTTTATCAAATTTGTGGGCATAGAGTTGTTCATGGTATTAATTTATTATCCTTTTAATGTCCATGGGATCAGTAGTGATGTCTCCTTTTTTATTTCTGATATTAGGAATCTGTGTTTCCCCTCATTTGTCTTAGTTAGCCTGGCTAGAGGCTTATCAATTTTACTAATCTTTTCAAGGAACCAACTTTTGGTTCCATTGATCTTCTCTGTTGATTTGCTGTTTTCAGTTTCATTGATTTCTGCTTTAATTCTCATGATTTCTTTTCTTCTGCTTACTTTGGGTTTTTTTTTTTTTAATTTTTATTTATTTATTTATTTATTATTAGTTTCTGCTTTATAACAGAGTGAATCAGTTATACATATACATCTGTTCCCATATCCCTTTCCTCTTGCATCTCCCTCCCTCCCACCCTCTCTATCCCACCCCTCCAGGCGGTCACAAAGCACCAAGCTGATCTCCCTGTGCTATGCGGCTGCTCCCCACTAGCTATCTACCTTACGTTTGGTAGTGTATATATGTCCATGCCTCTCTCTCGCTTTGTCACAGCCTACCCTTCCCCCTCCCCATATCCTCAAGTCCATTCTCAAGTAGGTCTGTGTCTTTATTCCTGTTTTACCCCTAGGTTCTTCATGACTTTTTTTTTTTTCTTAAATTCCATATATATGTGTTAGCATACGGTATTTGTCTTTCTCTTTCTGACTTACTTCACTCTGTATGACAGACTCTAGGTCTATCCGCCTCATTACAAATAGCTCAATTTCGTTTCTTTTTATGGCTGAGTAATATTCCATTGTATATATGTGCCACGTCTTCTTTATCCATTCATCCGATGATGGACACTTAGGTTGTTTCCATCTCTGGGCTGTTGTAAATAGAGCTGCAATGAACATTTTGGTACATATCTCTTTTTGAATTATGGTTTTCTCAGGGTATATGCTCAGTAGTGGGATTGCTGGGTCATATGGTAGTTCTGTTTGTAGTTTTTTAAGGAGCCTCCATACTGTTCTCCATAGTGGCTGTACCAATTCACATTCCCACCAGCAGTGCAAGAGTGTTCCCTTTTTTCCACACCCTCTCCAGCATTTATTGTTTCTAGATTTTTTGATGATGGCCATTCTGACTGGTGTGAGACTTACTGTGGATTTAAGTTGCTCTTTTTTCTCTTCCTAAGGTGGAAGCTTAGATTATTGATTTTGGGTCTTTCGTCTTTTCTAATTTATGCATTCAATGCTATAAATTTCCTTCTAAGCGTTGCTTTTGCTGCATCCAACAAACTTTGATAAATTGTGTTTTCATTTTCATTTCGTTAAAAATATTTTAAAATTTCTCTTGAAATTTCTTCTTTGACCCGTATGTTATCTAGAAGTTTGTGGTTTGATCTTTACATATTTTGAGATTTATCTTTCTGTTATTGATTTCTAGTTTATTTCATTGTGGTCTGAAAACAGACATTTTGCCCACTTTTAAATTGGGTTGTTGTTTTCTAATTGTTGAATTTTTAGAGTCCTTTGTATAATTTTGATAAAGACTTTTATCAGATATGTGATTTGCAAGTATTTTCTCCCAGTTGGTGGCTTGTCTTTTCATTTTCTTAATGTCTGGTGTTTTTGATTGTTACTGGTGGGAGGGTTAATTTGGTCCCTGGTATGACTTCTGCTAGGAGCAGAAATCTAGGCTATTGACTTTTATATGTTAATTTTGTATCCTACTACTTTTCTGTATCTTCAAATTGTTCATTAGTTTTAGCATTGATTCTCTTTGTTTTTTCCCAAACACATTATGCAAAATTTTGCAAATACAGTTGTAACTATTCCTTTCCAAATATTAGGTCTTCCTTCCTTCCTTCCTTCCTTCCTCTCTCTCCTTCCTACCTTCCCTCCCTCCTTCCTTCCTTCTTTCCTCCTTTCTTCCTTTCTTTCTTTCTTTTGCCTGATTTCACCAGCTAATATACTAACATTGGAGTTACTAGGTACCCTTACCTTGCTTCTGCCTGCACTAAGTAAGATTCTGGTTTTGGGCTTGAGAGGTGTGTGTCTGTGTGTGTCTACGTCTGTGTGTCTGTGTGTGTATAAGATCATGTTATAGTGTTCATTAATTTCTTTTTCAGTAAGTATTTTTTTATCTGGAATAGATGTTGAATTTTGTTGAAGGTCTTTTCGGCATCCATAGAGATCATATATTTTCCCCTTTAATATGGGGATTTATACTAATAAGTTTTCAGATCTTGAACTCTCTTTGCAATCTTAGAATAAACCCCACTAGGTTATCATATTTATTTTTTAATGTGATGCTGGATTCTGTTTGATAATATTGATACTTTATGGAGGATTTTTGGATTGAGATGATTTTAAGATACTGAGATGTGTTCTGTATTATGTTCAAGTGTCATAAGGTTTAGGTATTAATGCTATATACTTATCTCTTGCTTAACTTCATTAATCCACTTCTGAAAATCACATGTTGTAGTGGGAGTCCCATTTCCCATTATTTTAGATGGGAAAAATTGTAATGTACTATACAAATTATAATGCATTATAATTAGTTGTGCTCAAAATCCCCAACCAATTTCTTAAAACAGAACTAAAGCACAGTTAGTCACAGAAAACACTCAATACATTGTTTCCTGATCACCACAGTTAAAATAGCTGTTAACAAGCAGTTGCTTTGGACACCTCCTTCAGTGAAACTTGCACTTTTCAAAAACATCGACACATGATTCTGATAGCTAACCAACTGACTTCGGAATCTTGCCTGACAGTTTTCAGTGTTTTGAGTTTTGGGGATGTGTACATTTTTCCTGCATAAACAACAGTCAAGAAAGCCTCAAAAACGTTGTAATGAGAGATACATATGTTCTCCTGAAGTGTGAGTATTATAAAACTAAGAGGTGCTCTGTTGAGAAATCTTACCTGAGGAGATGTTCTGTAGGATGTACCTATTATTGATCCATAAAAAGAATTAGAATGTTTGCTTCTTTTCCTTTTCTGGGGTAGTTTAAGTAGCATTAGGATTACTTGGTCTTTAAAGACTTGGTACAGTTCCTTTGTGAAATCATCTGGGTTTGGTTTTTGTTGTTGTTGATAGGATAATTCTTTGATAATTTATCTGTTTCTGTATGGATATTGGTCTGTTTAAACTTTCTTATCTCCTAAGATCAGTTTGGTAAACTGTAATGATCCATTTGATCTAGGTTTTTCAATTTATGTACATAAGAGCTATGCAAAGAAGTGGCTTAAGTTTTTAAAACAATTTCCTCTGGCTCACTGTTTTTTTCCCCCTTCTTATTTTTTATCCTGTATATTTTGTGTTTCCCCCTTATGTTCTTGATTAAATTAGTTAGAAGTTTATACATTTTGTGGATTTTTATAAAAAGAACCAGCGTCTTTGTTAGTTCTACTGTGGTTTTCTTTAAAAATCATTTTTTTTCCAATTCCCTCCTTCTGCCTTTTTTTGTTTTACTTTGTCATTCCTTTTCTAGCTTCTTTAGTTGGAGACTTAAGTTTATTTTCATCTTTAGTTTTTATTATATGATTATTTAAGGCTCTGAATTTTCCTCTGATTACTAATTTAATTGTAGCGTATAGATTCTGATAATTGGTGTTTTCATTTTTACCAGATTTTTTAAAGGAATTATGCAATTTCGGTTTGTATTTTCCCTCAGTGTTTGTACATTCCTTGGGATTTAGTATATAGAGAATCAAGTACTCTGCAAGTGAACAGTTTTATTTTTTACTTTCTGATATGTATGCCTTCTATTTCCCTTCTTCCCTTTTGGCGCCGTGACTTCCAGTACAGTGTCGGATAGCAGTGGTGAGAACTGACATTCTTCCCTTGTTCCCGTCTTGTGGGAGGAGGGAGCAATCAGTCTTTCACCATTAAGTATGATGTTAGCTGTTGTTTTGGGGTTTGTTTGTTTGTTTTTAAGATGCTCTTTATCAAGTTGAGGAAATTCCCCTCTGTTGCTTTTTTTTCTAAGTTTTTATATTAAATGAGTGTTGAATTTTATCAGATTTTCTGCCTCAATTGATATAATCATGTGGATTTTCTTCTGTAACATGGTAGTTTACACATTGATTGATTTTCAAATATTGACCTGCCTTGCATCCCTGGGATAAACTCTGCTGGTCATTGTGTATAATTATCTTTATATATTGCTGAATTCTGTTTGATAATATTTTGTTAGAGAGTTTTGCCTCTGTATTCATGAGGGATACTGCGCTACAGTTTTCTTTTTTGTACTCATTGTCTGGTTTTGGTATCAGAATAATACTAAATTCATAAAATGAATTGGATAGTGTTTCTTATTATGTTTTTTGGAGGAGACTGTGTAGAATTGGTGTTAATTCTTTAAATGTTGGATAGAATTTGCCAATGAAACATTTCTTTTTTGGAATTTAAAAATTATCCTTAATAGGGCTATGTTATGTAATCGTACTGGGTGAGTTGCATTAGTTTGTGCTTTTGAAGGAATTGGCCCATTTCCTTTAAGTTGTCAAATTTATGTGTGTATAGTTGTTTGTAGTATTCCCTTACTATCTTTTGATGTCTTCATGATCTGTAGTGACTGCCCCTGTCTCATTCTTGATATTGGTGCTTTATGTCTTGTCTCTTTTTTGTCAGTCTTACTAGAAATTTGTTACTCTCATTGATCTTTTCAAAGAAACGCATTCTTGTTTCATTGATTTTCTCTATTGTTTTTCTGTTTCCAATTGCGTTTGATTTCTGCTCTTTATTATTTTCTTCTCTCTGTTTGCTTCGGGTTTATTTTGGTCTTTTTATTTTCCTGAGATGGGAGCTTAGATTAAGTCTTTTTCTCTTTTCTAATGTAAACATTTAGTGCTATAAATTTTCTTCTTAGTACTGCTTTAGCTGTGTTCCACAGATTTTGATATGTTATCTTTTCATTTTCATTCAGTTTTGTTTTAAAAATTTCCCTTGAGACTTGCTCTTTGACTCATGGGTTATTTAGAAATGTGTTATTTACTTTCCAAGTGTTTGGAGATTTTCCTGTTATCTTTCTGTTTGGTGTCTAGTTTGATTATTTTGTGGTCAGTGAACACACTCTGTATGATTTCAGTTCTGTCAAATTTGTTAAGGTTTGTTTACTAGCCCAGGAGATGGCATTTCTTGGTATGTGTTCTGGGTGTGCTTGAAAGGAATATGTATACTGCTGTTGCTGGGTGGAGTATTCTGTAAGTATAAGTTAGATCCTGTCGGATCCTGTGGAGTTCTGTGTGCATGCTGATTTTCTGTCTAGATCTATCAATTGTCGAGAAAGAGATGTTCCAGTATCCAACTATAAGTGTGCTTCTTAAACCCCTATCCAGATCAAATGTCTATTCCTTTCAGTTTTATCTGTTTTTGCTTTACATATTTTTCAGCTCTGTTACTGAGTACATACACATTTAGAATTCTGTCTTCTTAAAAGATTTACCCTTTTATCATTGTGTAATGTGTCCCTTATACCTGATAAATTTCTTTGCTTTGATGTTTACTTTATCTGATATAAATATACCCACCCTTGTTTTTTTAAATTAATATTTGCCTATAAGATGTATATCTTTTTTCACCTTTTTACTTTTAAACTAGCTATATAGGTATATTTTAAGTTAGTTTCTTGTAGACAGCATATCGTTGGGTCATGTTTTTCATCCACTCTGTCAGTTCTTTTTTTTTTTTTTTGCATATTTAGACAATTTATGTTTAATGTAATTATATATTATGGCTTACATCTGCTGTTCTATTTTTCCTATTGTTTATTTTTTCTATTTTTTATTTTTTATTTTTTGGCTGCACCGCACAGCATATGGGATCTTAGTTCCCCAGCCAGGGATCAGACCCATGCCCCCTGCGTTGGAAGCGTGGAGTCTTAACCACTGGACTGCCAGGGAAGTCCCCCTATTCTTTCTATTTTTTATTTTTCTGGTTTCTTTTTCCTGCATTCCTGTGGGTTACTTGTTTATATTTTAGAATTCCACTTTGATTTATCTATAGTATTTTTGAGTGTATCTCTTTGTATTGGTTTTTTAATGGCTCCTCTAGGTATTACATATATATAACTTGTCTCAGTCTACTAGGGTTGTCATTTTACCAGTTGGAGTAAAGTATAGAAACTTTACCTCTCTTTTTCCTCCGCATGTATGAAATAATTAAACGTTTCCTCTACATATATTTAGAAGCACATCATTGTGTGTTATAATTTTTGCTTCAACTGTAAAACATAATTCAGAAAACTCAAGAGGAGAAGGAAAGTGTGTTGTATTTTTACTCTTTCTATTGTTCTTTGTTTCTTCCTTCCTGATATTCTAATATTTCTTCTTTCATAACTTTCTGTTTGGAGGACCTTCCTTAGCCATTCTTTTAGGGTAGGTCTGAAGGTGACAAATTCTCTTAGTTTTCCTTCATCTGAGAATGTCTTGATTTTCCTTTCATTCCTGAGGGATATTTTCACTGGGTATAGAATTCTGGGTTGACAGTTCTTTTTTTTTCAGCACTTGAAAAAACGTGTGCCTCATCCTTCTGACCTCCATGGTTTCTGATGAGAAATCCACTGTCATTCGAATTGTTTTCTTCCTATAGGTAAGATGTTGTTTCTCTCTCGCTGCTTTCAAGATTTTTTCTTTGTCTTTATATTTCAGAAGTTTGATTATGATGTATTTTGGCATGAGTTTCTTTAGGTTTATCCTGTTTGGGGTTCACTCAGCTTCTTGAATTTGTAGGTTTATGTCTTTTTGCCAATTTTGGAAAATTTTCATCCATTATGTCTTTGACTGCGTCTTCAGCTCTGCCCTCTTTCTCTTTTCTTTCCAGGACTCTGTTGACATGAATGGTAGATCTTTTGTTATAGTCCCGAAGGTCCCTGAGGCTCTGTTTACTTTTTTCAGTCTATTTTCTCTCTGTTGTTTCAGATCGAGTGATTTCTATTGTTCTGTCTTCCAGTTCACTAATTCTTTCCTCTGTGCCCTCCATTCTGCTGTTGAGCCCATCTATTAAGTTTTTAATTTCAGTTATTGTATTTTTCAGTTCTAAAATTTATGTTTGGTTCTTTATATCTTCTTTTTCTTTGCTGAGATTTTTTTCTCATTTGTTTCAAATGTGTTTTTAATCATCTATTGAAGCATTTTTATGATAAGTGCTTTAAAATCATCGTCAGATAATTCTAACATCTGTATTATCTTTGTCTTTTTCATTTAAATTGAGTTTTTCCTGGTTCTTGGTATGACAAGTGATTTTTGATTGAAACCTAAACATTTTGATATTATGTTATGAGCCTCTGAGTCTTAAGTCTTCTGTTTTTGCTGGTCTGCTGTGACAACACACCAACAGTGGGAGGGTTGGGGAGCTGCCTCATTATTGACAAATGGGGGTGAAATACAGGTTCCTCACTTGCCCTCCATTGACACCCAGTGGTAATGGGTTCCTTGTCCCAGCTGGGCTGAGCTGGGAATTCTAGCTCCCCGCTGGGCCTCCACTGATACCGTCTTGTCTGGGAGAGAGAGGAAGCCTTGTTACTGTTCCCTACGTGGCCTGCATTGACACAGTAAGGGTTGACCTCATTACTTCTGGGTGGTGGTAAAAGTCCCGACTTGCCACTAAGACTCACTCTAGCAGATAAAGGGAAGGGGATGCCTCCTTACCTCTGGGTAAGAATCGCAGTCCAGGCTCCCCATGTAATCTTTTCTGATACTGTATGGGTTGGGAGTCTTACTATTACCACAGTGTGGGTATGAAAGTTCTTGCACTCACTTGGCTCGCTCTGATACCACCTCAGTAGGGACCTTGGGTACCTCATTACAGACTGGTGAGGGTGGAGGTCTAGGCTCCCCACCTGGCCTCTGCTCATATGAGTGGAAGTAGAGCTGCGGTTTTTTTCTGTGGTGTTAGTAGAGTGGTTACTGGCTATAAATTTCCCACCTGGTTAGGCTCTACCTTTCCTGGTCCTGTCACTAGGGAGAGCTGGCCTTTAAAAATCTTTCCTGTTGGCATTCTGAGTTGCTGGCTTCTCCAGCACCAAGGATATATGAGGCATAAAAAAAAAACAAACCAGAAACAAAACCTGTTGTTGTGTTGTTCCTCAGTTTCCAAGATACCAGCAAATCTGCCTTCTTTTCTCCACCTTTCAGAATCCTCTTAGGTTGGCCTTACATATGGTGTCCAGGGTTTTTAGTTGTGCTTAGAAGGATGAATGGAAGAAAGTACCTCTATTCCATCTTTTCAGAAGCTGAAGTCTTGAGTTAATTTTTATATATGGCATGAGGTAAGGGTTGAGGTTCTCATTATCCACTCCCCCACTACCATTGATGTCCATTTGTTCCATTACTGTTTGTTGAAAACGCTGTCTTTTTCCATGGAATTACTTTGGTACTTTTGTCAAAAATCAATTGATAGGTGTTATTTCATTTCAGGAAAAATTTCTGGGATTACAGTTTTAAATGTTAGTTCTATTACATTGTTTTATTTTTGTTTTTCAGACATTCCAGTTATACAGGTGTTAAATCTCCTTTGCGTATCTTCTGTATGGATTTCTCTCTTACCCTTTTGAAAACTCATTCTTCATTTCACTCCTAAATTCTTTTTCCCTTGCTATAATTTCTGTCATATCTATTTTCCCTTGGACTTATCTGTTGTCTCCTTGTGATTTCCAAGACGATTTTTTCTATTTAACTTTATTTCTCAGATATGTTTGTCTTTTTCTTCAATTTCTCTCCTAAGTTTGGTCAGCTCTCATCTCACATTGCCTAGTTGTCCATACATTTTTATTTTGAACTTTTGAATCTGATTTGTGGTGTTTTTTCCTTATCAACAACTGTTTGTTTAATTATATTTAATTCATGTTGGAAAGTTGTGTAACAGTTTTCCTCTGCTTTGCAGTTGTTTTTTTGTGGAGTATTTTCATTACCTGAAAGGTTTTCATCCTTACTTTCTATGTTCTTATGTAGAAGCTTTGTATGGTTGTTGGGTTCATTTTTCTGATAATGAGGAAATATGTTACAGTCTCCTGGACCAAAAATTACATGTGATTTTGTGAAGAGTAGGGGAGGGGTTTGGGCAACTTACTTGATTTCTAGTTCAAGAACACCTTCTTATTTAGTACAGTGAAACCCAGTTTCTTTTTCAGCGGTGCCTAGTGGGGAGTGTTTGTCTAGTTCTAATTCCGTGATAAAATCCTATCTCTGGAGGACCCTGAACCTCAGACACTTGTTTCTTCTTTCCCTACATCACTGAGCCCCTAAAGTCACATCTCTCACTGGCTTCTCCAGGTTACCATCTCCAGTGCCTTGTACTTTCCCGGCCTCTCCTTTCAAGTCCCCAGAAGCAACACCCTGACCTAGCAGGTCTCAAACCTGTTCGCAGTATTTCCCTGCTTGGTGGTGGTGGTGGGGGGGGGGGGGGGGCGGGGAGGGGCGGGCTTCTCTCCTGTGGATGAATGAGTTGATGTTGTCTGTGTTCCAGCATTACTAGGACCCTCCTCACTCTCCCTTCTACATACAATCCCTGCCTGATTCTGCAGGTGTGAGGTTTGTTTTCCCACTTACATGTAAATTCAAGTTTGTAGTTTTCTTATTTCCCATATGCTGTAGGCATGGACTGTGGATGATTTTGTCACCTCTCCTTATCGACCACATGGGTTATGGAGCACATAGGGAGAAATCTAAGTATGGGTGACTGCTGTTGTCTATGGGAGCCAGCCTCTTATCTTTTTAGTTTCTGCTGGATTTGTAGTTGTGGCCACATTGCATTTTTAATCTCCTTCTTTCCTTCTTTTCTTCTTTCCGTCCTTCCCTCCCTCCCTCCCTCCCTCCCTTCTTCCTTCCCTTGATAAACCCTTTTTTTCCCCCTAAAGTTCTGTCCATTTTAATAGGCTACTAAAGTCTCAACTTTGGCCTTCTTGAGCTTCTCTATCATATCTTTTTCTGTTTCATTAGTTCTTTTTTTCTTTGGCTGCGTTGGGTCTTCGATGCTGCAGATGGGCTTTCTCTAGTTGCGGCAAGTGCAGGCTACTCTTTGTTGCGGTGCGTGGGCTTCCCATTGCAGTGGCTTCTCTTGTTGCAGAGCATGGGCTCTGGGTGCACGGGCTTCAGTAGTTGCAGCACACTGGCTCAGTTGTTGCAGCACGTGGGTTCAGTAGTTGTGGCACGTGGGCTCTAGGGCGGGTGGGCTTCAGTAGTTGTGGCACGCAGGCGCAGTAGTTGTGGCTCAAGGGCTCTAGAGTGCAGGCTCAGTAGTTGTGGCGCACAGGCTTAGTTGCTCCACGGCATATGGGGTCTTCCCAGACCAGGGATCAAACCCATGTCCCCTGCGTTGGCAGGCAGATTCTTAACCACTGTGCCACCAGGGAAGTCCTTATGTTCTTATTTATTGTTTCTTTTCTTCTGCTTTCTTATTGTAATCTCTTTCCCCATTTATTAGTTGAATACTCAGCTCTGACACAAGCCTTTCTACTTTGCTAGGGTGTTTAAGGCTTTAACTTTGACTCTAAGAATTATTTTAGTTTTATGTTACAAGTTATGAAATGTCATATTTTATAGTTCTAAATCTTTTTCCAGGTTTCATTATGATTTCTTATTTGATCCATTAGTTATTCATAAGTACAATTTTGAATTTCCAACTGGCAAAGATTTCTTTATTGGTTTAAAAATATTTTTCCTGTTGATTCCATTTTTTTTCTTGTATTTTATCACCCCTTGTATTTCAGATCATCCATTTGGCTTTTTGTCCCTTCTGCATGAAGAACATCTTTTCTAATTTCTTTTAGTGAGGTTTGATGGTGGTAAATTCTCTCAATTTGCCTGAAAAATCTTTTTGCCATTGTTTTTGAAAGTAGTTTCAATTTGTATGGAATTCTAGTTGGTTAGTTATTTCCTCTCTGTGTTTTGAGACTATTCCACTGTCTTCTGCCTCCTGCTGTTTCTGTAGAGAAGCTAATCATTAGTCCAAATGCTTCCATTGTGTGGCTCTCTCTTCTCTCTATGGCTGCTTACATAAAAACCTTTTTATTATGGAAAATCGAAACAGTGTTAAGTAGAGACACAAATATAATGAACCCCTATTTGCTGCCACTCACCCTCAAAGCAATTATCCACATTTTGCCAATCATGTTTCACTTTTTTTTTCCCTTTTAATCACTTTAGGTATAACTGTGTATGTAAGCATCTCTAACAGTTAAGGATTTAACAACTACAATAGCATTATTACACCTAGCAAAGTTTATAATAATTTCTTAGTGTTATCTAATACCTATCCCAAGTTCAAATTTTACCAATTATCTCAAAAATAACTTTTTACTATTGATCTGTTTGAATCAGGATCCAAACAAGCTTTGCTCATTTGACTTAGCTTAATCTGTTTGCGTCTGTTTTACTCTGTGACTGTTTTCTGCTTGCCATTTATTTGCTGAAGAAACTGTAAACCATCCTGGATTGGGTTGACTGCATCCTGGTGTCATTTAGCACATTTCTCTGTCCTCCGTATCTCCTGTTAACTGATATTTAGATCCTAAAACAGGCCGTCTGAACCTTGGCACTATTGAAATTTTGTTGGTGGTGGCTGTCTTGTGCGTTTTAAGATGTTTAGCAGCTTCCCTGACCTTTCCCTCTAGATGCCAGTAGTACCCTGTAGTTATGACAACCAAAAAAAAAAAAAAAAAAAAAAGTCTCCAGACATTGCCAGGTATCCCTAGGAGGCAAAATCACCCTTGTTTGTGAACCGCAGATCTTGACTGTGATCAGGTTAAACTCTTTGGGGAAGCTTCATAGGTGGCTGGCTGTGTGCTTCATCTCACGTGCCATCCGGAGCCACATACCATCTAGTGTTTTCCTTTGGGCAGAGCCCGATCCATCCACTGTAAGGTTCTCCACCAACCTTTCCCCTAATGATCTAGTGGGCACTGATGATGGTCACCCAGATCTGTGATTTTATTTGGCATTTTCAGTTGTGAATTTATAATTCTATCATGCCCTCTGCATTAATTATTCTGACATTTTCTATAAGGAAGAACTTCCCTCATCAACTCTTTGGTTACCCTGAAATGCAGTTTGTATTTGTATTAGCAAGACACATGCTTAATTCCGTCCCTTTACATATGAGTTTTCAAAGTAGCAAGTTGGTACACTAGGAACTCCAAATACAGTCATCGAGAGCTTTAACAAAATTATTGTTCTGAATCTTTGGATTTTAACGTGTTTGGTGTGTTTCAGTCCTTTGGACTCACTGTTCTGATGCTCAAATTGTCCTGTCTCTGGGTAGTGGGAGCCCCTTAAAGTTGGCTTTTTTACCTTCTCACAGCCTGTTGTCTTTGACAGCTTTCTGCTTTCATCTGTGACAAAACATTCCAGGATCATTGTGTACCTTTCCTGCCCAGACCTGGAATAGGCCATTTCTCCAAGGAGACCTGTGTCCTGGACACCTGCTGTTTTTCCAGATCTCCCTTCCCGTCCTTCAGGGTCCTTTTGCCTCCAGTGGCCTCACCTTCAGCTCCTCTTTGGAGGGCTGCCCTTGACCACTAGAGGTGCTTCCCAACACGTGGGGGATGGAAGATGGAAGTCCCTGAGGGTTGACTCCCCCAGGTGGCCCTCACCAGGCAAAGGAATGTGGGAGGTGAAAGCCCAGCCCTCTGGCTTCAGGTCTGACAACTGTGAGGCTTAGTTCAGACCCCAGGGTCCCCCGAAGGAGCAGCTGATGCTATTGCAGGACTTTATCTGAAGCTCCGCCCCTCTTCTGGCCTCCTTCTCCGCCCTGGTGTGCCTTCTTGCTCCCTTCCAGTTCCTTCTGGGAGTCCATCCTTAGTCAGTCCCTTGCACGTGGACCCTCATCTCATGGTCTGCTTCTGTAGAACCTGATCTGAGATGCTGTGGTTCCTTTGGTGAGAAATGGTATTATTTACCAATGTGGTCATTGCTACTAGATATTTACTGCTTTCAGGCTTTTTAGGACTTTTTTTTTTTTCTTTTTTAAAAAGAAGAATATACCGTGTATTCTTTTGGCATTTGTAATTCAAATGTAAGATTATAGGATTTTTACCTAACTACTTAGATTTTATATTTGTATCTCTTTTCTGTTACCCTGAAAAATTTGTATTTTTGTCTCTTTTTTTTTAGAGCAGTTTTAGTTTCCAAGTAAAATTAAATGGAAAGCACAGAGACTTGCTGTACACTCCCTGCCCCTGCCCCGTCAGCCTCCCCCACCCAGTGGTACATTTGTTACGGTCAGTGAGCCTCCATGAAGCACCGTTGTCACCCAAAGTCCAAGGTTTACAGTAGGGCTCACTCTTGGTGCTGTACCTTTTAAAGGTTTGGGCAAATGTATAATGACCTGTGTCATTATAGTATCATACAGAGTAGTTTCACTGCCCCAAATTCCTTCTTTTGTCTTTTTACTTATTCTGTTTTTTTAAATAGTATTGTTTAAAAAAATTGTATTTAAAAATTTTTTGCCCCTACCATGTAGAAATGCAAGCAATTTTTGTCCTTCAGTTTTGTGTCCAGCCAGAGTTGCCAAACAGACTCTCTGATTCTAAATAATTTTTCTGCTGTTTTCTATGTAGACACACTTATACTGCCTATGATATATAATTTTTGAGCCATGAACTATTTAACATCTCTTTTTCAGTTTCCAATTGTAAAATTTGAATCTTAATTAACCTTTTGGTTTCTGATTATTGCCTTAAATTGCAACTTAATTGTACTGTGATTAGAGGACATGACCTGCATGAGGGTCTTCTTTGAGATGAGAGATTTACGACCGCTTTATGGCTTAGCATGTGGTCGACTTCTGTAAATGTTTTATGTATGCTTAAGAGGAATATGTTTTCTCTTAATTTGGGGAACACTTGGCTTCTTATATTTGTCTGGTAGATCAAGTTTGTTAGTTGTGTTGCTAAATATTCTATATATTCACTAATATTTTGCCACACTGACCCCTCGATAATTAAGAGAGGTGCATTGAAATCTCTTTCTGTAGATCTGTCAGCTCTTGCTTTGTGTGTGTCTGTGTGTGTATGTTTTTTTTTAAGTTTCTATATTTAATGCAGTTATTTTGAATAGTTTGAAACACGCAGTTCAGTATAGGAAACATGCTAACAGATGACCAAGTACTATTGTGTATGTTTCTAAAATAGTAACTATGTGTTTCTGAATCTCTTTTGTTAGGCTTTTTCTTTTATTTATTCTTTTTTTCAAAAAAAAGCTTATGTTAAAATATATGTGTTTGCTTTCTATATTTTAAGCCACTTTATGTATATTTAAAATTGCTGTGTCTTACTGGAGCTGAACTTTTTGTCATCTTCTGCTGACCCACTTTAACTCTAATAATGATTTTTTCTTATATTGTATTTTTCTGATGTGAATATATACCTGAGTTTTGTTTTATTTTGTTTTTTTAATGAACGTTTGCCAAGTGTACCTTTTCCCATCTTTTGACTTCCAGCCTTTATGTGGCCTCGATTTTAGGCTTGTCTCTTGGAAACTACATATAACTGTATTTTTAAAAATTCCATCTGGATGATCTGTGTCAGTCAGCAACCAGGTTCCGTCTGCTTGTATGTATTGTGATTATTAGTTTACTTGGACTTGTGACATTTGTTCCATTTTTCCTATGTTTTTTCCTCCTTTCCTTGCTTTTTAGTATTGAATAATTGGTTGTTTATTTGCTTTCATGTCACATTTTTCTCTCTATATTAGCTTATAAACTATGAATTATTTTTTAAGTGGTTATCTTATAATTCTATCATGCATGCATAACAAAATCTATAGTTATTTTATTAAGTTCTAAGACCTTAGAACAGCAGCTGCAATCACATTTCCCCCAGCTTCCTTGTTAGCATCCAACGTTTTAGTCCTTTTCTCCCCCACAAAATAGATATTGTTATTGTTCTGACTCCGTAGGCATTCAGGATGAACCCTCCCCAGAACGTGTCACTTTTGCAGGAGGGTTATTTTGAGCTAAGGGCAGTCGAGTCCCTGTGGGTTCAAGAGAAGCAACTGCCCCTCCCTTAACTACCTAGAAGAATTTAAATTGGGGATTTTTCCCAGGAAAGAGTTATTACCAGAGATAAATGTTATCTGAGTGGCCCCATCTGTATGGCAGGGCAAGCATCTAATTACCAAAAACCTGCCCTTTTTTATATTGTCCTATGAATGACCCTCCTGTCCTTGGAAGCCCCAGGCTCCTGTCCCATTCCTTAGCTTAAGGTGGTGTATATACTTCATTTACCCTTCTGTCTGACCCTCTCACGTATGTGTGGTTCCCGTATGTACGAAGTTAAATTTGATTTTCTCCTGTTAATCTCACGTCAGTTTAATTCTTAGACCAGTCAGAAGAACGTAGGAATGTAGAGGAAAATTTTCTTCCTTCCCAACAACTTTATAGAGATTGTGTTTATTTATTGATAGATTTACCAATTTCTTACATTGCAGACCTTCCTTTAATATCATTTTCTGTCTTCCTGAAGTACAGACCTTCCTGCTCTAACATTATGCATGCATTTCTGAAAATGCCATGTATTGAGAATAACAGGCCTTGTAGAAAAAGTAAGGTTAAGAGCAAATTATTCAAGATATGCAACTCTTTAAACAGAACACTAACATAAACAAGAACAATCCGAGTGCAAAATGATAGCGAAGTTAAATCTCTGTTTGCATTTGCACCCAGTATCAAGTCTTCAGCCCTGCATCCTCCTCGGGGCCCTTTGCTTCTGGCAGAGACCAGCCTTGTCTTGCTCTGTGCAGCAGTGACTGGAGGGGAATGAATCGGGACCGACAGAGGGGCTCCCTTCTCTGCCCTGCTCTCCTCTCTGGGATTTTGCCCCTCATTCCCAGACACTTTGTCGCCCTCAAACCCCGGTCTTTTACTCCTCCTCCCAGTAGGCATGTTGCTTTCTGCTTCTGACAATGGGGAAACGGCCCCACGTGCACAGGGCTCGCCTCGTGCCTCCTTTTCTCCCAGGTTCTGTCCGTGTCAGCTGGTTCCTGTGCCTTTAAACAGTTACGTATTTTTTTCAGCTTTTATAGTTGTTTTTAGTAGGAGGATGAGTCCTTTTTAAGCCTCTCTGTCATAGGCCATGGAAGTGCTGGGTCAATTTTATAGACTTCTCTTGCTTGTTCATTTTTTAAAGACTCATTTTTTAAAATTTCTTTACATATTTATGTTTAGTTCTTTTATAGTCCTCATCTAAAGGTACTTAGATCTGAAGTCCATTGGGGGTTATATATATATTACTTGTTTCTGTTGTCTTTCACCCACCTTGTATGGGGGTGATGTTTGTTTTCTGGTCCTTGTATGTTTGCTGATGTTTTTTGTTTTGGGTTCATATATGACTGACCGCAATCCACCCTTTCTGAAGTGGGCTTTGTTCGATAATCAAGCCCTACAGAAAAAGAATTGTTTGGTTGCTTTCTCAGTTCTCCCAGGGATGGTACATAGCTATAGGAGAGAAATTCTTTGGACATGTTGGATGCCTGGGGACATTAGGCTTAAGTCCTCTTCAAGTTGGAAATGATTGCCTTGGTCGGTGGGGATTCTGTGGGCCAGGTGAGGATTTTCTTGTCAGAGAGGACTAACCTGTGCTTTCCTGGAAGCCCAGTGCACCACCCGCCTGGTCTCCCTTCAGTCCTCTGGAGGGAGTGGTTTAATGTGGTGCCTCACCCCAGCTTTGGTCGATCATGTCCCCACAATGTAATTCCTCCGTTCAGCCTCAGTTTCTTAATCTGCAAACTGGAGGTAATAATACGTGCCAGTAAGTGCCGTTGTGAGAATAAAGCACCTGGACCAGCCCGGCACATGTTGTTTTCAGTGAACGTTCTGTTCCTTTCTTTATCCACCCCCCTCCCCCATATCTGGCCATCTGGCTTGATTGTCTTCTGTTTCAATGAATTAATTTTTGTTACTTAGTCTTTTTTTTTTTTTTTTTAAACAGCTTCCAACAGGATATTTCCTTAGTCTGTTGTAGTTCTCCTTTTGATCCTCTCCCTTTATTCCTGGTCTGTTTTGACTTAATTGATGATTTCTGCTGTTGTTGTGGTAGTAAATCTATTTCAGGGGAAATATTTTCATCCAGGCTCTGGCATCTTTGTTCCACTTTTTTTGAGCAGAAAAATTCTTCATTCAGTGTATATTGGTTCCTTTTTCCCAGTTTACTTGTCCTTGGGTTTGCTTAATTGTTATTGTGGAAGAGTCTGAAAAGCTGTGGTTTTAAAATAATAAATGTTTCTTAATTTAAAAGTTACACATGCTAATCACAGAAAAAAAATTTAGTGTTAAAAGTATAGTGAAGAGAATTGAGATTGTTATCAGAAAGCCTTTCGGAGATCACCACAGTTACTGTTATTTTGGTGTTATTTCTCTCCCTGTATATGTTATTTTTCATAGTTGAGCCCATCTGGAATATACAAGTGTGTAGCCTGTCTTTTTTTTTTTTTTTAACTTACCTTATCATAAGCTTCTTCTTTAAAGTTTATGATAAGTCATTTAAACTATTTGTATGCATTTTTAATATTCATAGTATGATGCTTCCTGTAAGTATTGCACACTTAGTTGATCTCCTATGGTTATACTTTTCATAGTTTTTGTTATTGTAAAAGAACTTATAACAAGCACCTTTGTGAATACAGATGTTTGTGTGCATGCTTGATTTCCTTAGGAGATAATTTTGTACAAATTAAATCAATAGACAGAATTTTTTACTTTAAATAAGTATTGCCCAGTTGCTTTCTTAGAAGATGCTATAATTTATGCCTTCAGCCAGGAATTGAATGGTGCTGGGTGGTGACAGCTGACATTCTAGGAAGCATCGTAGCTGCTGTAGCTCAAGCTGGTTTCACGTTCGGGTCAAGACTGTTTTCTCTGGCCCGGCTGTTCTCTGCAGGACTTCAGAGTGGCCAGCAGCCAGGGGAGAAGCTTAGAGCCTTCGTCTTCACACATGCTGGAGGGAACCTCCCTCATTTCTGCCTTTGTGCTTCTTCCAAGAAGTAAAAGTGAGGTGGACAGTGGGCATTGGCTCCAAGTCACTGCACTGTCCTCCCTGGCATCCCTGGGGTCTCAGGAACTGTTACCGGCAAGAATGGAAACATACATCAGGATAGTTAAAAATGAAACAGTGTTGTGAGAAACATACTATGCAGAACAGCAAAATCTACTTAAAAACAGTGGTCACAGCCATTTTAGCCCTGGGGACTTTGATTTGTGGGTGCCAAGAGGAGGAGGGGGTGCTGATAGCGCAGAGGATGGGCCTTAGGGAAGAGGGGGGATGAAGAGCGAGGAGGAAGGGCCAAGCGGGTGTGGGGGCGACGGCAGTGCCCACGTCCTCCCTGGGTCAGTGTCCTCTGCGGGCCTTGTGCGGCGGGTCAGGCCTGACCGGCAGGTTCAGGAGAGCGGCCTCAGGCCAGGCCGGCCCCTCTCCTCGCTGCCCTGTTGGCCCTGCCCCAAACCCCTGCAGCGACAGCAGGAGCTCTCACCAGGCAGCCCGGGATGCCTTCTCTCGAGGGGTGAGCCCTGAACTGGGATGGGGGAACCTACTGGCCCTGGTCTCTGGGGCTGAAGGCGGCTTTGATGTTCTTAGAACATCTAGATTTATGACCCCTAGGGAAGCAGAGAAGTCCACAGCCAGGGACGCCCGCTGGGCTTGGTGCTGCTCCCCTAGTGACCCTGGTGAAGGGAGAGGTGAGGCAGGGCCTCTGGGTCTCTGCGGCAGACGGCCCAGGTCCTCGGCACTGGCACGGCCCTGCCGTCGTCCGCCTCAGTGGCGGCCTGGCTGGGATCGGAGGGGCCTCATGTGAAGCTGTGCTCTTAGCCGCACGCCCTTCCCTGGGTGGGTCCACGAAGGCCTGTGGGGTTGGAGCTGGGAGAGTGTCTGTCGCCCTGGGGCGAGACCTGCGTGATGTGGGTTTATGAGCCACACCCCTAACTTGGTGGCTTCGTGTCCTTGCAGGTGGTAACGTGGACCTGGAAAGCCAAGCAGAAGGGAAGAAGGAGGCGGAAGCTGACGATGTGATGAGGAGCGGCCCCCGACCCATCGTCCCTTACAGCTCCATGTTCTGCTTAAGCCCCACCAACCTGTGAGTCTTGTCACCAGCCCGTGTCCTGTGCCTTCCTCTTGTCCATGGCCCATGTTGCATGTGTACACGCTACCAGCGAGTGCTAGATGTGACCTGCTCCTTTACGTGTATTAATATCGTGATTGATCACCACAGCATCCCACAAAGCACACACTACTATCACCTCACTTTGCAGATGAGGACACAAAGCCACAGGGAAGGCCGGTGTCCAGACACACAGCCCGTCCATCTCGGTGGTGGAGCTGGGATTTGAACCCAGACGGTTGGTCCCAGGGCCTTGTTCTTAACCCCCACTGCAGCCTTAGTTTACCTCTGCACACACACGCCCAGTTTACATCCGTCGTGCATATGTGCTGCCCTCCGCCCACCTTCCATCAGAGCCAGCAGGTGTGCGTCACAGTCACTCATGTGTCTGTGCACATTTTCTCCCCTCTGTTTACACCACCATGAGTCTCATCCACTCATCAGTCCACCTGCCTTCATTAGCTCAACCAATATTCACGTGCCAGACAGCGTTCTAGGTGCTGGGAATACGTGGTCATGAGCAGAACGGACAAGGGCCCCGTCCGTTCTTAAGCTCACAAGCGAGTGGAGAGGCAGACAGGACATTAGGGAGGGGATGTGAGATGGTTCATGGAGGGAAGGGCTAAGAGGAAGCGCAAAGCGGGGACTGGAGATGCAGACGGTGGGGGCTGCTGACATGAAGTGGAGTGGAACAGAGACGTGGCGGGGGGTCGTGAGAGCCCACCAGGCAGAGACGCAGAGCAAAGGCGGAACCACACCACCCGGGGGGGCAGCGCAGCAGGGTCTGAGGAACTCGTGCTCTGTGCTTTACCCACATGTCCAGCCAGCCCTTCTGCCCTGGGCATCCAGCAGTCTTTCCACCAGCCCCCATCGTCCATCCTCCCACGTTCCTCCTTTCAGCATACGTCTGTGGGGAGCTTGCTCTGCTAGGGGCTTGGAGTAAGATGGCGGTAGAGACGGGTAAGGCCTCGGCCTCCAGCACCAACCGGGTGGTGTCCGTCAAATGAGTACAACGTGGACGGTAAAGCAGGGAGGTCTGGTGTCTTGGAGCAGGTGGGGCGAGTCAGGGGAGCCTTCCTGGAGGAGGTGAGAGATCTCAGGTGAAACCTGAAGGGTGAAGAGTTAAGATGAAGAGGGAGGAACCAGTATTCTTGGAGGGCGGAGAGAACTTAGAGTGGTCCAGAAGTGAAAGACATCAGGCTCAGAACAGCTAGCGACAGTTGCATGGAAAAGCACAGAGGTAGACAGCGCTGTTGTGTGTTCTGTGGAGAAGTAGAGGTGACACCGAGAGCCCTGAGAAGCTTGAGAGGCTGTAAACAGTTGGGGGTGAGTGGTCACTTGGTTAGACTGCACTTCAGCAGAGCCCTTTGGTGGGAAGACAGGAGACGAGACAGGGAGACCGTGTAGTAGGTGGCCGCGGTTTTCAGGAAGAGAAGGTGGTGATTTGGTGAGGGTAGCCAGAGTGGAGGGGTTTGGGAGCGAAATGCTTGGGGAGAAATTTTGGAGGCAGAATCTGTAGGATTTGATGGCAAATTAGATGTGGAAGGGGATGGAGATGTGAGGGATGGCAGCCAGGGTTTCTGCTTGACGGCTGGGGGCCCGGCCAGGCAGGGGGTGGTGAGCACAGACCCTGTGGAGCCCGGGGCAGCTAGCAGGTGGCACGTGGCCGGGGGACTTGGGGGTCTGAGCGAGGGTGGAAACTCAGCCACAAGATGGACCGGCAGCTGTTGATCAGAAGGAAGGGGGCTGGGATGGAAGAGGGCCCGAGATGGAGCGTCGTGGAAGTGGAAGGAAAAGGGTCTCAATTAGGAGGGAGAAGTGCCGGCAGGTCGCTCGGGGGCCTGGGAAGGCCAACTCCGGGGAGCGTGCGGGCTGGAGCTGGACACGGTGGTCAGGCTGAGGAGGACACAGGCATAAAGTCCAGTCCCTTCCAGGGACAGAGAGACGTGGGTGTCCTTGGGAACGCTCCGCGTTGGCGAGAGGAGCAGGTTGGACGGGCTGGTGGGCAGCGGTGGAGCCAGCAGAGGCAGGAGGGCGGCCCCCGTGAGCACGTCCTCCGGGATCGGCTTCACTGTCCCCTGCGAGGCCTTTGCCGGCCTCCTGGGCACTGTCTCCTGCTGAGTCGTGGTGTGTGTCAACACCTGAGCATCTCCTGTTGCTTTATGTTTACCGGTGTCTTGTTCACCACTGTGTCCCAGCCCAGAATGTGCCTGAACAGAGCAGAATAGTGGTGGGTGGAGGCGGGCAGGTGCACACATGCAGCTCTGGCGGCTCCGACGGGGGCACCACGCCCAGCACTGGGGCTCGAGAGGCACCTGCTCTCCACGGGACTGTTGGTACTCGGCCTCTTCCCCCACCCGCAGCAGAGCTGGAAGCCCGTCCAGGGCACGGCAGCCCCACAGCAGGTAGACGAGCAGGCCTGGCTGGGCCCCAGTGGAACTTCATGTAGTGAACGGGCCAGACCGACTTGGCCTGCAAGCTGTGGCGGGCTGGCCCTGCCCAGGGTTTCTGCAGCCTTCCCGCCACCTACCTTCCCAGGAATCTGGTCCCCATCAGTCATCTGGCCGCTATCTCCCGACCACAGGGACACGTCCCAGAGCTCAGCTCTTCCTACGGGGAGGGGCCAGCCCAGCCCTCCATGGGCCTTAGGTGACCCGTGCTTTGCCTTCCAGGCTCCGCCGCTTCTGCCATTACATCGTGACCATGCGGTACTTTGAGATGGGCATCCTCGTGGTCATCGCCCTGAGCAGCATCGCCCTGGCTGCCGAGGACCCTGTGCAGACAGACTCACCCAGGAACAACGTGAGCGCTGCCGTCGGGCCGCGGGGGGTCTGGGGACACGAGAGAGCGGGGCGTGCCCGGGATGGGAGGGAGGGCGGGCTGCCGCTTCAGGGGTGCGCTCCCACAGGGACGCTGGCCTCCCCTCCCCTCCCAAACCCTTGGCCGCAGGCCCCAGGCTGATGGGTTGTCGTTCAGGCTCCGGCCCCTGCTCGAGCTTCTGGCCTCGCCTTTGAGAAAAGCCTTTCCTTTTGGTTCCAGGTGCTGAAGTACATGGACTACATCTTCACAGGCGTCTTCACCTTTGAGATGGTGATAAAGGTGAGATGTGTGGTTGCCCTGGTGACCCCGGGACTCTGCTCATCCCCCTCTTGACTGAGATGGAGGCACGTGGCAAGTGTGCCCTGGGCATGCACACATGTGTGATGACATGAGGGCACCTGAGCCCTCAGGTAGAGGTTGTGTCTTGTGGAGACACAAGGCCACGTTTGTTAAGGATTCGCCACAGCATCACGTCAGCCTTAGGAGAGCTCGCAAGCGCTGGCCCTGGTCTCCGCTACCTGCTAATGGAGACCCTTCTCGCGGAGGGGGACAGGCTTTCCTTACGGTGCGGCGTGAGCGCAGCCCGTGCAGGGTTGTCTCAGCAGAGGGGGAGGCCGCGACCTCGGCCGGAGGAAGGAGAGCAGGGACAGGGCGGTGGCCTCAAGGCCCAAAGATCACGGCAGGTGGGTGTTGAGGACTCACTAGTGTTTGATCCTAGATGGAGAGTGACCGTGTCGCTGTTGCGACTTCGTCCCTCCTGTAGGTGTTGCCAAGTGGCCCGTGCTTTCCACACGGGTGCGCGGGCGGCGCAGCCGGTGGGGGCGGGGGGTGCCCACGTGCTGACTCAGGGCGGCTTCTGTGTACGCGAGCACGCGCTTCAGTTCTCTCCCAAATTCCTGGGGGAGGCGTTATCGGTTCATTTTACGAACGAGGACACGGAGGCCCAGAGGCGTTAAGGTGCCGCTGCAGGAGGGGCAGAATCCGGCAGCTCTTCCTCTTGCCACACGGGGCTGGCACTCCTGGGTCTGGCGGGCGGCGTGCTCCGGGCAGCGTGTGCCTGCAGCCCAGCGATGGAGGAGAGACTCACTCAGGCTCCACAGGAGCGGGGGGGCCCGGGAAGGATCTCAGCCAGTCATGACCATGCAGGGTCATTGGGTCAAAGGCATGGAGATCCAAACACCCATTGAGGCTCTAAGAGGCCATTACCTGAGCTGTGTCCGCTCCCCTGACAGGCGTGACCCCTTTTCCTGACAGGCGTGACCTGAGCTGTGACCCCTCCCCTGCCAGGACGTGACCTGAGCCGTGACCCCTTCCTCTGACAGGAATTGACCTGAGCCATGACCCCTCCCCTGACAGGAATTGACCTGAGCTGTGACCCCTCCTCTGACAGGAATTGACCTGAGCTGTGACCCCTCCCCTGACAGGAATTGACCTGAGCTGTGACCCCTCCCCTGACAGGAATTGACCTGAGCTGTGACCCCTTCCCAGACAGGCATGACCTGAGCCGTGACCCTTTCCCCTGACAGGACGTAACTTGAGCCGTGTTCCTTCCCCTGACAGGTGTGACCTGAGCCGTGTCCCCTTCCCTGACAGGTGTGACCTGAGCCGTGACCCCTCCCCTGACAGGAATTGACCTGAGCCGTGTTCCTTCCCCTGACAGGCGTGACCTGAGCCGTGTCCCCTTCCCCTGACAGGACGTGACCTGAGCCGTGACCCCTCCCCTGACAGAACGTGACCTGAGCCGTCTCCCCTTCCCCTGACAGAACGTGACCTGAGCTGTGACCCCTTTTCCTGACAGGACGTGACCTGAGCCGTGTCCCCTTTCATGATAGGCATGATCAGGGCTGTGTCCCCTCCCCTGATGGGATGAGACATGAAGCGGCACCCTCCCCCTAACCACATCTCTGGGCTCTGGCTCTGCCTTCCTCTTCTGAAATACTCTGTTCATTAAAGTGTGTTGTTCCCCTAAAGATGATCGATTTGGGACTGCTGCTGCACCCTGGTGCGTACTTCCGGGACCTCTGGAATATTCTGGACTTCATTGTGGTCAGTGGGGCCCTGGTGGCGTTTGCCTTCTCGTAAGTACCCAGGTCTGCTCTGACTCTTGCTGGACTGCAGTCCCCAGAGCCGTGATGAGTGTGGGGGGTGAAGGAGGAAGGGGTCCATTGGCCTCCATGGCTATCTCTAGTCAGTCCCCCTATGCCTGGGGCTGGGCTGTGGGGCTGGGAGGACCTCAAGGCTCATTTGTCCCTGACACACCGCGTGGCTCTGAAGTTGGATAGGCAGGCCTCTGCTTATGGTGTCTGCCTCTTGGGTCCTTCAGAAAACTTCCCGTGCCCGGACGCGGCTGCCCTGCTCGGTCACCCAGTGTGGGTGGGTGCAGCCGGGGGTCTCCGCCATTGGGGTGCTCCGCCATTTTCTGTGGCTCCCTAGTGAGCGACACTCAGCCCTGTTGTGGCCGGGCCTGGATTGGCTCCCTCAGACCCTACACAGTGGCGGGCGTGAGGCGGGCGCTGGGTGCTCGGGTGGAGCAGGGGGCGGGGTGGGGAGACTTGGCGGAGGTGGGGGGGGGATCCAGAGAGAAGTAAGACCCTCGATGGACGCAGATACGGAGGGACGGGCTCATCCCTGAGCCCCCGGGGAGGCCTCCTCACTGACTCTCTTCTCTTTGTCTCCTGTTGCTGGACTCTCGGCAGGAGCTTCATGGGGTAATGCCTCCCCTCTGTCGCCTCACTGTCGCACATCTCAGCACGCTGCAGCCCCTCGTGGGCCGTTTCATCACCATGCCTCACCTCCGCTCATTTCCCGCCACCGTCTGGGCTGCATGCTGCCCGGAGCCATGTCCCCAGGGCCACATGTCCCCGCCTCACCTCTGGGGGCCGGGTTGGGGGCTGGAGCTGGGCGTGGCCCCCCCTTTGGCGAGCAGGGAATCCTGACCGAGTGCTGGAGGCTGGGCGCCTAGGCCCAGAGGGCAGTGCCTGTTCTGGGTGGGAGCTGTGTGACCTTGGCTGCCAGGATGTTGGCGATCCTGAGACACTTTCCCACGTGTCTCCCCTGGAGACAGGGCTTTCTTGCTCTTTCCTTTTTCCACAGTGCCTCCCTGAAACGCCCAGCATCTCTGACCCTCTATTGTTATAGAACAAAATTCAACTGAGTGAATCTGAAGGTCTAATTGGGTTTATTCAGTGATTCATGAAACAGGCAGTATCCCGTCTAGTAAGTAGAAAGGCTGTACGTGATGGAGGCTGTACAAAACTGAAGGCCTTTATAGAAAGGGAGCCAGACAAGGTTATTAACAAAAGAAAAGAAAGGATTGTTTCAGGCAAGGTTACCTCACTGGTGCTGACCAGGAAAGTCCAGAAATTCCATTCCTGGGAAAGGCTGAAACTTGCAATTCAGTCCTGGTTCGCTGTCCTGGGGGCAAGTGGCTCCACTTTGGGCCTGTTGTTTCTTTTTATTTTTCCTTCTCCTTTTTCTTCCTTTTCCTCTTTCTCCTCTCCCTCCCTCTCCCCCTCCTCTTTTTTTTTTTTTTTTTTTTTAACAATTCTTGCCTTCTGATCAAACTGTCAGCCCAACTGAGAGATGTGATCAAAATTTTAGGTGTGTCGGCTAAAAAAACGTACACAACCTAGAAGTTGAGAGTTACGTTTTATTTGGCGGACAAAACTGAGGACTTAAGCCCGGGACAGAGCGTCTGAGACAACTCTGAGGGTCGGCTCCAAAGAGGCAGGTGGGGAGCCGGGATACACAGGAGCTTTTGCAACACAGCCCAGGTAGTCGTAATATCAGAAGATCACTGTTAACTAAAGAAAACCAAGCATCTCAAGTTAAGGGATTTAGTGCTTTTCTTTATATGGGAAATGCAAGAGTCTGGGCTCATTGAATCATTCCTTTGATATGTACCTGAGCTATCTGGGCCAGTATCCTGGGCTTCTCATCCTGAGTCTCCCGAGGTGCCCTGTGGGGAGGGGGTGGCTAACCTCTAGATAGGGGGGTTTCTGCCTCCATCCTGAGCTCCCTCAGGGCTCGCCATCCAGTGGCTGTAATGTGGTGGCTTGATGGCTGCAACATCCTTTGTTTACTGCTATGGCAGGCAATATTTTTTATTCACGGGCATTAGCACCACTCTTAGCTCCTACTGTGTAGTTTTTTGCAGTTTTGATCTTTGATGTGGTATCCATAGATCATGATGTGTTTACTTAATCCCTGTGACATTCACAGACCATAGTTCCAGGTCATAATCCTTATGGTGGTCATTTCCTTTGCTGCTTTTCTGACATTCCAGTCAGAATGGAGACCATTTACTTAGTGGTTATCAGCTACAAACGTGTATTTAAAGTTTCTGAGAGAATACGACAAACACAAACACATCAAGGGCATTATAAGCAGGATAATTCCTAATGTTTGAAGTGTACTTTGGAGCCATGGTCCCCAAGACCCAAACCAATCAAAGAAAAACCCCATGAAGAAGTCACACATTTGAGCCAAGTAGCTGGCTCCATGATCTTATGTAACTGATTTTCAACTTCCCTGGAAGTGCCAGTCCAGGTACTGTCGGTAGTGTTGGCCACAGCGTAGACAGCTTCTTGCTCAGTTAAAGATAACCAAGGGCTATCCTATTATTAGGACCAACTTTGGCCAGAGAGTCTAAGGGTATTTGCAGGGGAATCTGCAGTGTCTTCAAGAGTTATGGAGAGGTTTCTGATCACACCTTGTGCATGTTTACTCCTAACCTAACTCCTTGTGCATATTTACTTGAAACCAAGTGATGGATTTATTCGCAGCGTTTGCTACGTTTACCCATTTAAGCCAGGGGTCAGTCAGGTTTTTAGTGTATGTGGGACTAGAATCTCCTCCCCTGAAATAAGGAGCCTTCCTAAATGCCTTGCAAAGATGGGTGCTGCTGGTGGGGTCTCCTCGTGAGTGGAGACTGATCTGATCTACATAGTCGGGATAGGTGCGAGTCTTTGGTGCCAAATCCAGCAGTCTGAAAGGCTGACCCCATTGGTGCTGGTCTGGGAGAAAAAGACGAAGTGTGAAGTCATGACCTGTCATCTTGGGCCGAAGCGTCTGTGTCCACGTCAGCTGCTTCTCTTCCTCTCAGTTCGATTCGGAGGTCTCCAGCATTTGTACAGGATGAGATGGGGTGTTTTGGTTTTGTTTTGAAGGATGGCTGAGGCTCTGGGTTCCCACAGAGGGAGGGGGAGGGGAAAGGCAGGCGGGGAGGTGGCCTCATCCCTGAGGGAGGCTTGGAAATTGATTTTCTCTGTGACATGTGGGTGGCAGGTGAGGTGAGGTGAGTGGTGGGGGGCAGCACAGAAGGAGCTGGTCCTCACCTCGGCCAGCCTGGCGTGCAGAGCCTGGGGCAGGGCAGCAGGACTGAGGCAGCCCCAGCTTCACCGTGCTGGGGACCTGGGAGCTGTCCAGCATGGAGCCTGCTGGAACCAGCAGGGGCTTGGCCCGCAGGAGGCTCTGCCAGGGGCCCTCTGTGGCCCGCTGCCCCTCTCTGCTCTAGGGCTTGAGAGACGAGTGTAGGGGATCAGACCAGAGAAGGGAATGCTGGGGCTTCTTCAGCTGTGAAATGTTTATCCAAAGTTCCAGTCCCTGAAGTCTGCTGCCATCTGGGTTGTGAGGGGGACCTGGCGCAGTCCCTTCCAAGGGGATTTCAGGGCAGTCTTTGTTCTGACTGATTTCAAATCAGAGAGGTGGGAGAAAATCGGAAACGTTAGCTTGGTAAGTCATAGCCAGATATTTGAGGAAACTGGAAGAATTCAGGACCCAGCCCAGTTTACAGGTACATAACAAAACCTTAAAGATAATTATTAGGATTAGAATCTACTACCTCTAAAGGGACAAGCATATTTTTTTCTCTTTACAATACCCCCACTTTTTTACCAAGGATAATCACAGTAAAACTAATTTGTATTAAACTTGGCCTGATTATTTGTATAAGTGCAGCAAGAAGAGTGACTGCTCATTTAAGTCCTTTTTAGGGCTGCTTTGTTACAAATTTTCATAAGGAGTCTCAGACTGAACTCTCAAAAGCCTTCAAAGCCAGGAAACCAAACCAAGGACATGGCCATCAGATTTGACCTGCAATACCTTTTCAGTCACAGCCCAGCCCCGGCTGGAGCTGCAGTCCTGGCGCAGCCTCCCTGCTTCATTCCCACTGGGGGTCTCAGCATGGTGTCTGGAGGAAGCCGGTGTCCCCACTGTGGGTGGGAGTGCCGAATGACATGGCCCGGCGGGGAGGGGCTCTTCCCATCCAGAAGCTCAGCTCTCCCTGGACACCAGCTGCTGACCTGGCCCCGGCCCTTGTCCACTCTGCGGATGCCTTGGCAGGCAGCCTGTAGGGGGAGGGGCACTGGCCTGTGGTGCCTGTAGGGCCAAGGCTGCCCTGTCCCCAGGTCCTCTGGGCACAGGTGTGCACCCTGCCTGTCTACATGGGTGGCTTCTCCCTTCTAGAGGCTCCAAAGGGAAAGACATCAACACCATCAAGTCCCTGAGGGTCCTGCGTGTGCTGCGGCCGCTCAAGACCATCAAGCGGCTGCCCAAGCTCAAGGTGCGAGTCTGGAGTGGGGCCGTGTGTGTGTGTGTGTGTGCGCTCATGTGTGCGTGTGGGCACGCATGTACATGTAGATTGTGCGTGTGTGTGCATGCGTGTGCACACGTGTACATGTAGGTGTGCATTGTGGGGTGCACATGTGTAACTGGCCTGGTCCCCTGCAGCTTCCCGCATGGGGTGAGGATGAGCAGGGCTGAGGGGAGGCCCCGCACTAGGGAGGCCCTGTGTCGCGTGCGTGGGGCGGACTCTCAGCTCTGTGACCCTCCCCGAGGGGGCTCATTCTCCACAGTGTCCTGTAAGGCTCCTCTTCCTCAACCCAGGGGCGCCTGATGGGACAGCGGCTTTCAGCAGCAGCTGTAGTGCAGGGGGAAGGGCTGCGGAGAGACCGAGGTGGGCTCACAGGGAGATGCGGGGAGGGCAGGGGTTCCCTGAAGCATGGTGTGGCTTTAGAATTGTGCTGCAATCTAACAGTTGCTGAGCTTGTACTTAAACTCACTTAATCCTCCAAGACTGTGTGCAGTAGCGTTCGGAGCAGCTTGGACACGCGGGCCGTGGAGACCCTAAGCGATGTGGGGTTACGGCAGGCAGTTTGCTTAGAGCCGCGAGTGAAGGGGCGGCTCCGGGGGTGATGGAGGCTCCAGGGGTGGGTGGGCAGGGTCTGCGCTGCCAAGGCAGCTGCTTGTGTCTGGATTGTGCCAGGTGGGGTCTCGGGAGATGGTCGTGGATCTGCCTTTGTGCACGGCCAGCCGGAACCAGGGCCAGGGCAGCAGGGAAAGGCTCACTGGAGAACAGTGATAGCCCCTGACAGGAGGCCCGGGCGGTGGTAACAGACGGGAGTCTCCTCTGGTTCATGGACGTGCCCCAAGTCCCTGTCCTGAGCTGGCCTCTGCATCACCGCTTCCCCATCCCGCTTCCCACCAATGGGCAGGGGCCAGGCACGGTCCTCGGCCCGGCCCGGCCCCTTCCCTCTGCGTCAGCCCATGGCCTGGCAGAGTGGCCTGACCCTGGCCCCCCTGCCTGCAGCACCTTTTCTAGCACCTCCTGCCCACCCCATCCAGTCCAGGATCACCCTTCTAGAGGAGGACAGCGCAGGCAGCTTCCCACACAAGGCAGCCGGTCCCGGTGCAGACCCTTGCGGTGATCAAGGGCCTGGCCCCGCCCCTCATGGCTCCACCCCCCGCAGGCTGTGTTTGACTGTGTGGTGAACTCCCTGAAGAACGTCCTCAACATCCTGATTGTCTACATGCTCTTCATGTTCATATTTGCCGTCATCGCGGTGCAGCTCTTCAAGGGGAAGTTTTTCTACTGCACCGACGAGTCCAAGGAGCTGGAGCGGGACTGCAGGTAAACCGGGCAGGGCGGCTCCTCTGTCCCCAGCGCCGCGCCTCCCTGGCAGGACGGGCCCTTCCTGCCCACACACCTCAGGGAGCTCCGCGTGGCCACTGCCGGGCGTCCCGTCGGCCCTCGAGATCCAGGCTGGGCCCTAAGGTCAGAGGGCCGCCCCGGGGTTGGAGCCACTTCCCCGTCCCCCTGAGGCCTTGGGCCCCAGCAGAGCAGACAGGAGAGGCGCCCTCAGGAGGAGGAGCGAGGGGGAGGGTGGTGCCGTGTGGATGCCGTCCTGGACACTTCACATAAATGGAATCCTGTGATCTGGGGTCCTGTGTGTCCAGCTTCTACCACTAGTGCTGTGGAGGTGCCTCCTGCTGTGGCCTGTGCAGTACTTTGTCCCCTTTAACAGCCAGATGTTTATTGCTTCTTCAGTTACACCTCATTGTACTGATCCAGTTATCTGTTGGTGGACATGTTGGCCGTTGTGATTACTGCTGCTTTGAACATGTGTACAACTTTTTCTGTGGATAGGTGTTTTCATTTCTCTCGAGTATGAACGTAGAAGTGAGATTGCAGGGTCACGTGGTGATTCTCTTTATCAGTTTCAGGAACTGCCAGACAGTTTTCCAAAGTGGCTGAACCATTCTGTGTTCCCACCAGCATGTCTGCAATTTCTCCACATCCTTGCCAATACTTGTTATTTTCCTTTTTAAAAATGTAATTATAGCCGTGCTAGTGGGTATAAAGTGGTGTCTCATTGTGGTTTGATTTGCATTTCCCTGATGATTCACGATGTGAAGCCTCTTTTCATGTGCATATTGACCATTTGTAGGTCTTCTTTGCAAAAATGTCTATTCAGATCTTTTACCCATTTTTTAAATTAGGTTGTTCGTCCTTTTTATAACCGATTGTTATTATTCTTAATATAGCTCTGATACAAGTCCCTTATCAGATAGATGATTTTCAGTATTTTGTTCCATTCTGTGTGTGGATGATGTCCTTTGAAGCACAAAAAAAGCTTTCAATTTTGATGTAGTCCAATTTATTTGTTCTTTTCTGAGGCCCCCTGTGTTTTCTTCTAAGAGTCTTATAGTGTTAGCTCTTACATTTAGGTCTTTGATCCATTTTGAGCTAATTTGTATACATGGAGTGAGGTGGGGTCCACATTTATTTTCTTACCTGTAGATACCCAGTGGTTTCAGCACCATCTGTTGAAAAGACCGTTCTTTCTCCACTGAATGGATGACCCTTTTCAAAATTCAGTTGACCGCAGACACAGGGGTTTATTTGGATCCTTTGTCTTTAACCTCTGACTTCCTCTGTGTTCCCACTCCCAGGGGCCAGTATTTGGATTATGAGAAGGAGGAGGTGGAAGCTCAGCCGCGGCAGTGGAAGAAATACGACTTCCACTACGACAACGTGCTCTGGGCCCTGCTGACTCTGTTCACGGTGTCCACGGGGGAAGGGTGGCCCATGTGAGTGCCCCCCTGGTTGGTCAGGCTAGAGCAGAGGGGCAGCCAGAGCGGGGAGCTCAGACTCTGCGTCCGTCACTAAGCAAATACCCCCCGGGCTCTCGTACTTACCGGGTGAGACATGGGCCTGCCCTTCGAGGGTGGGCAGCCTGGGGAGCAGGAGGTTAGCCAAGAGCACAGCACCGTGACCTCCTGAAAACCCTTGTTTAGTGGCTGGGGGCCGGAGGGAAGATGGGCCCCTTGGCGTCTCCCTGTGCTAGCCTGTGGCCGCAGTTAAGGGGAGCCCAAGGGATGCGTGGGTTCCGGGGGCTTCCTTTGGGGCTGAGGAGACCACCCTTCAGAAGGCAGGATTGATGCTCTGCCAGGAGACCCAGCTCAGCCCAAGGCTTTCTGGCGACAGGTGAAGCTGGGTGTGGGCAGGTTACCAGGTGTGAGGTGGGAGAGAGCCGGGCAGCGCAGGACTGCTGGACCTCTCCCACCTCTCCTCCAGGGGGTGGGACCTCAGGCACACTGAGACATCCTCTAGGAGGTCCCCCGGTAGCCCTGAGTATCAGCCCTACTGGCGAGACAGGCCCCCGCCGGGAGCCACGGCCCTCCTGAGGAGCAGGCCTGGCCCGCACGTGGCACCGTCTCGGGGCTCAGCCGCAGAAGCCTCACCTGTGACACGGTCTCGTCTTTCCCGGGGCCGTGCCCTCCTGGGCTCCCCTGACGCTTGGCGCTGGTTCTTGGCCCAGGGTGCTGAAACACTCGGTGGATGCCACCTACGAGGAGCAGGGCCCGAGCCCTGGGTACCGCATGGAGCTGTCCATCTTCTACGTGGTCTACTTCGTGGTCTTCCCCTTCTTCTTCGTCAACATCTTTGTGGCCTTGATCATCATCACCTTCCAGGAGCAGGGGGACAAGGTCATGTCTGAATGCAGCCTGGAGAAGAACGAGGTAGGCGGCTCCCTTCCCACTCCATCTCCTCGCGGGCCCTCCAGTGGGCAGTGCAGGCAGGGCCCCTGGGCGCCCCTTCTGTGTGGGAACCACTGGCCAGCACAGGGCAGGGAGGGCTGCCCAGAGGAGGCCTTCTGGATGAGGGCGGGGGGTGTGCAGGGGCCCCGCAGGGTCCCAGCTCCCCTGCCCCTCCCTTCCTGTGCAGAGGGCTTGCATCGACTTCGCCATCAGCGCCAGACCCCTGACGCGCTACATGCCCCAGAACAAGCAGTCATTCCAGTACAAGACGTGGACGTTCGTGGTCTCGCCGCCCTTCGAGTATTTCATCATGGCTCTGATAGCCCTGAACACTGTGGTGCTGATGATGAAGGTGCGTGGGGCCTGCGTGGTAGACCCCGGCGCCCGTGGGCGGGAACCCGACTCCAGCCTGGTGGAGGGCTGGCCGCCTCCTGTGGGGTATGCGCGGGAGTGGGCGTCGCCCCGGGTGCTGGTCAGCTCAGGGTGCCTGCGCAGCCCTGGGCCCCCAGTCGTCCGTGGGCTGAGATCGTGAGAAGGTTCTGGGAGACAAGGGGGACCGGGAGGGGGTCCCCGTGCAGCAGGCAAGTGTGAGGGGATGTCATCGTGGGCCCCGTGGGGTGTCTCAGGGCAGCCAGGCCTGGGGCCAACGGTAGCCGTTCCCCGGGCAGTTCTATGACGCGCCCTACGAGTACGAGCTGATGTTGAAGTGTCTGAACATCGTGTTCACGTCCATGTTCTCCATGGAGTGCGTGCTCAAGATCATCGCCTTCGGGGTGCTGGTACGTGCCTTGGCCCCTCCTGGCCTTTAGGTTTCTGCATTCTGGCTCCCCCTCTTCAGGGGACCTTCGGGGGCCCACCGTTTGGAGCTGAGGATTCCCAGAACCCCCAGAACACATGTGACCCTGGAGGGGCCCCAGGGAGGGGGCTGCCGGGGTCTGCCCGCACCTCTGCCCCCGCCCTGCTCCTGGAAGCGGGTGGGGCCGGCCTCCTTCCCTCTGGATGCGTGGCCTTGTGCTCTCCCACCTGCGGCGGCGGTGCGTCTGTGCACTCGCGCCTTCTTGACTAGAGGCCGCCTCCCGCAGCTCCTTGTCTGGCAGAGCCTCACCGGCCCCAGCACTAACTGCCCTTCTTTCTCTCCAGAACTATTTCAGAGACGCCTGGAACGTCTTTGACTTTGTCACTGTGTTGGGAAGTATTACTGATATTTTAGTAACAGAGATTGCGGTAAGTAGCATCTCCTGGCCCCGCAGGGCCCCAAGTGGTTTCCTTCCAGAGGTGTTCCCTCACTGAGCCTCCAGGCCCTGATGGCATTAGCGCCTCCCCCGGAGCAGATCCCCACGAGCTCTGGAGATGGAAGCTCCTCTCCAGAGGCGAGTGTGGGGATGAGTTTGGTGGTGGGGGGGTCCTCTCGGCAAATGCTTTTTCTTGGATAAGAAATTGGTTCCCAGGAGGTCTTCCGGGCCGGTGGCCTGAGAATCACCTGGGAGCTCCATGGTAACAAGTGACCAGGAAGATAAGGATCTCCTAAATTTGTGTGTATCTAATACATACACATCTAACAACTGGTGCCAAAAAGATACAAACTAAAACCAGTAAGAATTTAGAATATTTTAAAATATTAGGTTTGTTTTACATATACGTGGTGTGTGTGTGTGTGTGTGTGTGTGTGTGTGTTTGTGTTTGTGTGTGTGTGTGTACACATGCTGGAGATTCTTATTCTTACTAAAATACATGGATTTTATCTAAAAACTGACTGAGGGCTAGAACATGAACTTGTCTCAACAGATTTGAAAGAATCTGAGTCATAAAGCAGTATTCTTTAAGCACAACACGTTAAGTTAGAATTAAATGGCAAAAACCACATTTATTTTTCTTAGGTTGAATTCTCTAGGAACAGACACCAAGGTGAGGGTTCTTGCAAAAGTTATGTCTTAGGATGTGTTCCGAGGCAGAACCCGTGGAGAGAGGTTTGGGGAGGTGGATGGGGAGAGAAGGACCGGAGGTGCCGGTGAATCAGGTCCCCCAGGGGCCCTGGAGACAGTGTGGGTCACACCTCAGAGCTGCAGAGTTCTTACCTCTGTGCCCACCAGTCCTCGGCTAAAGGCTGTGCCCGGAATGTCGCTTCCCATACACCCGAGCGCCCCGAGGGCAGGCGAAGCAAGCTCTGGCCGCCTACACTGCTGCGGGTGAAGGGCCACGTGCGGGGTGGGGGCATCTGCTCACAGCCCTGGCTCACCCTGGCTCTGCCCACACCTCACGTCGGGTCGCGTTGCTGTCTTCAGGGTGGTGCTAGTCACGACTTCTGGGAGGACGGGGTTGATAGCAGGGCGCCTGCTGCCGGGCTGGGGGTTTGCGTCATCGCTGGGGTCCCCTCACCTGTGGCCAGCCCTCTGCTGCTCTGGTTGCTGGTCTTGCCAGGTGACCCAGCCCTCTGTGCTGTGCGGCCCGGGCCCTGCTTGCCATACCCTGTGTGGCTCTGGCTGCTGTGATGGTCCAGGCACAGTTCAGACTGGTCCCAGGAACCTCTAGAAAGGCCCTGGGAGCCCCTGATTTCCAGACGGACTTCTCCCTGCCCCTGTGCAGGGCCAGCGTGGAAACTCTGGGGAACCCAGAGCGACAGGAGCTGCCACGGCCTTCCTGGGTACCACAGTGGAAGTGGTCTCCAGCCCATTTGAGTCAGGACCCCAAGATACGCCTAGCCTGAGTTTGTGGGGATGGTGACACAAAGTCCCAATGGGCTGCTGGAGTCATGGTGACGGGGGCCACCTCCACTTCGGCCCCTTGCTTCCTGGATCCATGCGGTTTACGGGTCAGGCACCCAGTATGTCTGTTGGCCGTCAGTTCATCTTGAAGTGCAGCACCCCAAACCCCCTGAGGTGCCCCACCAGGCCAGCTCTTTTCTGTGCCTGTAAGAGGCCATCTCAGCATTTTATCAGAGCGACACCTCCTGAGTGATGTGGAGTGTGACATGCCGGTGGGTCCTGGGTCTCCTGCTCCTTTGCCCCCCCCTCCGCTTGCTCTGAGTTGATGGCATGTGGCATCCCCTGTTGGTAAATCTCTGACGCTAGTGCATCAGCAGAGGCAGGCCCGCACCCAGGATATGAGTGATCCTTGTTGAGACAAATCACTGTTGCTTCCGGGTGAAAGGTTCTCAGGTAGGCAACTTACCACCAAGTGGCTGAGTGACAGCTCCAGGCGTGGTTCCCTGTAGAGGCCTAAAGGTGGTCTCTGCTCACAACGAGCTGGTGTTCAGTAGTGGCCATGGCTGGGTCAGCCTTGCCAGGCACGGCCTTCATCCCAGCCATCACAGTCACTGCCTTTGTGGGTCTGCCGTGTGAGCGGGGGCTGGGAGGACAGAGGCTTGCTGACATCTGTTGTCCACACAGCCTAAGGCGCATGGGGTTTTCGTGTCCCTACGGCTGTAGGTGTCCGGGGTGGACGTTAACATATGATGCCTAGACCTGCACATGGTGCCCATTCCCACATCCAGAGGTGGCCTCTGCCACAAACTTTGTTCCCTCCAGAGGCCTGACCAAGCTGTAGCCTTTGCCTAGGACCCTGTGGTCCTTACCACCAGCAACTTCACGCACACACACGCGCGCACACACACGCGCGCACACACACGTACTATGGCGGATCGGGCACATCACCAGAGCTCGGCCTCACCACTGTCTTTCAGGCCGACGCTGCCTGGGGCTCTGGTGAGGCCTGCACCAATGTATTAAGCCAGTCCCTCCATAACCAGGTTGGAGTTTTTCCTCGACCTTTAGTGATCATCCCATGATGTGCTGGGGAGGGGTGAGCTGAGGAAGAGACAGTGGTGCCACAGAGGTGAGCGGTGTGGGGGCCAGGCCAGCCGTCGTGTGACGGTGCCCTCTAGGCTTGCCCAGGTGTGGCCCCGGATGTAGCACTTCCACGGTGCACTGGGTTGTCGCTGGGCTGGTGGCACATGGCCCATGAAGACGAGCTGTCTGTGGATGAAATCCAGAATAATCTAAAACGGATTAAATGTGAGATTGCTCAAGTAAGTTTGCTGCGTTTCATTACGGCGCCAGCAGTCCTGACAATAGACCTAACAAGGTACGTGTGCAGGACCTCTTTGTGGAAAATTACTAAACTTTATTGGAAGATGCTAAACAAGACTTGAATAGATGGAGTTATACATTATGTTAATTAATAAGTAGTGTCAGTGTCATAGAGATGACAGTTTCTCCCAATTGATCTGTAGATTCAATGCAATTTCAATAAAAGCACCAATGATTTTGTTTTTCTTTTTGTTTGTTTGTCTGTTTGTTTTGGAATTTGACAAGCTGCTTCTAAAATTTATAAGGAAGGGCAAAGGCTCCCAAATAGCCAAGATACTTAATAGAAAGAAGGTGCTCCTGGGGTGCCGTGCCAGGGAGGCGACTTCCTGCAAAGCTGTAGCAGTTTAGACCGTGTGGAGTAGCCCAAGAGCCTGGAATCAAACCCACTCGCATGTGGAAACTCGGTGTGTGACCGTCTGTGGGCGTAACTGATGATCAGTACAGGGAAAAAGAGGAATTGGATCTTAGTTCGCACCATTCACAAAAATACTGCAAATGGATGAAAAGACAAATATAAGAGACAAAAACTTTAAAACTCTTAGAAGAAAATACAAGAGATTATTTTTAAGACCTTGAGATAAGGACTGATTTGTTAAGCAAAATATATATAAAGCACCAGCCATAACTGGAAAAAAATTGATAATATACAGTTTCTGTGTATCAAAAGGAGGAAGGTCAATCCATGAACAGGGGAAGGATATTTGCATTACATTCCTTCACGTATACATGTTAAAATATTTATGCAGCACCTATCATGTGCTAAGCACCATTCTAAGTGCTGTGACAAAAGATGAAAATCCCCACTCGTTCTAATGGGAGAGACACGTGGTGTCAGACAGGGACCAGGGAGAAGGCAAAGCAGAGAGGGTGTGAGACACTGGGGAGCCGTGATTGTGTGCCACTGAGATGGCGACCCCGGGTCAGGAAGTTTGGGCTCGCAAGGAACCCGAGCAGGTGACAGCTGGGGGGCAGCGAATGCAGAGACCCCTGCCCCAGGGGTGAAGGAAGGGTGGGCGCTGTGGCCGCACAGCGAAGACCTTGCAGTCGGTAAACCTTGGCTTTTCTTTTGAGTGAGATGGGAGGATTTGGAGGGTTTTGTGAAGAGGAGTGACACGATCTGGCGTTTAAGACCACAGCCCTGGCAGCTTTGTTGAGAATATTGTGCAGGGCACAGGCAGAGCCAGCGAGCCCAGTCAGGGCTCTCGTAGCCGGGTTCCCCCAGAGACAGACCCTGAGACAAGAATGTGGTGCAAGTCATTCATCTGGAAGCCAGCAGAGAGGCAGGCAGCCCGGGAAAGGCACTATCAAGTCAGCTACCGTTACCACCCCGGGGCTCTCCCAGCAGCCGCTGTCCGCCGCGGGTTGAAGGCTGCTGAGGGGAGGGGGCCAGAGAATGATTTTTTCAGCAGTTCACCATTAATGTTAGGGCCTGGGTATTGTGTCCTGGCCTGGGAAAGCTCTCAGAAACAAAGATGTAAGTGCTGACAACTGGGTAGTGGGCCTTGGAGGATGTGTGTGCGGCCGAGCGTTACTGCTGTGAGCCAGGAGAGGATCTGGGAGCTGGGATGCGGTCAGACATTGTCAAGTTCTGGGTGTAATTTCCAGGTAGAGCTGCAGACGGGTTGGACGTGGGTGTGAAAGATGAGGCGAGGATGGCCTCATACTTTGTCATCTGAGTGCCTGGAGAAGTGGATTGTCATTCACTGAAAAGAGAGGGAATTGTGAGGAACAGGTTTGCTGAGGGTGGCCCGGCTGCACTTGGTCCATGTTAGAGTTCAGTCCTGCTGTCCTCCCAGGAGTCGTCCAGCGGGCAGCTGGAGGGGACTCAGGCCAGTGACGTAAGGCTAGGGATCGTGAGCCTGTAAGATGCGATGGGCTGAGATCCATGGGGGAGAAGAGTGTGAGGCCAACATGTAGTGAGCAAGGCTGGAGGGCGGAGGCCTTCCAGGCTCGCAGTGGAGGTTAGTGTCCAGAAGGTGCAAGGCTCTTCTGGGAGCAGGAGGTACGGTGGGGCGTCTTACAAGACAGAAAACACAAATGGCCACAGAGAGATACTCAACCTTACTTGTAATCAAAGAAATGCACAGTGAAACGGCACTGAGATGCCATTCATTCCACACCCAGCATTTGTCAAACAGAAACCCTGAGGTTGCCGGCTGTAGGCGAGGATGTGGACACTGCTGCTGGGTGTCGGTCGGCTCGGTCTCTCTGGAGGGGTGGGCGTGTGTGCCTGCCCAGGGTGCCTGGCAAAGGAACCTGGAGACGTTTGATGTTCATGGCAGCGTTGTTCACAGTAGCGGCGGCAGAAGTGGTTTATTGACACAGTGAATGGCCCCCTTATCAAGAGGATACTTCCCCAAAGCGGTGTTTGCTCAGAGTCAGAGCACAGGTGTGCCTGAGCCCAAGAGGGCCACGTACAGTCTAATCCCGTCACAGAGTTAAGAACAGGCAGGTATAAACGTGTTTTAAGAGTTTGAGGTAAAACAGTGAAGAAAAGAGATTATTAACAAGAATGAAGGATAGTTACTACATCTGGGGAAGAGAGAGACAGGAAGGGCTTCCAAAGTAATGGTGACATTCCGTTTTTTAAGCTGGGTGATGAATATATGGATATTTTATTACCTTTATTTAAAATACATGTGTGTACATATACTTGCACGTATTCTTTTGTTTACGTGAGATGTTTCATGGTTTTGAAAAGTCAGCAATCTGAATGATCCAGGCAAAAAGCTGAAAGCTGCCATCTTAACAACAAAACACGGTTATTTGTTCCCCCGGCTGCTGGCCTTGCAGCACTGCCCGGGCGCCGCCCCTTCGCTGTGCACCTCTTCTCACCCAGAAGTAGTTCCCCAGCGTGGTTTCTGCCTAGGCTCTCAGCCTCCTTGGGCACAGGAGTCTTTATGCCCCAGATAAAGGCATCCAGACACTGGGCTCCCAACTGCAAGGACACAGCCCTGGGGGTTTGGGCGTATGTGTGCCCCTTCAGCAGAGGGGTGACGGCTGGGAGGGCACCCACAGGAGGGGCAGGCAGGGGTGCCCGGCTCATGTCGCAGAGGCACTGTCTCCCAGGGGCACCTCCCCACAGAGAGGCCCCTCAGCTGCTGGAAACTCGAGGGAGGGCGGCTTGCAGATGTTCGAGAACTTAATCCCAGCAAGACCTCCAGGGTAGCCACCACCAATCCTGGACGCCCAGCAGGGCTGGCGGGAGGGCTGAGAAGCTGCTTGGTCTGAAAGCTCAGCTGCCCCGGCCACTAGTGATTTCAGAGGGCAGTCTTCACCCTGTCCTGCCTGGAGGAGGAAAGGTGAAAGGAAGCCGTCTTGTGGATTTCGGTGTCTTTTTTTCTTTCTCCATTGTAGTCACTTCATATGTTACTTGGTGGATGCACTTTTTTTTCCTTAGGCAAAAATATGAGTGTCAGTTCCCACCCCCGACTTAAAAATCACCATAGAGCAACAGTCTTAACCAGGTTCACGTAGAGAACGCACTCTAAGCAAGCATAAAACTGACATTGATTTCTTTGCCTGGAAATAAAAAAATCAGTGTTTGCGAGTCATCTTTGGATTTGCATTACAAACGGAAATGCAAATGATACCCCTGTCTGCATAACCTACAGATTTCAAAAATGTGTTTTGATTTGGTACATTTTAAGCAAAATATGCAAAGTTTACCAAAATCCTAAAAATTTCCAGTGAAGTATTCAGAGTTTGAGTTTTGCTTGTGTCGGTGACTCATTTTCTCTTTTGTTTTCTGTTTCTGTTCTTGATTTACCCACACCTACCTGCTGACTCACGTCACCCAACCAACATACAATGCGAAAACCATGTCTCCGTCTGTATGTTGTGCGCCTGCTGCTCAAACATCCCAATTTGTAAATAATACGCAAATATCCATCCATGAAAACATCACATATAGGAAACGGTTGGTTTCATGACTTTCAACAGTTCTTAAAACTCCTCGCTTTGCTTGCTCTGGTCCTCCGCTCTCCTGCTTCCTGTCCCCTCCTGTGCTCAGAGCCCAGCTGCACCTGCCCCTCTGGCCTCTCACGCACTGTCCTGGCTCCTGGGGTCTAGCCGGGGCTTCTGAGGGCCCCCCAGGGACCACCTGATCACAGGAACGGGCCTTGGGCTGAGCGAGGAGGTAGGGGCTTCTGAGCGAGAGGCAGGTAAGTGATGAGGCTGGCTCAGAATTGGGGAGGTTTTGTAGGATGTGAGTTTGGACCTGATCCCCGAAAAGTCCATGGTTTCTGCTGCACAGTCATCTCCCTTCTGCTCTGTCTCCACTGGCAGACTAAGTAGACTTGGCTCTGCACAGTGGCCTCTGACCAGGTCTCCTGTAGGGTCCTTCCTGGACGTATCTTCCGTGGGGGCCTGGCTTGGGGGGGCACCAGGCTGGGGGGTTGGCCTGAGTAGAAAGAGGGGCTCTGCCCCAGGAGGGAGCAGAGGTCTGGGCCTTCATCCAGCGGTGCTGGTTCTTGTGTGCCCTGGTCAGCGAGCTTGTGTGGAGCCCGTGCAGGTGGTGTGGACGGAGCCTCCTTCCGGGTGAGGGGAGAGAGAAGATGCTGGGAGCAGAGTGAGCTGAGGCCATGACTGCAAGTTCGTGCAAAGTAGCAGATTCTGAGATTGCTGCTACAGAAAGTGAATGCTTGTGATAAACGGTTTCACAATCAGAGCAAAAAAGCTTGAGTTTTGAGAAAAAGCTGTTTGATGCTGCCGAAACACCAGGCCACATCTTTCGCACAGGCTCTGCTCATGGCACCAGGTCTCTGCTCGGCCCTTCCCGTCCGCCTGCTCTGTGCCCTCCTGTGCCTTCATGCCAGTGTCCAGGATACTGTGCGTGTGTGGGCTCTCTCTCCTTCTCTCTGTCTCTCCCCCATCATCGGTCCCCTTGAGAACGAAGCTGAGTAGGAGAGCACCTCATCCCTGGCACGTGTGTGGTCCCCCGACACGTGCACGGTGTGAGGGGGGGCACCTCACTGTGCTGTGACTCTGGCCAGAGGCAGTGATGCGCTTGGATGCAGGAGACGTGGGCCTCGGCCTGGGCTCCGTTTGCCTCTGTGGCAGCGTTTCAGTGCTCAGTCCACCGTAAGTTCTTTTTCTCGGGGGTTCCTCGCCCCCGGGCATGATGTCCTAACACCTCCATCGTGTGGAGCTGGAAGCTGGCACTCAGTGGAGCTGGGGCCCAGTGTCCCCTCAGCGTAAATCAGCTCCGTGTTGAGGGCTGTGATGCTGACCTTTCCTGGCTCAGCGGCAGGGGCCATAAGGAGGGGCCTGGTTTGGAAGTAGGTGGGGTTGCTCGTGGGTGCAGCAGAAACCATGGACTCTGGGGGGTCGGGGCAGGTTGCATCCACCTCCAGGGGGTTGGCTGAGGCCAGGGGTGACGGTGCTCAGCCAGGGGGAGGCCGCTGTGTGCTTGCTGCCCCTGCCGTCCCGCATGCAGTCTGCATGGTGGTGTCTGGCGGCTCGCGCCCAGGTGCAGCCATGGTGCGCTCAGCCTGTCACACTGTGCTTGCGGCATCTGTGGCCGCTGTCACCTCCGCCCTCACGGCTCTCTAGGGCTGTCTGTCTGTTGGCACCTGCACCCTCTCCTACGTGCCCGTGGAGCCCCGAGAGAGAAGCCGGGGAGGAGGGGTGGGACCTGGGTCTCAACAGAAAGTAGGAAGGGGCTGCGTTCACGCATCCAGTAACTGGAACGAACAGCGCCTTCCGCTGCCCTCTGTGGCCTCCGTCTCTTCCTTCTTACCCAGAAGCTTATATTTCCCCCCAGTATTTTCAGGAAATCTTGTCTGTCCCAACCGTCTGAGCAAATTGCTTTGGTCTTGGCCCCTCCAGACCCACCTGTGCAGGTGGTTTGAAAGCAGACACCCCTGAGGTGGCAGCTACCCCCTTGCTGTGCTTTACTGTCTTGTACAAAGGGTCCCCTGGCACCGTAGGCAGTCCCCCCTTGCGTCCCTGTGCCCGTCCTCCTGAGGCGACTGGCTCACCTGAGAGTCCTCAGGCCCGCAGGGCTCAGATAGAGAGTGTGGATGTGTCTCATCCGTCCTGTCTACCCCTGAGGTTCTCTTGCCCCAGCACGAGCCAGTGAGGGAGCTGCAGGGAAACGAGTACACCCTCCAGGGTCACAGCCCGAGGTTCACGCCTGCCTGCTTGCTGACCTGGACCACAGCCGTCCCTCCTCGTGCCTGCCGACTGCCCCCTCTCCCTGTGGCACTGTCCAGAACCCGGGAGCCGTCCCCCAGGGTAGCTGTAGACAGTCGCCAGCAGAGACAGTCCAGAGTCCTTGGTGGGAAGCAAAGAAGCCAGCCCCTGAGACAGGCAGTGGAGGGGCGGAGTGAGGCCCGTCTCTCCACCGCCGCCTCGTCCCAGCCAAGGCCAGATGGGCAGCCCTGCAGAGAGGACGCGGCGCTGCCCAGGCCCCGCCGCCTCCTGCGTGAGCTCTGCCGCTGCACCTGTGCTCTCTTTTCTCTGTATTCGACCACTGCATCTGGCAGCACAATGTGTCTAGCCTGAGCTGCTTGCATATTTCAAAGCAGCCAATTGTGGGGAAGCTGCCCTCAGGCTGCGCGTGGGCACCTGGTCTCCAAGCAGACAGGGCAGGAAGCCGCCCGGGCCCGCGAGCACCCCTGCCTACTCAACGGATGCCGAGCAGGGCCGTGCCTCCGAAAGGGATGGCCAGGAATTCAGGTGCCCCTGGGCCAGGGTGGAAGCCTCGCTCCCAGGTCATCCGTGCAGTCCAGAGACTGTTGGGTCCGTTTGTGCCTGACTTCGACCCTTTGGATGAGGGGGCCGTGCGAGATGGCTCGGGCTCTCTAGGGCAGACACCGGGTAGTGGGCTACGGAGGTGTCTTCCCTGGCGTGGGCAGCAGGACCGACACCACCTACGCCTCCTGTGGTGACCTGCCTGCGGGCACCTGCCCAGGCCCGGAGGAAGGGCCTGCCTCTTGGCTGGGCCCCAGGCAGGCCGGGGCCTTGCTGGCTGTGTGGTAGCCCTGCCCCTGGGCGGCTGGGCCGTGCCCTGTGAGAGGCCGTCAGTGTTGGAGGCCTGGCCTCAGGCACCCTCCCCTTCCACCTGGCAGCGGGGGCTGCTTCATGGGACTTTCCTCTACCCCCCACTGTGGAGGGCGTTTCTCTGATTTGCTGCATGAGAAGCGGTTTGCAAAGACAAGCTTCACTCTTGGAAGGTTTCCTGGTGGCTGATTGCTGCTTAGACTGTGAAGCGGTGACTTTTTGTTCCGTTCTCTCTCTTCACCCGCTTTTCTTTGGGGCACAGTGACTTGGGGAGGTGGGGTGGGGAGTGGCCGCCCTGTGCCCGTGGGAGGCTGGTCTCCGAAGGTCAGAGCATAACCTCTCTTCCCTGCAGAACAACTTCATCAACCTCAGCTTCCTCCGCCTCTTCCGCGCTGCCCGACTCATCAAGCTGCTCCGCCAAGGCTACACCATCCGCATCCTGCTCTGGACCTTCGTCCAGTCCTTCAAGGTGAGGCTGGGCATGGCCAGGCGCGGCCTGACCCCTCCCTTGTCGTGCAGGCTGGGGGGCTTCTGCCGCCACCGCCCGAGCGCCCTCCTCGGGAAGGCCGGGGCGGGTGCCCACACCTCCCGTGGTCCCCGTTGTCCCGTGATGGTTTGTAAGGACACTTTCAGTTTTACGGAGAGTATCTTGTTTATGCTCACAAAGGGCGGAGGTGGCTTTTATGACTTGATTTTCAGATGAAGAAGTTGACGGTAGCTTGGTGGTCAGTGGGGTGGGTCTGCAGTCAGCTGAGGCCAGTGTGGCCCCAGAGACCCGGCCACCATCCGCTCTCCAGACGAGGCTCAGGCAAGGGGGCAGGCCTCTCTCCTGGAGCTGACCTGTCCTCCCCTTGTCTCTACAGGCCCTGCCCTACGTGTGCCTGCTCATCGCCATGCTGTTCTTCATCTATGCCATCATCGGCATGCAGGTGGGTGTGCACGGGGCCGTCGCACAATAACGACGGCAGGTTCGCACTTTGGCATCGTTTCTATGAGCCAGGTGCCGTTCTAAGTGCTGTATGAACTTAATCCTCAGAGAGACTCTTCTGTGGCTGAGGCCAGGCAGTGCCACCCTTTGTGGGCAGATGCCCGGCCCTGCTTTCTAGTGGAATCCTGCCGGGCTGTGCTAGGGCGCCGGTGGGCACGATTGCTTGGGTGCTGGGCCCCCACGGTGGTGGAGTGTTTGAGCACGTATGCAGGACGCCGAGCGGCCTGCAGCACAGCAGCTGGTCATTCTTTTGGCCCAGCAGCACTTCTGAAGAACAAGCGTCCTGATCCTGTACAGGAGATGATACTGTTGAAGGAAGAAGTCAACAGGATCATACCAGGTCACTGTCCTGGTCAAAATTATCTTGCGTATTTTATCTTTATTTTGTCAAAGAATGCTTTGTCAGCTATTTGGGAAAACGTTTAAAATACACAAAGCAGTGTCCCAGTTGATACCTTTGGTATCTGGCCACTTTCCGATAGTAGGGATGGGAGATGGACTCAAATGTTAGTTTGTAGTGGAAGGAGACAGTGTCTAAAGGTTAGCTGAAAAGTGATTTTTAAACTTTATTTCCAGGGGTTGAAAAGTTGTCTTGCTTAAAATTTGCTGAGATCTGATGCTGTTTAAAACAAATATATATTTTTTCTTGCTTTGGTCTGTGGGCATACAAAGATATATGTCGCTGATCTTTATTTTTATTTTTTTTTGCAATACACGGGCCCCTCACCACCGCGGCCTCTCCCGCTGCGGAGCACAGGCCCCGGACGTGCAGGCCCAGCGGCCATGGCTCACGGGCCCAGCCGCCTCACGGCACGTGGGACCCTCCCGGACCGGGACATGAACCCGCGCCCCCTGCATCGGCAGGCGGACCCCCAACCACTGCGCCACCAGGGAAGCCCCTGGTCTTTATTTTTGATGGATATATGATGATTCATAAATTTTCATCTGGATTCCAGATTTTAAGCTACTTAGAGTTAGGGACTCATTTGCATTTCTAACCTTGAAAGAAAGAAATTAAAATGCATAGAAAGCCCATTGTGATGTTTGCACAGAAGTGTAAAGAGAAAGGTTCAAGTGATGTATCGTAATATCAGTATAATTACTGGTTTGGAGTCATTGATGAGGCAGTGAATTTTAAAACACTTCCCTTCTTCTGTCTGGCAGAGCCCACCAAAACTTAGCTCTGGGTCCTCCTTTTACTAGTCACGCTGGCAGATCCCTGGACAGGCTCAGAGCCAGAGCCAGAGCACGCTGGGCCATGGGACAGGGATACGTTTGCCTCTCCAGAGGTGTTCTCTACCCTGGAAATGCACAGATGCTGCTGGAGCTGGAAGCCACCAGCCCCAGCAGCAGTGGTGGCGGCTTCTGCTGGGGTTCTCTGGCTAAGGGCAGCGTCCTGTCCCATGTGGGTGCACACGTGCACACACACCATCTCCTGCCCGGCTGCAGCTCCTGAAGACCCAGCAGCAGTGGTCTGCAGCCTTCTTCTCCACTTCAGGTATTTGGAAACATCGCCCTGGACGACGACACCAGCATCAACCGGCACAACAATTTTCGGACGTTTCTACAAGCCTTGATGCTGCTGTTCAGGTGCGTTGTAGGGAGGTGGGTCCAGGCTCAGTGGCTTCTTCACTCAGGATGGGACCACCCCCCAGCCCTGGTCACACTGGCTTCTCCGCGGTGGACCTTTCCAGTTTCTCTTCTTTTCCTGCTTGTTCTGTCCTAAGGGCTCCTGGGCCTCAAGACAGCCTGAAGGGGAGGCCCTGAGGAGGTCAGCCTGAGAGCGCCAGGCCGGGTTCGCCTCCTCCACCTTGTCTCTGCTCCCCGGCGGCAGCTGCAAGGCCTCCAGTGGGGCTGCAGCCTGAGAGGTCTGGGAGGACAGAAGGTGTCCGAAGGACTTTTCTTGGTGTGCCAGCCCCAAGCTTCCCGTCTGCTCCCCTTAGTGATTCCGGGGACCTGTGCCATCAGGAGAAGCAGGGCAGTGGAGAGCTGCTGTCAGCAGCCTGTACCCACTCAGTGGCCCAGGGAACCCAACCGGCCAGAAGTGCCGTTCTGATGGGAGGCTGAGGCTCCCAACAGGCTGCCCAACAGCCTCAGCTGTTCCTGAGGCTCGGGGGTGCAGCCAAGGGGAGCACCAGGGCGGGGCCTGGAGGAGCATAGGCTGGTGTCAGCTTAGAGGCCTCCCTGCGCGGATGTGTGTGGGACGGCTCCCCAGCCATGGGTGTCAGGCGTGGACACCCGTGGGCTGGGGCTGTCCACCCCCCTGGCTTGAGAATGTACTTGTGGGCGGAGGCCAGAGAGTGGAACGTGTCTCCCTCATTCCCCATGACCCTAGGAGGGGAGAAAAGAGCTCTTTATAGTGACTTATGGTGGAGGGGTCCTGACAGCACACCCTGCCTTGGGCCCTTTCCTGAGGTTTCACCATCTGTGTTCACTTACGTAAATGCATCGGGCGGGCTGCTGCCAGGCCCACCCTTGGGGACCCCCAGCACATCTCGCCCTATGCAGATGCGTTCTGGGCACCGTGGGAGTTTTTCTTTATATGGAGGGTGAGCTCAGATCAGGCCTGCTTCACTGAGCAGCCTGGAGAGAGTTTTTGACTTGTTCTTTGCAGCAGATGAACAAGCATCCTTAGGCTTTTTACACTTTCCCCAAATAGTGTCGTTTCTCTGGACTTTAGCTATTACATTAACTTTATCTCTTTGTTTATTAATAGCCTGCCTTGTGCCACAAAAGACATGAAGTAAGCCTTGGTTTTAAGCCTTTGATCTCAAAGATCTCTCTTCCTTCCTCATCTTGGTGTCACATGTGGGCACCCTCGTCATTCAGGCCTGGCACGGGCTGACCCAGCCATTGTCCGTAGGAAGTGGGCCCAGCTTCTGCCCAGGGCTGACCACATAGGGGCACAGGGGGGACCCAGGCCTCTGGCCCACCTGCAGGTCTGGTGCACATCTGGCCCCTGGTGCAGAAGCAGAAGTCCACGCAGGAGGGGCCTCTGTAGTAGCTGCTCAGGGTGGGGGTGTTCTTGATGTGTTCGAGAAGCAGTAGAAGCTGGGGTGGCTGGTGTGGGGTGAGTGGGGACCGCGGCAGGGGGTGAGGTCAGGGAAAGGGCAGGCTGTGGGCAGTCATGTGGATTTTAACTTTTGCAGGAAGTGAGGGGGTCATTGAGGGTTCATTGATCTTATCCCTGGGCTGCTGGCAGGGGAGCGAGCATCCAGTTAAGAAGCTGTTGCAGCAGCCCAGGGAGTGGGGGGTAGTACGTGTCTGGCTGGTTTGAAGGCCTATGAGCTGATGATCAGGACACGGTGGGAGAGGAGGCGAGGGTGACGCCCGCGTGGTTTGGCCTGCGCGGAGGGAAGGGTGGAGTCACTGTGTCCCAAATCCAGGAAGACTGGGCGGTGGCGTGCTGGGGAGGAGATCAGAATCCACAGAGGGGAGGTCGCCATGGTGCTGACTTCTGGTGTGGTGGATCTTTCCCGTAACTAGTGCTTCCCCAGTTATGATCAGCTTGAAAAGCTAATGCCTGAGGTTTCTTTTTAAGAAGCAACATCTGATACCCAGACCTCACACATGTGCAGGATCCCTGTGGGAAGGAACCCAGCTCTCCTGAATTCCCAGGCTCCCTCCCAGGGCCGGTTCTGGGCCTTCCTTCCTGGGCCTCATGCTCTGCCCTCTTCTCAGGAGCGCCACCGGGGAGGCCTGGCACGAGATCATGCTGTCCTGCCTCGGCAGCCGGGCCTGCGACGCGCTCGCCAATGCTGCCGAGTGTGGGAGCGACTTCGCGTACTTCTACTTCGTCTCCTTCATCTTCCTCTGCTCCTTTCTGGTGAGTCCCGGACGCTGTACCCATCCCGTCGCCTGCGTCTGCCGGTCTCAGACCACCTTGGGCCCCCCTAGTCTCTTGCTCGTCCCTGATGTTGATCCATGTGACATGAAAGCTGATTCCATGTCGATGGTCCTCGTTTCCCCAGAGATGAGGACCTCATTAATCCTGACAGGACCCACTGGGTAATGAGCTCCTGTGGGCCTGCCTTTACTTCTGTGGAAGGGGTTTTAAGTTTCTGTAGGGCAATTGTCCCTCAGTTCTCAGCTTGTAGAAGGACTTGCACCGTGGTGATAAGATACGAAGCAGCAGAATTCCAGCCAGCCTGCCTGTGGCCCATGAGCTACGGAAACTCATGGGGTCAGGTTGGAGGTGTCAGCGGGCTGGGTCCCAGGGTGTGGATTTTATTACAAGTCAGCAGAAGGCTCTGGGACACTGTGAGCAGTGGCATCATCTGCTTGACATCTTAAAACCTCACTCTGGCTTCTGGCTTCTGGTCAGGAGAGGCTGTAAGTGAGCAGAAGATAATTGGAGGTGACAGTTGGAGAGGGTGGGTGTGAAAGAAGTTGTGTGGACTTGGGCTGCATTGTAAAGGTAGAGCTGACACGATTGATGATTGAACATGAGCATGAGAGTAAAAGAGGGAAAAATGCTGCCTTCTGGGGTTTGCTGGGGTGATGGAGTGAGTGGTTCTTCCCCCGAGATGGAAAGGTTGGGGAGCCGTGGGCATGGGGATAAGGAGGGAGGGGTTAGAGACACGTGGGGGCCTCTGGGCTGGAGATGTGAATTCGTCGTCGTTAGTATTTGGTGTATCCATCAGGCTTGATGATACCCTCTAGGTCCCTGTGTGGTCCAAAGACCCACGGCTTAAACATTGCCTGAGCACTGGTTAGAAATGCAGATTCCTGGGTCCCTTCCAAGACTTGCTGTATCAGGATCTCTGGGAGAGGGACCCAGGAATCAGTTTTAACAAGCTCCCCGGGTGATTCTGTGTGTGCTAAATTTGAGGAGCACTGACCTATGGAGAGTGTGGTTTGAGAAGAGGGCTGAAGACTCAGCCCTGGGGGCATTTAGGAGACAGAAAGGAGCATGGGGTCCAGAAGTTGATTCGGAACAGTGAGGCAGGTGAGAGCCAGGAGAGGGCAGTCCCCTAAAAACCAAGGGAAGAAAGTGTCCCTAGTGGGAGGGAATCATCAACCATGTGAAATATTGTTGGGAGGTAAAGTAAAATGATGACTGTGGTGTGGAAAGGTAGAGGCCATGGGCGCCCTTCACAGGAACAATTTCTTTGGAGTGTTAGGATCAAAGCCTTACTGCAGCAGGTTCAAGAGAGAATAAGAAGCAACGAGCATAACAAGAGTGGACAGCTCCTTTCCACAGTGGGCCGTGCTGAGCAGACACTTCAGATTTACAGTCATAACTTTCATGCAGGACCAGCCAGCACAGTTTGTGCTTTTCTCGGGCCATATTCTCTACTTGGCACCATGGGTAGCAAAGTGCATTATTCAGATTTGGAATTTACCAGACAAGTGTAAGGAGGGAGAAAACGATGTGTGTAAAAGTATCATTTTAGTGCTGGATGTGGGATCAGGCTTGGGGACAGGAGGGAGGGGAGGGGCAGGACCACTGGATCAGAGGTCCCCATGGGACACAAGTATTAGATGAAGTGAGCCAGAAGGATAGGAACTGTGGGCAGAGAGTGAGACATCTGTGGTTAAGGCTTTGGAGGTGGTAATGGTAATGTTCATTGGTGGTCACTGGTAATGAGTTGTTTTGCACAGTCATACGAGTAAGGGGCTGAGATGATGGCAGGAGGCTGGGGGGAGGTCAAGGATCAGAGAGGCCAGGCAATAGTTGACCCATCTCTGTGGATATTAACAGCAACAAGAGTTAAGAGTAGGGCTTCCCTGGTGGCGCAGTGGTTGGGAGTCCGCCTGCCGATGCAGGGGACGTGGGTTCGTGCCCCGGTCAGGGAGGATCCCACATGCTGCGGAGCGGCTGGGCCTGTGAGCCGTGGCCGCTGGGCCTGCGCGTCCGGAGCCTGTGCTCTGCGACGGGAGAGGCCCACGTCCCGCAAAAAGAAAAAGGAAAAAAAAAAAAAAGAGAGAGTTAAGAGTAGATGTGGGGACAAATACAGCAAGTCAGGTGCACATTTCCCAGGAAGCAGGGGGAGGTTGGTACACCACGAGCCTTAAACGGCAGGCTTTTTTCTTAAGAGGATGGAGGGGGATATCAGTGTTTCACCTAGAGCAATGGGAAATGAAGAATGTTCAGGTAAGATGAAGATAAAAGAATTTCTGTTGATGGTGAACTGTGAGTTTTGGAAGGTACAGTAGAAGGTCGGGGTAGTTGGAAAAGGTGTGCATTTGAGACAGATGAGCTTGCATATTGATAGAAAAATACAGAAAAATCTATGAAACTAGTGTTTCACTAGTTGCCAGAAACCAAGGAGAGGATTTGCATGTTCAGGTCATTCCCTGATACCTCAGAAGACCCACTGTGGGCAGTGGGGAAGGAAAGCTTTCTGGAGGGTCACCCGTCTTGTAGGTAGTGGGGACACTGGTCTCTATGAAGTTCAAAGACATCTGGTGCTGCAAGAGCCAGCCAATCCATGGGTGCAAGGTTGAGCCTACCAGGTTGGCTTCACTGTGCTCTGGCTGCAGAAATACGGTTCCATAGAAAGCCACATTCATGATGCCACACCATCCACAGGACCAACACTCCCTGGACATGTCAAGGGTGAGCCGAGGCACGACATTATTCTGTTGATTCCATTCATCCAGCAACTCCACTTCTGAGTATATATCCAAAAGAAATGAAAACAGGATATTGAAGCAGTATCTACACTCCCATATTCATTGCAGCATTATTCTCAATAGCAAAGATAGGAAACAACCTAAGTGTCCATCAACAGATGAATGTATATAGAGGATGTGATACACACACACACACACACAATTGAATAGTAGTATTCAGCCATGAGAAGGAAATCCTGCAATTTGTGACAACATGGATGGACCTTGAGGGCATTATGCTAAATGAAATAAGCCATACGGAGAAAGACAAATAATGCATAGTATCACTTATATGTGGAATCTTTCTTTAAAGAAGTCAAAATCATAGAAACAGAGTAGAAAAGTTGTTGCCAGGGCCTGGGGATTGGGGAAATAAGGAGAGGTTGATAAAAGGGTACAAACTTTCAGCTATATAAACAAAGTCTGAGTATCTGATGTAAAACATGATGAGTATAGTTTTTAAGACTGTATTATATAATTGAAATTTGCTAAGAAAGTAGAACTTAAATGTTCTATCACTAAAAGATAAACATGTGAGGTGATAGATGTGTTAGTTAATAGATGGCGGGAATCCTTTCACAATGTGTATGTATATCAAATCACCACAATGTACACTTTAAGAATCTTACAATTTTGTTAATTCCACCTTAATAAAGCCTGGGGGTGGGGGACAATGTGGTGCTGGCATAAGGATAAATATATAGAGCAATGGAATAGGATTGAGAGTCTAGAAGTAAACCCAAACATCTATGGCCAATTGATTTTTGACAAGGATGCCAAGACCATTCAATAGGGAAAGAACAGTTTCTCTAACAAATGGGGAGGAGTTAACTGGTTATCCACATGCAAACAAATGAAGTTGGACCCTTACGTCACTTCATGTGAAAATATTAACTCAAAATTGATCAGAGGCCTAAGTGTGAGATCTAAAACTGTAAAACTTTTAGAAGAAAGCATAGGGAACCAATCTTCCTGACTTCAGATTTGGCAAAGGATTCTTAGATTTGACATCATAGTCACAAGCAAGAAAAGAAAAAGGAATAGATAAATTGAATTATTCAAAATTTAATACTTTTGTGCATTAAAGGATATTATAAAAATATGAAAATACAATAGAAGGAATGGGAGAAAATATTTTATAAGGGGTTAATATGCAAAATATATAAAGAACTCCTACAACTCAACAACAAAAAGAGAAACAACCATATAAAAATGGACAAAGAATCAGAATAGTCATTTTTCCAAAGAAGATATTCAACTGGCCAGCCAACAAGCACATAAAGACATTCAACATCCTTGGTCATTAAGGAAATGCAAATAAAAACCACAATGAGATACCATTTCGCACTCACGAGGATGGCTAGAATAATTTTTTTTTCTTTTAAACAGAAGATACCAGGTGTTGGTGAGGACATGGAGAAATAGGAACTTTTGTACATTGCTGATGGAAATGTAAAAAACAATAGCTTCTGTGGAAAACAGTTTGGAAGTTCCTCAAAAAATTAATCATAAAATTACCATATGACCCAGAAATCCCATTCCTAGGTATGTACACAAGAGAAATGAAATTATATGTCTACACAGAAATTTGTCCATGAATATTTATAGCAGCATTAACTATTAACAGCCAAAGGTGGAAACAACCCAAATGTCCATCAGTGGATGACTGGATAAACAAATTGTAGTACATACCTACAAAGGAATATTATTCAGCCATAAACAGGAAGGAAGTTCTGACAAACACTTCAACATGGATGAACTTTGAAAACATCACACTAAGTGAAAGAAGCCAGACACAGAAGGTCATACATTGTATGGATCTTTTTATTCGGAATATCCAAAATAGGCAAATCTACAGGTACAGAAAGGAGATTGGTGGTTTCTAGGGAATGGGAGGATGGAGGAATAGGGAGTGATTACTCAGGAGTGCACGGTATTCTTTAGGAGTGATGAAAAAATTTTGAAACTAGGGAAGTGGTGGTTGCACAGTATTGTGCGTACACTAAATGCCACTGAATCGTAGACTTAATTGTATGTTAAGTGAATTTCAACTCAGTTAAAAAAAACAAAACAAAATACCTGAGCTGTAGTTCTCTAGAGCCCAAACTATTAAGTCCAAAGTTGCTACTTTCCTTGAAGGTTTACCTGAGAAGGGGAGAGGGTGGGGACCACACAGTGGAGAAGATTAACCTAGACGGCAGGACACATCATGGACAGGAGATGCTGGGCCTGAATGAGGATGGGGTGGGAGAAGTAGAGAACAGAAGCCTTCAGAGGACAAATACTGGGTTGGGGTTAGCCTGTGGGACCTAGAACCTGGGGAAGGCTGCTGCTGGTGGTGGTGGCAGTGTACAGGGGCCTGGGAAGCCCTCTGCAAGGCTGTGGAGAGCGCAGGTCGGGCGGGCTCTGCCTGAGTCAGTGACGTCTGCTGCCCCATCCGCCTCACACGGAGACTCTGGCTGCAGGTGGAGAGGTGGGGGAGGGGGCGGGCTGAGGTCTCTGGATGTCACCTCTCTTCCTTCCTGTCCTGCAGATGTTGAACCTCTTCGTGGCGGTGATCATGGACAATTTTGAGTACCTTACGCGGGACTCTTCCATACTGGGGCCTCACCACCTGGACGAGTTCATCCGGGTCTGGGCTGAGTACGACCCAGCTGCGTGGTGAGTGAGCCCCACGCTGCGTGGTCCTCAGGGGTGGTCCCTGCCACCCACGGATCTTAGCACGGGGCTGCGTGGTGAGTGAGCCCCACGCTGCGTGGTCCTCGGGTGGTCCCTGCCACCCACAGACCTCAGCACGGGGCTGCGTGGTGAGTGAGCCCCACGCTGCGTGGTCTTCAGGGGTGGTCCCTGCCACCCGTGGATCTCAGCACAGGGCTGGTGGCTGCAGACATGTTTCAAGTGAGCGTTCCCCCTTTGGGTTTTGGTTGGGGTTAGGGTTCCATCCTGCTCCCCCCTCCCAGGGGGCGCGCTCATTCTCACTCTCGGTGTTCTAGTATACAGCTCCCTGGGCTGAGAAATCCTCTTCTCAGACCCTCAGTCCAGCCCGTCGGAGGTTACCTGGGGGTCATGGAAGGTTTTCAGGGGGTTGTGAGACTCAGGGCTCCTACTGAACAGGGGCTCACTGTCTTCTCACGTCTGGGGTCGTGGAGAGCGTGTGGAAAAGGAGAAGGACCTTCTCTCAGGGCCTCACCGTTCTTGTGAAGCTCTGAGGCCTCTGTGGGCAGAAATAATGTGGGGCCTTAGGACATTCTCCTCTGTGGACTCAGGGCTCTCCCTCCCTGCCATCTCCTTGATGTTAAGAGCCAAATGCACCTCTGTGTCACCATCCCAGGCTGCGAATAGAGGGTTTTTGGTAAAGTTTTATTGAAATCAGATGAGCTGCCAGGAAGGGTCTAGTGTGATTGAGGCCCTTTGGTCTTGGTAAAAGAGGGTTACTGCGCTGCTGTTGCGTAAGTGAGGGGCGATTCGCTTCCAGACGGAGCAGGGGTGTCCTGAAGGGAGTGGCTTGGGATCAGGAGGCGGTGGAGACTGTGTTTCGTGGGAGAGTCTTGCACACCTGTGACATTTCGTTCTCGGGGTCAGCACGGCAGCGCGGATCCACCATCTGCCCATTTCTCTCTGTTCCTTCATCACTCACTCATTCCCTTGCTCATTCACTCATTGACCCTCTCCATCCGTGACTTGAGCAGTTACTAAGGGTGTACTGTCTGCAGCAAAACACAGGACGCAGAGGGCCCGAGAGATCTGGCCGTCGGTAAGACCCAGGCCTGCTCAGCGCGTCACTCACGGTGAGCCCGGGAGTGAACTGTGCACCAGGGCAGGGGCTCCAGGGGGACGAGAAGACCATGGAACTGGGGTGCCGCCGCTTCCCGCCTCCTCTCCCTCAGGCTCCCTGGCCTGCCTGCGTCCCTGTGGCGCAGCTCTGTGTTTGGTCACCCTTTGTGTGGTAGAGGCCTGGAGGAGATGGTCAGTGTCCTCATGGGAGGGTCCTGCTGCCCACAGAGCACCTGGAACTCTGAATCCAAGTTCAGAAAGGGGAATACTCTGGAGCTTTCTGACCATCCAGGCCCCAAAAGCCTGGGAGCTTGGCTGGGCTCCCGTACCCACTTCTTATGCAGTCTCCCTGGATCCCCCATCCCATCACAGTGAGGATCCAGAAGGTGCTATATGAGGCCCTTTCCAGTCTGGGCAACATCAGGGCCCTGGGGCTCTTCCAGGCCCAGAGCGTCTCTGAGTGTGTTCCAGTGTAGTGAAAAATTGACAGTTTTCACGCAGTGTAGAACAAGCCTGGCAGTTATTTATGGTTCGTGTTGTGTGTGATTTTTCATGGTCTTGGAGATTCTTGTCATTTTTTTGATGCATCAGCACATTTGCCCACAGCACATGCTTGAGTCCACAGGTTCAGGGGGTATTCCTGGGTTCTCTGGTCAGGAAGGCCCAGTCAGACTGGAGGGGAGACTGACCACACCCAAGGCCTGGTCCTTGTCAGGCAGAGGGCGGGAGAGAGTCCAGTTGAGGCAGGATTGAGACTCATTCCAGGAGGGTCATCCTGACTGTGGTCTAAAGAGATGCTGCTGCTTCTGGGCATATATTTTTCTAGAGGAGAAAAGCAGAGATGTTGTATAGAGCATGATTTGGACTAACAGGAAAAGGCAGGTCCGTTCAGGACTGCGAGAGGGGGATCATGTCTCCCAGATCTTCATGGACTGTAGACCCAGCACCTCCCCAATCAGCCCCAGGTGGAGCAGCATTAAGACATAGAAGAAGTGGACTTGGGTCAGACTGCAGCTTTGTGATTGTGCACAGAGACGGCTGACTGTTTCCCAACTCCAGGGTTCTAGAACTGGGGCCTCTGGAGGGCATAGGCATTCAGGAATATGGTGAAGTGCTTATGGAAGAGTAGATAGCAAAATGTAAGCCTCAGCCCAGAGCAAGGTACCATGCAAGATAACACAAGACCCCCAGTCCGGAAGTAGCACAGACATGACCTGCAACTGACACTCAGACTTGCTTCTCCCACGAGCGGCTGGGGCAGCGGAAGGCTCGGCTGAGGCAGCTGAGCAGGCTGGGTCTGTACCCCACGACTGGGCAGGGCAGAGCGTGCTTGAGCCTTCAACTAGCCTCTGTGACAGATGCAGGACCGTGACCATCTTTATTTCCCAGGGACCATCTGCTGTCTCCTCATTCTTGGGGAGGCTGAAACAAAAACAAACTTTATGAAATTTCCTGAGCTTTTGTGTGTATGTGTGTGCATTACGTGAGTGTGCACAAGCACGTGCATGTGTGTGCTGTCTGTGCACAGGTCTGTGTACACCCGAGTGCATGTGAGTGTGTTTACGTGCAGGCAGGCACATATGTGTGTATGCACGTGTTTTTGCATGTGCAGCATGTGTGATTGTGTGCATGTGTGTGACTGCAGTGCATCTTTGCATGTGTGTGTACGTGTGTGAATGCACATGTGTACACATGCATACTGTGGGGGGATGAGGAAGGCACAAGGTTGTTGCTTTCTGGTGCCGCCTTCCCCCACCCTCCCTTTTGCTGTTGCCTCAGCACTTCGTGGTGAAGTGTAGAGACTCAAAAGGAGGACCACTACCCGCTACCGTGAGTGATCTGTCTGCTCGTCCTCATGGTCATCCATCTGTGCAGTAAACATCCCTGAGCCTGTGCCATGTGCTGGGGCCTGGGGTCCACAGTGAAGCAGGCGCATGCTCTCAGCTCTGCTCAGCCCAGCCGGGCGCGGGGCAGAGGAGCTGCAGGCCAGGTGTGTCTGCGGAGGGAGAGGTTACCTCTGGCTGGTGGGTCAGCGGAGGTGGCAGCTGAGCTGAACTGAAGGAGCGGGATGGACGGAGCTCGCTCTAGAGGAGGGTGGGGGCAGGGGAAGGGGCTGGGTGCCTGGCTCACGGGGAGGACGCATCGCAGAGGGGCTGCAAGGGTGGCCAGACAGCTAGCTTTGACTTCGTTTTATAGACAGAACAGTTTTGGAACCAGAGTGACAGGATTAGGCCCACACTTCGCCTCTGGTGGTGGCTGAGGGGTTTGATGGCAGAAGAGAGAAGCTGGGCCGAGGAGCAGGGGTGACGGTGGGGGCTGTGCCTCCGCCGGCTTCCAGCCTCTTTGTGGTGGTCCCTTGGGTCCACAAGGTTAGCACGCACCTTGCGTGAGGCCGGAATGGGGCTTCCTCTTCATTCCCTCTTTCCCAGAAGTAAACGCAACACGGTTTGGAGTTGGTGAGACTGAGGGGGCCATCTTGCAGGAAAGGCAAGCATCAGCGTTGGCTTGGGTGCCCACCCGGGGACAAGGGGGACCCTTAGCCAGACCCGCAGACCCCAGGGAAGGATACGGTGTGCTCAGAGATTCAGGGATAGTCAGGAGAGCCAGGTGTGCAGAGAAGGCTTGGCCAAGGGGGACCTGGGGGCTCAGACACTCAGGAAGTGAGGGGAGGGGCGGCCAGACAGCCGTGAATGAGGCCCAGGGGTCGACGGGGTCGTGCTGTGTACAGGGTGGACACACAGGGCCCGAGGCTGTTCTGTAGGGAACGTCTCCCGGCTGGAAATTGTCTGCGGGTTGCCACGCCTCCTGGGGCTCTCCGGCCCAGGCCCCAGCCAGGAACTGCCTGTCCAGCCTACCCTGGCTCCACCTCCAGACTGCGCAAGGCTGGGCGGGCGGGACGGGCTCCTCTTGCCTGGGTTGCCATGACCTGTGACGTTTCCTTTCCAGTTGCCAGATTCATTATAAGGATATATGTACAGTTTGTTGCGTTGTCTTGTGCCACCCGTTGGCTTAGGGAAGACCTGCCCTGGTAGGTTGGCCTGCAAGGTGTGCTACTTCAGAGCCTCCATCTTACATACTTTTCCCTGCCCGAAATGCAAACACAGCACACACTCCCTGCCTGGTTTGGGAATGATGACACCTCACCTCTCGCCCCTCCTACCCTGTCCTGCCCACACTCCAACCTCAAGGGCACTTCGGTTCCACATCTGACTCCCGACCCCTCCAGCTGGCTGGGGACAGGCAGCCTCATGACACAGTGCGCACAAAGCTTTCTGGCCGGGCCGTGAGGATGTGGACCAGGTCCCACCTGTGCCAAGGAAGCAGGCATCTCATCCGGATTTGCCTCCGGGCTCTTGAAGGTGGACTGAAGGTCAGACAGTCCAGAGGCCAAGGGCCCCAGAGGAGGGGGGTGTGGGCGCAGGTAGACCAGGAGCAGCTGCCCCTCTGGTCAGGAGAGTCCAACAACCCAGACTTTCTGGTTCCTGGGGGGAGGAGAGGGCAGAGGCAGTGGGGGCCCAAAGACAGGTCCTGCTTCACCTCTGGATGGAGCCACTCAGCTGAGCCCAGGAGACCTGGGAGGAGGGCCAGACCCTGGGGTGGATCCACCTGCCAGAAAGCTGTCCCCCTTCTCTCTTCGGTGGCCTGAACCCGCTTGTGTCTCTGGGAGCCCAAGCAGGTCCCGTAGGCAGCCATCCCAGGGGTGGAGGTGAGGCTTCAGGACTGGTGGCCCGTCTGCCTCGGAGGAGACACAGTCAACAACCCCTGGACACCTCCCTGAGTCTGGAGCCTTATCCCTTATGTTGGTCCCAGCCTTTCCTGGCGTGCTGTCAGGAGGGTACAAGAGTGGCACCAAGCCACATCTCACCCCAGCTGCCCCCCCGCCCACCCCCTCTGCAGTCTCCCGTTTCCCACCCAGCCCTGACCCAGCAGCAGCCCTGCCCCGGGCCGGCCTCGGGTGTCTCTGGGCCTGGAGCTGGCCTTGCCCCCGTGGACTTCGTCTCTAGAACCTCGGGGCTCCCTGCAGAACAGCGTAGCTCTCGCTCTAGTTTTCTGGCCTGCTTTAGACTTTTCTCCACTTTTTAAGCCTCTCGGCTAACTTGGAAGCAAATTGAGCATGAATTTGCTCATCAGGCAAGCTGATGTTTCTGCTGTGGATCTCCAGCCAGCCTTGTTGGTCACTTAACTCTACCAGCTGCCCTGGCATGGTGAAACAGCTCTTTTCCAATTTGGCATTATCCGTGGCTTCTGAAAGTGTAAAATCAGAGTTGACAACCCAAAGCCGCCCCGATGCAGCCTGTCATTCCCTCCATGCTCATGAGCTCAGATGCCCCCCTGCCCGCTCCCTGCGTGGGACCAGAGTGCAGAGGTGAGGCTGGGGGCAAGGAGGGGATCGAGCCCAGCAGAGAAATCCTCATTTTACCTGTTTTGACTTTTGCCGTTTAATCCGACGCTGGTTAACTGGCTCTGTTTGTTTGTCTGCTTCCTCTCCCTTCCCTCCTGCCGCGCCCCTCCCGTGGACCCCACTCTGCCTCTGTCCTGTGGGCCGGGCCTCCAGTGGGCGCATCAGTTACAATGATATGTTTGAGATGCTGAAACACATGTCCCCGCCCCTGGGGCTGGGGAAGAAATGCCCTGCTCGAGTTGCGTACAAGGTAGACCCCACGCCCACACCCCGCGGGCCGTCTGTGCTGGGGCCGGGCTCCCGTGTCTCTTCTGGGGCTTGTGCATCTGTTTGCTTGCTGCTGTGCTGTCCCACTGTTTCTTTCTTTTCTCTGCCCCAACCATCTCTGCTTCCTTCCCAAACAGAGGGAAGCAGACACCACGAGGTGTCTCTGCACTGGCCCCTTGTCCCGCAGGGCTGCCCCTCTGCGAGCCCCCGGGGAGGCTCAGGAAGATGCAGCAGCTGGAGCCCGCCATCTCCTCTCCTCCTTCCCTTCTCTTCCCTAGACAGGAGGGGGCGGCCCAGCTGTTTGGACAGAGCCTGTGTTTGTTCTGAGCTCGGACCACACTCTGCTCCTCTGTCCCCGAAGCCCCTGATGTGGGTGGAGTTGTCTAGCCCTGAGGGTCTGACCCTGGGGGAGCAGCGGCCTGCAAGGCCTCTGCAGGGTGCACCTGAGGAGCCCGCCCCCAGCCCCGCATGTGCGGAGCTTCCCGGGATGGGGAGGGAGTGTTGTCTCTAGGGCTTCGTGGGTTCATGGAGCCTTAAGAAGGAAGGGTGCTGGAGAGAGGCATCCTTCCTTCCTTCCTGGGGCTCCAGAGGGCCCTGCGGGGTGAGAACAGCCTCCGGGGCCTGGGTGGTCCCATGTCCCTCCCACCCTGCTGCTGAGGGCCCAGCAGGCTGAGCTGCAAGGAGGGGGGTAAACTGAGGACACCGCCAGGCCTCCCTCCCGGGTGGGCGAGCAGGCCACATGGCCCCATCCCCAAGCCTGCTCCCACCTGCCCCTGCACCCTCCGTCACCCCCTTGGTGCGTAAGCACCTTCCATCCCTCAGCGCTCCACCCTCTCAGTGCTCCCGAGACTCAGCCAGCATGTGTCTGGGGCCCAACTGCTGTCTCCCTCTCTGAGCAGGCTTCCCACCAGAGCTTTCATCTTTCTGATTCGGTCCACGCTGTCTGTCTCTGTGCTCCGATTCTGGGCTTGCATCTATCCCCTGGCTCAGCACAGCCTCTGGGAGCTAAGTGGCTCCTCCAGGCCATATGCAGACTCCTCTAGTGTCTTCCTTGGTCCTCCCCTGCCTGGCATGTGAGTCGAGCCTGCCTGGAGGCCCTGCATGAAAGGCTGTAGCTTTGTCCCCAAGAAGGAGAGCTGTGTCCACACTGACACCTGGGGCCAGGGTGGGCAGCCAGGGCCGTGACGGGGTAGCCTTTGTGTGCTGGCAAACTCCAAGGTTCTGGCAGTGAAGAGACCAGGTGAGGCCTCATGGTGGGTGGAAGTGGATGGGCTTGGTGAGCTGGGGAGGGTCCAGGAGATGCACAGAGTGCCATGTCCAAGAGGGTCTAGGCCCAGGCAGAGACTCCTGTCTGTTTGCCCTGGTCTTGCCCCTCTGTTGCTCCCTGAGATTCCTGGCGCTCCGGGGCCTGGGCAGGCAGAAGGGGCTCTGGTAAAGGTGCCCCGGACGGAGCTCTCCTCTCTTGGAAAACACCTGCTTGCCCCTCCTTCCCGCTGGCTCCTGACTCCCTGACTCTCCCCTGGCGTGGAACCCCTCTGCCTCTCCCACCGCCATCGGTGCTGGTCTGCAGGGACACAGTGCTCTGGGAAGCCGTGTGTGTCACACAGGTGACCAGCAAGGTCCTAGGACCATGATTGGAGGTGCCAAGTGGGGCTTTGCCAGCATTAGGGGACGGAGTCTGGGCTCGTGTCTCTAGCCACCTGCCCTCCATCAGGCTGAAGACTGGATTTGGTGCCAGGATACTGGGGGCAGGCCTGGGGGCAGAGTGTCCCTACCCAGAGAAGGGACAGAGAGGCTGCCCTGTCACAGGATGCAGGCTTGGCAGAGGGCAGGCAGACCCCAGGGAGGGGCCCTGTACCCCCACCTCTAGCTCCCATCCTGGATGGGAGAGGACAGGGGGCTCACGGTGCCCTGAGGGCTCTACTTGGCAGGCGAGGTGGCCCTCCGATGCTCAGGCCGTTCCAGACACACCTGAGACCCTCTTCCTCCTGGAGATCGCATAAGTTCTCAGAGCCTCAGGGACACGCCTGTCTCCAGCTGTTCTGTCCTGGAAAATGGAAGAGAGGAAAGGGGGCTGTTCACCTGATGGGGAAACAGGGAGCAAGCTTGCAGGGCTCCCAGTCTGGTCCGAGCACTTGTGTTCCTGTGGGGTGGCCCTGGGTCCCCAGGCAGCTGGCTGAGCCCGAGGCCCTGTGCAGTCACGTCTGTCTGGGGTCCCTCCCCCTGGAAGGAGCTGGTCTCTAAAGCTTCCCTTGCTGCCTTGGGCTGGTGGCGTCCAGCGTCTGTTCCTGGCCCCCTAGCTGGGTGGCGAGAGGCAGAGGCCTCCCCGGGGCTGCGGGTCTCCTCACTGGGAGCTGACCTCGGAGGCTGTGGTCTTGGCTGCCCCAGCCCTCGTCCAGTGCTCCTGTCTGTGGGCTGCCTCGGGGTCCTGCAGCCAGCCCAGACCCCTCTTCAGCCTAGGCCACACCCTTGTTCTGTCATGGGCAGTGGGCAGGGGCCCCTCTGGCTGAGACACGCCTGTTTGTTCAGAGGGATCCAGGCTTATGGCCCGGCCCCGTTGCCCAAGATGTACCTGGACTTCTCCTTTTCTGCAGCCAAGGGAACCCTCATCTCAGATGAGGGTGGGGGTCCAGGGGTAGTGTGAATGCTGGCAAAACTCCCATGCATCCAACCTCTCTTGGTCCTGGGCACCTGCAGGGACCACCTCTGGGAGGCCAAGACCAGGCTCCAGGGCCCTCGAGCACTGTGTAGCCCTGTGGCGGGGGGACCCTGAGAGGCCTGGCCCTGACCTACCCCCCTTGTCCCCAGCGCCTGGTTCGTATGAACATGCCCATCTCCAACGAGGACATGACCGTCCACTTCACGTCCACGCTGATGGCCCTCATCCGGACCGCACTGGAGATCAAGCTGGCTCCAGGTGAGCAAGCCAGCCTTGAGGGAGGGCACAAAGCCAGGGCTGTATGACCGCCCCCGAGAGCCCCCCAAGGCAGCTGTGCAGGGGCGGGAGGAGGGGCCTGTCTGGACTGGATGGAGAACGACTGCCTCTGGTGCCTCTGTCAGACGGACCTTGTCCCCCGAACCCATCCTGCACACTAGTGCTGCCGTGATCCCATTGTCACGTGAGGAAGCTGAGCTGGAGTGAAATTGAATGACTCCAGATTTCCCAGAGTTCTGCAGTGTTGGAGCCAGCGTCACAGGAGCCAGTACCCCTTGTGGGGTGAATAGTCTGCCCCTTGCCCGTAGTGAGCCCAGTTCCCCCATCAGGCCCTCTCCGGAGTTACTGATAGAACGACACAGCCTGAGCCAAACCAAGGAGGAAATGAACCTCCCCTCCCCACCGCATGTGGTGACAGCTTCCCCTTCGCAGAGAAAATGAGTCACCAGAGGGGCCCTCCCCCCACATGGCCTTCCTCCCTGCGTCCGGGCCCTTGAGCTCCGCCCTCTCTTGTGTAACAGATGAGCAGAGGCCAGTCCTCCCGCTTGCACACTCTGCCCTGTTTTCATCATCTACCCAAGGATGTCATGACAGAAATTGTGTATTCTATTTCTTGCCTTGTCAACTTTCTCTCTCTGCTGCATGATTTCTATCAATATGTAAATGTGCTGTTATTTTTCCTATTTTTAAAAGGTTTTTCTCTTCCCCCTCCATCGACTTCTCTCTTTTTCTTCTTACCTTCTTAGCAACAGGAGACACAGGTCTGCATTGTCTCTGATTTCTCCTTTCCTAGTCTGCAGTCCATCTTTCACAGTGCAAAGTTTTGCTGGAACTGCTCTTGTCAAGCTCCGCAGGGACCTCCCCTTCTCAGCCCTTACCTTAAAGACCTGTCCACAGCCTTTCCGCAGGTGTCACTCCCTTCTGTGTGAAACCCATTTGTGCCTCTTTTTCTGGCTTCTCCCAACCTCTGAAGGTCACTGTGTGCCTCAGACATACATTCTCACCTTTTCCCATGGCTTTCAATGTTGCGAATTCCAATTTTGTATTTTTGGTCCAGGCCTGCTCCTACACCCCAGGCTTATATACCCCACAAATTATTCACCGTCTGTACTTGGAGGCTCAGTGAGCATCCAGAGTTCACGTTCTGACCCTTGAGTTCCAGATACTCCCCAGATTCCTCCCTGTCTCCATCAGTGGAAACTGCTGTTAGAGTTGCTCAGGCCAAAACTTTTGCAGTCATTTTTATGTCCTACTTTTTTTTCTTACCCTACTTCTGATCCATATCTGAACCCTTATAATATCTTCTGACTCCACCTTCAAAATACACTCAGAATATGATCACTTGTCTAACCTTTCCTACTGCCACCTCCTGGACCAAGTCACTCTTGTTCTTCGTGCCTGGATTGTTGCAGTAACCTTCTAACTGGGCTGCTTCTGCCCTTGCCTCTTTCAGTCTACCTTCAACACAACAGCCAGAATGATCATGTTAAAAATCAAACCAGTAAAATTATTAAACCTCTAGCTAGCCGGATCACGGAAAATAGATAAAAATAACCAGTATAAGGAACGAAAGAGGGAATATCACTGTAGGTCCTGCTGACATTAAATGGATAACAAGGAAATTTTGTAAACAACTTTATGTCGATAACTTCAGTAACTTAAATGAAATGGAAAAATTCCTTGACACCAACTATGAGGCTCATTCAAAAATAGATAACCTGAAAAAAAAAGGAAATAGATAACCTTAGTAATACTGTATATATTAAATAAATTAAATTCATAGTTAAAAATCTTCCAACAAAGAAAATCATGGGCCCAATTTGTTTCATTGATGAAGTCAACCAAACGTTTAAGGAGGAAATAATTCTATACAAAGTCCTCTAGACAGTAGAAAAAGGGAAAGTATTTCCCAACTTATTTTACGAGGCCAGCATTACTCTGATGAGACATTACAAGCAAAAAAATTACAGACCAACATTCCTCATGAATACAAACAATAAAATTTTCAACACAACTTTAGCAAACTGAACATGGTGATTAAAGTAGGGTTTATCCCAGGAATGCAAAATGCAAGGTGGGTTCAAGTTTAAAAATCAATCAATATAACTTAATATATCAAGGGGGAAAAACTATATGACTATCTCAATAGATGCAGAAAAAGCTTTGACAAAAGTCAACATCCATTTGTGATACATAAATTCTACAGAAACTAGAAATTAAAGCAAACTTTCTCAATCTGATTAAGGATATCTATGATAAACCTACAGCTAATGACATGCTTAACAAAGGAAGCCTGGCTCCTTTCCCCCTAAGATCAGTAACAAGGCAAGGATGTCTCCTGTCACCATTTTTGTTCAATATCATACTTGAGGTTCTAGCCATTGTAACAAGTCAAGAAAAAGAAATAAGAGGTGTACCAATTGGAAAGAGATAAATAAAATTGTCTCTATTCATGATTGACATGATTATCTATACAGAGAATCTTAAAGAATCAAATAAAAAGTTAATAAAACCAAAGCATCTACAAGCCTAGGAATACCAAGGATTGCTGGGAACCACCAGAAGCTAGGAAGAGACAAGAAACATTCTTCATTAGAGCCTTTCAAGGGATCACAGCGTTGTCGATACCTTGATCGTGAGCTTCTGGCCTCCACAACTGAGACAATATATTTCTGTTGTTTAAAGCTGTAAGAAGAAGTTACTAAAACTAACACCTGAGTATAGCAGGGTCAGTATATGAAAAGCAAATGTATTTCTATAGATTAGCAATTAACAACTGAAATTGAAAATGTTCCATTAAAATTGCACGAAAAACATCAAATAACTGGCTAACTCTAAAAATATATATCCTAGAGTGTATGCTGCAAATTTCAGAATATTGACCAAAGGAATCTTCTTTAATAAATCAACCAAGCACTATATCACGTTCATGCATTGGAAGACTCAATATTGTTAGTTCTCCTCATATTGATCAATAGACTCAGTGTTATGCCAATCAAAATCCCAACAGGCTTTCTGGGTTGAAATTTATAAACTGATTCTAAAATATACACAGAAAAGCACACAAACTTGAGTAACAAAAACAATTTTGCAAAAAGAATAAAGTATTTTAGCCATTTAAAGAATGACAATATTAAGTACTGATGAGAATGCAGAAAACTCGAATTCTCATGTTCCTAGTGTGGATACAGTGGTACCGCCGCTTTGGAAAACAGTTTCACTGTTCTTTATCGTGTGGCCCAGGCATCCCACTCCTAAGGGAGATGACATGAAAGTATACACGCACACAAAAACCTATACGCTAAAGTTTGTGGCTTTATTCATAATCGCGCCAAACTGTAAACAACTCAGCCATCAGCCAGATGGTGACGGATAATCAAACTGTGATGTGTCTGTGCGATGAGACGGTTCTCACTCAGCAACAGAGAAACAGGCTGCCGATGTGCTTGGCGTGGGTGGGGCTCAGATGCATCGTGCTGGGTGAAAACTGAGACTCGAGAGCATGTTGTGTGAAGCCACTTGTATGACATTCTGAGAAGTTGAAACAGTTGAGACAGAAAACACATCGTTGATGCCAGGGCCCTGGGAGAGGGCGAAGGGGTGGACCACAAAGGGTACGGAGGGAGCTTGGCAGGGGTGCCGAGCTCCTGCCTGGATTGTGATGGTGGATCCACGGTCATATGCATTTACCAAAGTTCACAGAGTGGGAGAACTAACCAGGTGAATGTTTATGTACGTAAATCACACTTTAATAAACACGATGTTTAAACAAAGATGGATCAGAGTGCTTTATCCCTCTGCTCGGACCCTCTGCTGCTCCCTGTCTCAGCGGCCCCCACCTGCACGTCCTCTCCCTCTGCTCCAGCCTCGCCCTCCTGGCTCCCTGGCCCCCTTCAGGGTCCCGTGAGCCCTTTCCTGACCGTTCTGTCCGAACTGCAGCCCTCCTGATAGTTGCTGCCCCTCCCCTCTTGGTTTTTCCTGTATCCAACATACTGGATTTTTAACTTACTGCTACTTTATTGTAGATTAAAATCATGTAACTCCACAAGGGCGGTTTCCTTTGATTTTGTTCCATCACCTAGAACAACACCTGGTGTTCGGTGGGCGCTCAGTAACTTTTATGGAATGATTGATGAATGGCTGGAACACTGCGGTGCCCCTTCTCAATCCCATCGCCACCCACGCCTACACGCCCTTGCACCCTCGCCACTGGGTGGCTCAGCTCCCACACCTCTTCAGACAGGTTCTGGCGGGGAGCTCTCTGACCAGCCTCCAAGGCAGTGTTTCTCCCCCCTGCACCTTTCCTCCAGCATGGGGTCTCTCCCAGCCCACCCCAGCTCTGCCTGTTCCCCCAAGGGGGCTGTGGGATGGCTCCTAACATCTCTCCTCCCTTCCCACCCTTATCCTGCCCCAGCTGGCACAAAGCAGCATCAGTGTGACGCAGAGTTGAGGAAGGAGATTTCCTCTGTGTGGGCCAATCTGCCCCAGAAGACCCTGGATTTACTGGTGCCACCCCATAAACGTAAGTAGGGTGAGAAACTCCCCCTGCCCACCCCTCTTCTGTCGCACCCAGAGGCAGAGCAGGGAGTCCTGGGTGAGGGCAATTGTTGAGTCACCTTGGAGAGGAGGGCTCACGTCCTTGACGGCCCAGAGCACTCGTCTCCAAGGTGGGTGCCAGGGGCTGTGGGAGGAGATGCCTGGGTCGTATTCCGTTGGGCAGAGTCACCCACACTCCTAGTGTGGGGAATTCCCTTCAGAAAATCCAGAGAAAAGGTAGGGGGACGCCTACAGTTGGAGCTGGTAGAAGGATGAGGTGTCTGGGGTTAAACTGAGCTGTGCTGTGTTGGGTGGAGCCCAGCGGGGCCCGGGGAAGAGTCAGTGCAGCTCCAGGTGGACCAAGCCCCACGGTCCCGCCCGCGGGTCCAGGAGTCCTCGTGGTGGGTGCTGGCTCCTCACCGCAGCCCACCCCACATGTCCCCTTTCTCTTGTATTCCCTCCCTTGCCTGCCGTGCTCTCCAGCCGATGAGATGACAGTGGGGAAAGTGTACGCAGCTCTGATGATATTCGACTTCTACAAACAGAACAAAACCACCAGAGACCAGATTCACCAAGCTCCCGGAGGCCTGTCCCAGGTACCAGGTTCCAGGAGTTCCAGGAAGTAACCCCGAGACTCTGCCACCTTCCACTGTTTGGCAGCGGAGGGGACCCAGCCCCTTCTGGAAGAAAGTGCAGCGGGAAAAAAAGGAAGATGAGAGGTTCTTGCGGCCGCCTCTCTGGCCCACAGAGTCAGAAACCCCATATAGCCTGTGCTTCCGTTAGTGGGAGGTGCACACAGGCGGGGCCCAAAGAGGTTCAAACCAACTGCCCAGGGTCATGATGTGTCCCACTCATGCCTCTGGCTGGGATAGTTTGGAGGACTTTCTTCCAGAGGTCATCCTTCAAAGATGACGACTTCACCACACAGCCAAAACCTTTGGTGTCCGTGTGTAGACTCTCATCTATAAAGTTGTCCTGTGTCCAGCACTCAGGACATTCACCCCCAGGGTGCGAAGTGTCTGGTGCCCACACCCCAGCCCTGAAATCTGCTCCGAATTCTGCTCAACCTGGGACTCTGGCAGCCTCTACCAGTCCATCCAAGTTGATGATGAGATGAAATCTTTTTGCCATTTGTAATCAGATCCAGTCCCCAAATTGTGTAGGAAGGGAAACTGAGGCTCCAAGACAGGAAATGACTGTCCTGAAGTCACTTACAGGCCAGACTGGGAATGGGCTTCTGATGGGTGAGGGGCAGGCCCAGGGACCCCCATCCTGCCCTGGGGGGTCCGGACAGGTGGCCGAGCACCTCGGTGCCCGGGGTCCATGGGGCGTCCCCGGCCTCAGAGACCCTCCTCCTGGCGCCCCTTCTGCAGATGGGCCCCGTGTCCCTGTTCCACCCTCTGAAGGCCACGCTGGAGCAGACGCAGCCAGCCGTGCTCCGCGGAGCCCGGGTTTTCCTTCGGCAGAAGAGCTCGGCCTCCCTCAGCAATGGCGGGGCAGTGTGAGTACCACCGGGCAGGGCGTGGGGCCTTGGCGGGGGGAGGGCAGGGGTCCCCCCGGGGCTCCCGTGGGCAGTGCCCCAGGACAGGGAGCCTTCGGGTCTCACCGCCACCCAGCCACACCCACCTCCACCCAGATGCTTCGCAGTGGGTCCAGCTGGTCCAGTCTGCCGGCGGAGCCGGTTCTGTGGTGCGTCTGAGGCTAATTCCTGTAACAGTAGACAGGTGCTCTGACGGCACCGGGGCCACCTGCTTCAGACAGTCTGTTATTCCAGCCCACGCCTCCCACTGTGGGAGCCTGTTCCTCTCTCAGGTGAGGGCTCCCCTCTGCTTCCTCGTTGGTCTTCGGTGCCTGCAGACCATTAAGAAGGTATCTGTTTCCACCTCAGCTTCTCACCGCTTTTTGTTAATGGCCTGTTAGTGTTCCCATCTTCCTTTAAGACACTTTCCCTCCCAGATCTCCATTTTGATATGGATGTCTGTTTTGTAGACAAATTGGCAAGGTCCTTCCCTATCACGTAACTCTTGGTAACGACCCAAAAACCAAGTGATCCAGAATAGCCATCCCTGTGGCACTCTGAGGGGTGCCAGGCTGGGCCGCACCGGAGGGCAGGACCCTCTCAGCCACCGCCCCCAGTCAGAGGGGGTGTCCCACATCTGCTGACATCCCGCTGGCCAAAGCCGCTCATTGGTTGAGCCTAAATCAGGGACGTGCGCTCTGTCTCACCGGCAGGGGCTGAGGGTGGGCCTCACACCCACTTGCCGTCCTGGAGAACCACGAGGCCAGGCAGCAAGCATGGCTAGGGCTCCCGGTTTCTTCCTCTCCTGTGCACGTTTTGGACACCCTTTTTGAAGGCTGATTTTGGGTCATGGACTGTGGATCAGGTAGCTTTTGCTGAGTAACAAACTGCCATACTTAGGGAGCCGGCCCTAAGTTCTTTGGCAGTGCTTTGGGCCTGGGCCCGGGCCAGCTCCTGTGGGGCCGGTGGGCCCAGGACAGCATATTCTCACCTTCTGTGTCTGGGCTCATCGGTGTGGGGAGGCCGGAGAACAGCCCGAGGGGAAGGGTTAGGGTGCAGGTGTTCAGGCCTCTCCTTGTGCCCCATTAGCCAAAGCAAGTCACCTCCCTAGCCCGAGCTCATGGGACAGGGGTTGACACTGCAGCGGCACAAGTCCAGAGGTGGAGAGGCCACAGGACACTGGGAGAACCTAAGCACAACTGGTAACGCTCGCGTGTGAAAACCGGACTCTTAAGGGCGTGCAGGCCCTGAGGGTGGCCTCCCGGCCCCCGGGAGCCCCCGTGCTCCCACACTCTCCTTTCTCCATGCTGATTATGATCCCTTTTGTGCATTTAAAGTTAAACAGTGGATTCTGAGTGTCCATGTGTGTGTCAGAGGGGATGGGCCGGGGAGGTGTCTTTGTGGACTGATCTGAGCCGGGCTTTCGGTTCAGGAAAATGAACATCGCTTATTTCCAGGGTTATAATTTCTACACAAGTCAGTTACCACCCCTTTCTGTTGCATGTGAGAGAGGGCCCGATCTACCGGGGCCAGGCAGTGGGGGCATTTACTGAGCCTTCTGATGGCTGGTGTAAGTGCCCACCCGGCCTCAGCATGGTGTGACCTCAGAGGTGACCAGGCCTTGGGGCCAGCGTCCGTCCTCCTGGCCGTGCTTCCTCTCAGGGTCAGCCTTTCCTGAGGCTAGAGCAGCTCCAGACAGCACAGTGCAGGGGAGATGCTTGCAACTTGAGAAGATGAAGGATGTTCTCAGAAACCCCAGTGATGGTGGGTCTGGTCATCTGCGTGGCCAGCGCAGGCCGTCAGGCTTCACCTCTGAGCTCAGAGCGTGACTGTTGCCGCTCAGCCTGGGTGACGGAGAATGTACGTGACGCCTCATTGCACACGAGAACGAGCAGAAACCCAGGCAAATGCTGGGCTGTTTTGGTGCCACTTGGGAGACAGGATAAGAAAGACAGACACTGACAAGGAGAGGGCAGGCGGTTAGGTTGCGTGTGGTGGGGAAGGCCTCCAAAAGTGGTCTCACCAAAGGTGACACTTGTGCCTAGACCTCAGGGCAGGAAGGCCTCCGTGGCTGGGGTCAGGGGAGTCGTGAGTAGCCGTGGACCATCAGGGCTGACGGAGCAGCTGCACAGGCTGGATGCCTCACCCGTGAGCATGTGTGTGGCCTTGTCCCACCACACATGTGAGCCCCTGTCTAGGCCAGATGTCCCCAGACTAGGGTCCCCTCTCTGCCCATCAACTCTGAGCGGGCACGACCATTGCTGTACCTCCACTGGAGAGTGGCCACACTCAAGGGGCCTCCTTCCTTTGGGCTCCTTCTAGCCCAGAACTGGGTCGGGGTGGAGGTTTCTGGTGGGTGGGAACCACGTTCTGTGGCCCATGGACCTCCAGGCCCACAGGACAATCCTCTCTCCTCCACAGACATACCCAAGAGGGTGGCATCAAGGAGTCGGTCTCCTGGGGCACTCAGAGGACCCAGGAGGTGCCCTGCGAGGTGACGACGCCCCTGGAGCGTGGCCACTCCACGGAGATCCCAGTGGTGCAGACAGGAAAACCGGTGAGGGCTCCCAGGGCTGGGGGTCCGAGTTGGGGGTGGGGTGAGAGTGGGAGGGTGAGGGCGAGAGCAGGATGGGGGGAGGCTGGCATGGGGAAGAAGGTGAGAGTGGGATGGGGGTGGGTGTGACTGGGGACCTGCTGTCCCTCCAGGCTGTGGCTGTCCAGATGCAGAGCATGGCCCTGAGAGGCCCTGACAGGGAGCCCCAACCCGGGCTGGAGAGCCAGGGCCGAGCGGCCTCCATGCCCCGCCTGGCAGCGGAGACTCAGGTGGGTGGTCTGGGAGGGTTGTGCTCATGGGAGGGGGGTGGGGGTGAGGAGACTTGGCATGGAGGAGCTTGTGTCCCCCACGTGGGCTTTGCTGGGGTGGAGCCTCCCCGAATGCACTGTAGCCTGGACACCACCGGCCCTGTTTGGAGCCCTCAGAACACGATGCTGGCCTCGAGAGGTGTGGCCAGGCCAGCCAGAGTCCCCACTGCCCCGTGTCACTGACCCAGCCCTTCCCTGTCTCTGGGACACACCTCTCCCGCTCCAGCTCTTCACTCCCCCAGAAATCACACACAGGGCCTCCTCAAGCCACCCTTTTCCCTCATGTCCTCTCGGAGGCCCTGGGGGTGACCCTGCTCTCTCTCTGGACACTGGAGGTTCTTTCTCTGGGACTCGCTTGACCACCTGGCAGGAAGCCCCTGGCCTGGGGGCTGCAGCACTGTTTCCCGGGCTGAGCCCTTGGGTTGAGCATTCCTCTTCCAACCCCTCACTCTCCCGTCTCTGCCCACTGCGCCTGGTGCCCTCCTGGCCTGGCCACCTCCCTTTGGTGCCATGCTGGTGCCTCTTCTCCCTCCTTGATGCTTGAGCCCGAGCAGTGGCTCTGGGTGAGCCCATTTCTGTGGGTTGTGCTTTCAGCCCTGGGGGGAGCAGCCTCACGGTGCTGGATGGACGGAATGGCACAGTGGTCTCGGAGGCACAGTGGTCCCACCGTGGCCGCCGAGGCAGCTCTGGGCCCCACCGGGGATCCTTCCAGCCAGGCCAATGGCCTCCCTCTTCCTGGCACCCTCCCTGTCCTGTAGGGACGCTGAGGCCAAGAGGCCTCCTGGGCCCCGCCCGGCCTGGGAGGGAGAGACAGGCACACAGACAGCATTTTGTGCAAAGAGTGCTTCTGAAGAAGCGCTGGGTCTCGGGTGGGCAAGAGCAGTCCAGGCAGAGGGAGGGGCTTGTTGGTCCCTGAGCCCCAGCCCCTCAGTGGGCCTCCCCAGGGACCCTGCCAGACCGCAGGCCAGGCCCTCCGTGGCGCTATGCTCCCCCCTCCCCCCCCCCCAGCCCTCTGGGGCACAGCCTCCCTTGTCTGGGGATATGCCCCAACTTCAGGGGTAGGGTCCCAGGCCCATTCCTCCCGATGGGACGTGTCCTGTGGTCCGCCCAGCCCCCGTGTCATGGCGGCTTCCCCCCGCCCTGGGCCTCCCTGGACCCCACTCTCAGGCCGTGCGCCCACCCGTGTCCCCGCCCGCAGCCGGCCCCAGACGCCAGCCCCATGAAGCGCTCCGTCTCCACTCTGGCGCCCCAGCGCCCCCCCGTGGCTCGTCTCTGCAACGCCGCCCTGGACCGCGCGCCAGCCAGCCAGGCCGCCCCCCACCATCACCACCGCTGCCATCGCCGCAGGGACAGGAAGCCGAGGTCCCTGGAGAAGGGGCCCAGCCTGTCCGCAGACACAGGTGGCGGAGTGTGCGAGGGGTCTCTCGAGGGGCGGGGGCTCGAGTTGGGGGTTCAGGAGCACCTCACAACCGCACAGCCAGCCCTGAGCCTGAGACCAGGCAGGAGCAGCCCCCAGCTCTGCCCTGGACCCTCTGCTGGCCCTGGGGGGCCAGGCCGGGGTGGGGTCTGTCTCGCCGCCGGCTTGGCTGTGCTGACTTCTCCTCTCCCCGCGCCAGCACCCAACAGCGCCGCGGGGCCAGGGCCGCCCCCGGGGGACGGGCCAGCAGGCTGCCGGCGGGAGCGCAGGCAGGAGCGGGGCCGGTCCCAGGAGCGAAGGCAGCCCTCCTCCTCCTCCTCCGAGAAGCAGCGCTTCTACTCCTGCGACCGCTTTGGGGGCCGTGAGCCGCCACAGCCCCAGCCCCCCCTCAGCAGTCACCCCGCGTCGCCAACCGCTGGGCAGGAGCCAGGACCCCCGAGACAGGTACGTGGGCCTGAGGACCCCGCCTCGCCCGCGCTCCCTGGGGTCCGGGAGGGAGCCCCTTCCTTTCCTGGTTCCTAGGCCCCAGCCTGCGCTCCTTGCTTCTCGGGCCCGTCCGTCCCGCCGGGCGGAGCCCTGGCCCTCCTGCTGTCCAGTCCCTTCTTTGCTTTCCTTCTGACAGAGGTGGGCTGGGCTGTGGTCTCCTGGTCCCTGGCCTTGTGCCTATCCCTTGCTGTCACCACCATCCCCAGACTGCCATCCCACCCTCCTGGGGCCGCCCCAGGTCCATCGCAGCTGCCCGCCCCCGCCCCCCGCCGTGGCTCTCCCCTGTGCCGTGCCCTGTTCGCCGTGTCCTTTGACTGGGATTTGCTGTGTTCCCGTTTCCTGCAGGGCAGTGCTTCAGCGAACGGGAGCCCCCTGCTGCCAACATCTGGTGCTAGCACCCCTGGCCGCGGCGGGCGGAGGCAGCTGCCCCAGACCCCGCTGACCCCCCGTCCCAGCATCACCTATAAGACGGCCAACTCCTCACCCGTACACTTTGCTGGGGCTCAGACCAGCCTCCCTGCCTTCTCCCCCGGCCGGCTTAGCCGTGGCCTTTCAGAACACAACGCCCTGCTCCAGAGAGACCCCCTCAGCCAGCCCCTGGCCCCCAGCTCTCGGATCGGCTCCGACCCGTACCTGGGGCAGCGTCTGGACAGCGAGGCTGCTGCCCGCACGCAGCCTGAGGACACGCTCACCTTCGAGGAGGCCGTGGCCACCAACTCGGGCCGCTCGTCTCGGACTTCCTACGTGTCCTCCCTGACCTCCCAGTCGCACCCCCTCCGCCGGGTGCCCAACGGCTACCACTGCACTCTGGGGCTCAGCTCTGGCGGGGGCGGCCGCGGGCGGCACAGCTACCACCACCCCGACCAAGACCACTGGTGCTAGCCGCACCGCGACCGGCGGGCGCGTCCCAGGTGATGAGTTTTATCATCCGCGCTGGGCTCCGGGGCGCTCGGGCGCTGAGGCGGGGGCAGCAGCCCTGGGAGGAGAGCCTCGCCCCTGTGTCTCCTCCCTCGCGCTGGGCGGAGCGGTCTGTAGAGGGCTGTGGCTCCCTCTCTACCCCTCCCGCGCTGCCTCCCTGGGTCTCACAGCTCAGAGCCTACCCAGGACGCGGCTGTGTGCTGAGCCGCACTGGGTGAAGGGCCCAGCATCCGAGGTGTGTGCTGGGGACGTCTTGCAGGAGGGCTGGATCTTGTGCGGATCATCCTTCATCCAAACGTGCGGTGCAGAGGAGCGGGCGAGACCTCAGGCCAGAGTCGGTGGTAAACCGAGCAGGTCTCGTCAGCCCCCGCGCACCAGCAGTCCGGTGGCGCCCTTCGCACCTAAAATGGCAAATAGGCGCTAGAAATACACGCAGATGCTCTGTCCTCCCAGACACGGTCAGCCCTGACGGGGACCAAATCTGGACCACGTTCTTGCTGTTGGTTTTGATTTTTAGTCACGACACCCTTCACTCGTTTGTTGACTCTATATACTTGATCAGAAAATAAAAATAACCAGAATAACGGGGAAGGGAATGGTAACATGACTGTGAAACATCAAACCTATAGGAGGATCTCAGCCTCTCAGGAGGCTGTGTGTGTTCTCGGCTTGCCCGAGGAGATGCTCTGTGTCCAGTCCAGGCGGCCAACCAGACCACCCCGGCTCCCGCGGCTCTCGACCAAGTGCCTGACCTCCTAGCCCCTCGCGCAGGCTCCCGGGGGCGGGACGGGAGGCCTGTGTGAACTGCGAGTGGGCTTTGTGGAAACTACTCCAAACAGCAACTGAGTAGAAAGCGGATGTAATGGAGAACGTGCAGAAAACATCCAGTAGGTCCGTCGTGGTTGGAATGAAGCGGCCGTTTGCCCTTTTTCCTCGAACAAGTAGAGGCTGCAGGGCATGTGTAGCATGGCCCGCGTGGGCCGGTCAGTCTTTCTACACCCGATTCTCAGGGACGGGGTGCCTGACAGGCAGGGCGCAATCTCTGTAGTTGTGCAAATTTCTTTTCACAGAAGGCTCATCGGGGATAGGCTGGTGGGAAGCGGGGGAGATTGGGGATGGGGTGGGGACAGGCGGAGCGCCCGCATCTGAGTAGATGAGGGCAGCTGGGAACCAAACGGGAATGAGGCTGGAGCTCGGAGGAAGGAGCAGCTCAGCTGCAGCTGCTGAGCTGGGCATCTGAGCCCACACTCTTTCTGGCACAAGAGGTGGGAAAGCAGGCAGCCAAACGAAGTCCCGCTTCAGGGCCACATTCAAAGGAGAAAGACCACTGTTAGGACGTGGTGCATAAAACACTGGGAGACCCTTTGTTTTGTGAACAAAAGGAACATTTAGATGAGTAGATTCTGGTGTGTCCTCCATACTTTGAAATGTGAGATGATCTCTTTGCTGGATCATTTGAGTGTTCCCATTGGCTTTTACCCCATGACTCTCCTAAAGAAACTTGGAGTGTGATGTGTGTGTGCGTGTCTGTGTGTCCCCGTGAGTGGATGCCGTTAACCCATAGGGCTATGCAACAAAAGATACACGTTTAATATTAGAAATAAAACACACAAGACCGCCACCTGTTCTAGGGTTTGAGCATGATTGTGACCAAACCATTTTATAGAATTTCCTTACTTGAAGGCACAACACTCTGAAACTTTAAAATAACAGAGTATTTTACTCAAATAGGATATAATTAAAATCGGAATCTCGGACTGTGCATGTCATCACTGGCTCCTGTTGCAAAGCAGAAGGATGTGCATTTTGGGACTGATGTTTTGTCTCTGGTCCCCCAGCCCATATTATTTTGAGTGTATTCATTCTGTGCAGAACCACAGCTGCTTCCCCAGGCCATGTTGGGCAGAGAATCCACTTTTCCAGACCCACACAGCCATGCTGGCTTGTCTGGATTCTTCTAGACACTGGAATTGGTGAAAATTACAGAGAGGGGAGGATATACTGTCTTGTTTTCTTGACTCTGCGTTTTGTTTCTGTACTGTCTCAGCTGTCACGTTTCCCCCAAAATCTCATAGTGAGTTGCCAAATTTGAAGTGCATCAACCAGTTGTCTGCATCTGGAACCAGTCAAGCAGTGGCTGTAGTTTGAATAAGTTATGTGTGCATGTAAAATATATACATATATACATATATTCAAGTATGTGCATGACATGTATATCTTCATACTTTTTGATAAAATGTATTCATTTGTTAATTTTTAATTATATTTGATATAAATCAAGGGTTTGTTGCAAAACTTTATATTTAAGAACAGTGTTTAAAAAAAACAAAAACAAAAAGAGAAGTCCCAACCATGCAACACAACTGGGACTTGCTTTAAAAAAAATTCTGTGATTGACTAGTTTGCTGCCTGAGTAATATTTATCAGCCAAACTTTGGATTCTGCTATTGTTTCTACAATGACATTTTGTATGAAGCAAAGTCCTTGGATTAAAATAAAACTTAGCAAAAAATCAAAAACAAAACCCCATCATGCTGCTGGGTGATATATGCAAGGGGTGCGGAGCCAGGCAGATGAGCCATCTCCGTGGGTATGGGGCTCGGGGGCGGAGTGCACAGGGCTCAGAAGAAGGTGAGAACCTCTTCAACTTGCTCTGGGCCTGATAGGATGCAAGGGTGGATTAGGCCCAGCTTCACGGTGAGGATCAGGGTAGGCTTGTGGCTGGAGGAGCCAGGATGACTCACGGGGGATGTGGTTGTGTTTTAGGGTTAGGAATACAGTTTGGGAGTTGAGCAGGCATTGGCTGAGGTTTGGGGTGGCTGTGTTGGGTGGGTTAGTGGTTAGAGGTTAGAGTTAGGTTTGGGGTTGAGGTTGGGGTGTAAGTTAGAGTTGGGGTTAGGAATTAGAGGTTAGGGTTAGGTTACAGGCAAAGGGTTTGTCTATATAACCACTAACAGTGTAGGGTTATGTGGGTATAAGAATTAAGGTTTTGTTCAGTCTACTGTACATTAGAGCTCATTTAGAAAAGCCATAATTGAACAGGCTTAGGTTTCAGACAAAAATGAAAATTGTGGTTCTGATTACACTGGGAAAAGGGATTGGAGTAGGGTTCAAGGTTTTCGTCTGTTCTGGGCCTCTATTTGGATTAGGGTTAAGGGTGGTGTAGGATCATGGTCAGGCTCAGAGGTTAGGGTCAGGGAGCAGAGGAAGGTTCAGAGTTAGAGGGTCAGGAGTGAGGATGGAAATTCAGGCTCAGCGCTCAGGGTTAGAATGTAGGGTCAGGGTCAGGGTCAGGGTTAGAGGCTCAGGGATAGAATTAGAGGGTACATTAAGAGGATGAGTGGCTTCCCTGGTGGCGCAGTGGATAGGACTCCGTGCTTCCAGTGCAGGGGGCCTGGGTCCGACCCCTGGTCAGGGCCCTTGATCCCACATTCATGCCTCAACTAAGAGTTCGCATGCCACAACTAGGGAGCCCGCATGCCACAACTGAGGAGTTGGCAAGCTGCAACTAAGGAGCCCACGAGCCACGACTTAGGAGCCCTGGAGCCACAACTTAGGAGCCTGCCTGCTGCAACAAAGACCAGGTGCAACCAAATAATAAAAAAAAAAAGAGGATGAGGTTTTGAGGGACTAGAGTTAAAGGATGAAGGCTAGAGGGTCAGGGTTAGAGGATCAGGTTAGATGGTCTGAGTCAGGGTCAGGGTAAGGGTTAGGAGTTTACAGGTCAAGGTCGAGTATCTAGGGGCTAGGGGTTAGGAGCATTAGGGTTTAGGTTTAGAGATTAGGAGGTTAGGGTTAGGGAGTGAACAGTAGAGATTTGGGCATTAGGGTTAGTGGGTTAGTGTTAAGCACAACTGGCTCACGGCCCCCGTAACCCCACACCTCTGAGTCCTGTAGGATGGACAGGACTTGCCCGGGGTCACTCACGAATGGGGGTTCACCTGGGCCGCTGGTTATCTACCCCCATCCTGGAACCTGAGAGCAGAAGAACGAAACGTCTGCTCTGGTCACTGACTGTTTCAAATCCAACTCAACCTCAGTCAACGGCTGTTAGGGCCTCAGCAGCCCACAGGGTTTCCTCCTACCATCTGAACTGGAAAGAGTAGTGCTGGCCCCACTTGGCCTGGGCAGCCTGGGTCCAGCACAGGCCTGACTGAGCTCACTCCATGGTCATGTTATGAATTTATACAGAACTTGGTGCAGCGACCTGCCAGCCCCCAGGTGCTGCCTCCTGAGGGCTGCTGGGACCCTCCTGGGACTGCAGGCATCCTTTGTCCCATCTGAGTGGGCATCAATAGACATCAAGTCTCAGGACAGCCCTTGACCTCTGACCATCCAGGCAGTCATCTGTGGTCCTCCAGCTCAAGCCAGTCCGGTCCCTGTCAAGTCTCTGTGGCCAATTACTGAGCTGACCTTGCTGCTGGGCAATTGAACAGCTACCTGGGCAGCACAGACAGCCCTTTGGGATGTTTCAGTTACTAACATCCTTGTGGTTGAGAAAAGGGCCTCCCCCTTACAGGCCCATAGCCTGCCAAGCGAGGTGATAACCGTCTAAACATTTGAGTGTGTCCCTGACACAACAACCATACAGCAGTTGTTGGCCTTGCAATGGCCTTGGATGGCCTTGCAATCCTTTGGGCTTCCAGCTGTAACAAACTTTTGATATATATATATTTTTTGAGTATTAAGTAATTAATTTATGAAATTCTTTTTTTTAAGATTTGATATTAAAGAAAAAATATAGGTTAAACATATCTGGTGGAAATTGATATCTTTGCACAAGTCCTATTTGTTGTTCAACACTTGTGTTATTATTCCTTGGGGTTCATATAGTTTACCTTTTTTTTTTTTTTACATCTTTATTGGAGTATAATTGCTTCACAATGGTGTGTCAGTTTCTGCCCTACAACAAAGTGACTCAGTTATACATATACATATGTCCCCATATCTCTTCCCTCTTGTGTCTCCCTCCCTCCCACCCTCCCTATCCCACCCCTCTAAGTGGTCACAAAGCACCAAGCTGATCTCCCTGTGCTACGCGGCTGCTTCCCACTAGCTATCTCTTTTACGTTTGGTAGTGTATATATGTCCAAGCCACCCTCTCACTTTGTCACAGCTTACCCTTCCCCCTCCCCATATCCTCAAGTCCATTCTCTAGTAGGTCTGTGTCTTTATTCCTGTCTTAACCCTAGGTTCTTCACATTTTTTTTTCTTAAATTCCATATATATGTGTCAGCGTATGGTATTTGTCTTTCTCTTTCTGACTTACTTCACTCTGTATGAGAGACTCTAGCTCCATCCACCTCCTTACAAATAGCTCAATTTCGTTTCTTTTTGTGACTGAGTAATATTCCATTGTATATATGTGCCACGTCTTCTTTATCCATTCATCCGATGATGGACACTTAGGTTGTTTCCATCTCTGGGCTATTGTAAATAGAGCTGCAATGAACATTTTGGTACATGACTCCTTTTGAATTATGGTTTTCTCAGGGCATATGCCCAGTAGTTGGATTGCTGGGTCATATGGTAGTTCTGTTTGTAGTTTTTTAAGGAGCCTCCATACTGTTCTCCATAGTGGCTGTACCAATTCACATTCCCACCAGCAGTGCAAGAGTGTTCCCTTTTTTCCACACCCTCTGCAGCATTTATTGTTTCTAGATTTTTTGATAATGGCCATTCTGCCTGGTGTGAGATGATATCTCATTGTAGTTTTGATTTGCATTTCTCTAATGATTAGTGATGTTGAGCATCCTTTCATGTGTTTGTTGGCAGTCTGTATATCTTCTTTGGAGAAATGTCTATTTAGGTCTTCTGCCCATTTTTGGATTGGGTTGTTTGTTTTTTTGTTATTGAGCTGCATGAGCTGCTTATAAATTTTGTAGATTAATCCTTTGTCAGTTGCTTCATTGGCAAATATTTTCTCCCATTCTGAGGGTTCTCTTTTGGTCTTGTTTATGGTTTCCTTTACTGTGCAAAAGCTTTGAAGTTTCATTAGGTCCCATGTGTTTATTTTTGTCTTTATTTCCATTTCTCTAGGAGGTGGGTCAAAAATGATCTTGCTGTGATTTATGTCATAGAGTGTTCTGCCTATGTTTTCCTCTAAGAGTTTGATAGTTTCTGGTCTTACATTTAGGTCTTTAGTCCATTTTGAGCTTATTTTGTGTATGGTGTTAGGGAGTGATCTAATCTCATACTTTTACATGTCCCTGTCCAGTTTTCCCAGCAGCACTTATTGAAGAGGCTGTCCTTTATCCACTGTACATTCCTGCCTCCTTTAGCAAAGAGAAGGTGACCATATGTGCATGGGTTTATCTCTGGGCTTTCTATCCTGTTCCATTGATCCATCTTTCTGTTTTTGTGCCAGTACCATACTGTTTTTTTTTTTTTTTTTTTTTGAGGTATGCGGGCCTCTCACTGCTGTGGCCTCTCCCATTGCGGAGCACAGGCTCCGGACGCGCAGGCCCAGTGGCCATGGCTCACGGGCCCAGCCTCTCCGCGGCATGTGGGATCCTCCCGGACCGGGGCACGAACCCGTATCCCCTGCATCGGCAGGTGGATTCTCAACCACTGCGCCACCAGAGAAGCCCCATACTGTCTTGATTACTGTACCTTTGTAGTATAGTCTGAAGTCAGGGAGCCTGATTCCTCCAGCTCCGTTTTTCATTCTCAAGATCGCTTTGGCTATTTGGGGTCTTTTGTGTTTCCATACAAATTGTGAAATTTTTTGTTCTAGTTCTGTGAAAAATGCCAGTGGTAGTTTGATAGGGATTACATTGAATCTGTAGATTGCTTTGGGTAGTAGAGTCATTTTCACAATGTTGATTCTTCCAATCCAAGAACATGGTATATCTCTCCATCTATTTGTATCATCTTTAATTTCTTTCATCAGTGTCTTATAATTTTCTGCTTACAGGTCTTTTGTCTCCTTAGGTAGCTTTATTCCTAGATATTTTATTCTTTTTGTTGCAATGGTAAATGGGAGTGTTTTCTTGATTTCACTTTCAGATTTTTCATCATTAGTGTGTAGGAATGCCAGAGATTTCTGTGCATTAATTTTGTATCCTGCTACTTTACCAAATTCATTGATTAGCTCTAGTAGTTTTCTGGTAGCATCTTTAGGATTCTCTATGTATAGTATCATGTCATCTGCAAACAGTGACAGCTTTACTTCTGCTTTTCCGATTTGGATTCCTTTTATTTCCTTTTCTTCTCTGATTGCTGTGGCTAAAACTTCCAAAACTATGTTGAATAAGAGTGGTGAGAGTGGGCAACCTTGTCTTGTTCCTGATCTTAGTGGAAATGGTTTCAGTTTTTCACCATTGAGGACGATGTTGGCTGTGGGTTTGTCATATATGGCCTTTATTATGTTGAGGAAAGTTCCCTCTATGCCTACTTTCTGCAGGGTTTTTATCATAAATGGGTGTTGAATTTTGTCAAAAGCTTTCTCTCCATCTATTGAGATGATCATATGGTTTTTCTCCTTCAATTTGTTAATATGGTGTATCATGTTGATTGATTTGCATATATTGAAGAATCCTTGCATTCCTGGAATAAACCCCACTTGATCATGGTGTATGATCCTTTTAATGTGCTGTTGGATTCTGTTTGCTACTACTTTGTTGAGGATTTTTGCATGTATGTTCATCAGTGATATTGGCCTTTAGTCTTCTTTCTTTGTAAGATCCTTGTCTGGTTTTGGTATCAGGGTGATGGTGGCCTCGTAGAATGAGTTTGGGAGTGTTCCTCTCTCTGCTATATTTTGGAAGAGTTTGAGAAGGATAGGTGTTAGCTCTTCTCTAAATGTTTGATAGAATTCGCCTGTGAAGCCATCTGGTCCTGGGCTTTTGTTTGTTGGAAGATTTTTAATCACAGTTTCAATTTCAGTGCTTGTGATTGTTCTATTCATATTTACTATTTCTTCCTGATTCAGTCTTGGCAGGTTGTGCATTTCTAAGAATTTGTCCATTTCTTCCAGGTTGTCCATTTTACTGGCACAGAGTTGCTTGTAATAATCTCTCATGATCTTTTGTATTTCTGCAGTGCCAGTTGTTACTTCTCCTTTTTCATTTCTAATTCTATTGATTTGAGTCCTCTCCCTTTTTTTCTTGATGAGTCTGGCTAATGGTTTATCAATTTTGTTTATCTTCTCAAAGAACCAGCTTTTAGTTTTATTGACCTTTGCTATTGTTTCCTTCATTTCTTTTTCATTTATTTCTGATCTGATTTTTATGATTTCTTTCCTTCTGCTAACTTTGGGGTGTTTTTGTTCTTTCTCTAATTGCTTTAGGTGCAAGGTTAGGTTGTTTATTCGAGATGTTTCCTGTTTCTTAAGGTAGGATTGTATTGCTATAAACTTCCCTCTTAGAACTGCTTTTGCTGCATCCCATAGGTTTTGGGTCGTCGTGTCTCCATTGTCATTTGTTTCTAGGTATTTTTTGATTTCCTCTTTGATTTCTTCAGTGATCACTTCGTTATTAAGTAGTGTATTGTTTAGCCTCCATGTGTTTGTATTTTTTACAGATCTTTTCCTGTAATTGATATCTAGTCTCATAGCATTGTGGTCAGAAAAGACACTTGATACAATTTCAATTTTCTTAAATTTACCAAGGCTTGATTTGTGACCCAAGATATGATCTATCCTGGAGAATGTTCCATGAGCATCTGAGAAAAATGTGTATTCTGTTGTTTTTGGATGGAATGTCCTATAAATATCAATTAAGTCCATCTTGTTTAATGTATCATTTAAAGCTTGTGTTTCCTTATTTATTTTCATGTTGGATGATCTGTCCATTGGTGAAAGTGGGGTGTTAAAGTCCCCTACTATGAATGTGTTACTGTCGATTTCCCCTTTTATGGCTGTTAGTATTTGCCTTATGTATTGAGGTGCTCCTATGTTGGGTGCATAAATGTTTACAATTGTTATATCTTCTTCTTGGATCGATCCCTTGATCATTATGTAGTGTCCTTCTTTGTCTCTTCTAATAGTCTTTATTTTAAAGTCTATTTTGTCTGATATGAGAATTGCTACTCCAGCTTTCTTTTGGTTTCCATTTGCATGGAATATCCTTTTCCATCTCCTTACTTTCAGTCTGTATGTGTCTCTAGGTCTGAAGTGGTTCTCTTGTAGACAGCATATATATGGGTCTTGTTTTTGTATCCATTCAGTCAATCTGTGTCTTTTGGTGGGAGCATTTAGTCCATTTACATTTAAGGTAATTATCGATATGTATGTTCCTCTTCCCATTTTCTTTTTTTTCTTTTTTTTAAAAATTCTTTTCTTTTCTTTTATTTTTGGCTCTGTTGGGTCTTCGTTTCTGCGCAAGGGCTTTCTCCAGCTACAGCAAGCGGGGGCCACTCTTCATCGTTGTGTGCAGGCCTCTCACTATCGTGGCCTCTCTTGGTGGAGCACAGGCTCCAGATGTGCAGGCTCAGCAGTTGTGGCTCACAGGCCCAGTCGTTCCGCAGCACGTGGGATTCTCCCAGACCAGGGCTTGAACCCGTGTCCCCTGCATTGGCAGGCAGACTCTCAACCACTGAGCCACCAGGGAAGCCCCTATTCCCATTTTCTTAATTGTTTTGGGTTCGTTATTGTAGGTGTTTTCCTTCTCTTGTGTTTCTTGCCTAGAGAAGTTCCTTTAGCATTTGTTGTAAAGCTGGTTTGGTGGTGCTGAACTCTGTTAGATTTTGCTTGTCTGTAAACGTTTTAATTTCTCCATCAAATCTGAATGAGATCCTTGCTGGGTAGAGTAATCTTGGTTGTAGGTTGTTCTCCTTCATCAGTTTAAATATGTCCTGCCACTCCCTTCTGGTTTGTAGAGTTTCTGCTGAAAGATCAACTGTTAACCTTATGGGGATTCCCTTGTGTGTTATTTGTTGTTTTTCCCTTGCTGCTTTTAATATGTTTCCTTTGTATTTAATTGACAGTTTGATTAATATGTGTCTTGGCGTATTTCTCCTTGGATTTATCCTGTATGGGACTCTCTGTGCTTCCTGGACTTGATTAACTATTTCCTTTCCCATATTAGGGAAGTGTTCAACTATAATCTCTTCAAATATTTTCTCAGTCCCTTTCTTTTTCTCTTCTTCTTCTGGAACCCCTATAATTCGAATGTTGGTGTGTTTAATGTTGTCCCAGAGGTCTCTGAGACTGTCCTCAGTTCTTTTCATTCTTTTTTCTTTATTCTGTTCTGCAGTAGTTATTTCCACTATTTTATCTTCCAGGTCACTTATCCATTCTTCTGCCTCAGTTATTCTGCTATTGATCCCATCTAGAGTGTTTTTAATTTTATTTATTGTGTTGTTCATCATTGCTTGTTTCATCTTTAGTTCTTCTAGGTCCTTGTTAAATGGTTCTTGCATTTTGTCTATTGTATTTCCAAGATTTTGGATCATCTTTGCTATCATTACTCTGAATTCTTTTTCAGGTAACTGCCTATTTCCTCTTCATTTGTTAGGTCTGGTGGGTTTTTATCTTGCTCTTTCATCTGCTGTGTGTTTTTCTGTCTTCTCATTTTGCTTTTCTTACTGTGTTTGGGGTCTCCTTTTTGCAGCCTGCAGGTTCGTATTTCGCATTGTTTTTGGTGTGTGTTCCCAGTGGCTAAAGTTGGTTCAGTGGGTTGTGTAGGCTTCCTGGTGGAGGGAACTAGTGCTTGTGTTCTGGTGGATGAGGCTGGATCTTGTCTTTCTGGTGGGCAGGTCCACGTCTGGTGGTGTGTTTTGGGGTGTCTGTGGACTTATGATTTTAGGCAGCCTCTCTGCTAATGGGTGGGGTTGTGTTCCTGTCTTGCTAGTTGTTTGGCATAGGATGTCCAGCACTGTAGCTTGCTGGTCGTTGAGTGAAGCTGGGTGCTGGTGTTGAGATGGAGATTTCTGTGAGATTTTCGCCGTTTGATATTATGTGAGGTTGGTAGGTCTCTTGTAGACCAGTGTCCTGAAGTTGGCTCTCCCACCTCAGAGTCACAGCACTGACTCCTGGCTGCAGCACCAAGAGCCTTTCATCCACACGACTCATAATAAAAGGGAGAAAAGGTAGAAAGAAAGAAAGTAAGAAAGGAGGGAGGGAGGGAGGAAGGAAGGAAGGAAGGAGGGAAGGAAGGAAAGAAAGAAAGAAGATAAAATAAAATAAAATAAAGTAAGAGAAAATAAAGTTATTAAAATAAAAAATAATTATTAAGAAAGAAATTTTTTTAAAAGAAAAACAAAAACAAAAAACCAAAAACAGACGGATAGAACCCTAGGACAAATGGTGGGAGCAAAGCTATACAGACAAGATCTCACACAGAAGCATACACATACACACTCACAAAAAGAGGAAAAGGGGAAAAATCATAAATCTTGCTCTCAAAGCCCACCTCCTCAATTTGGGATGATTTGTTGTCCATTCATGTATTCCACAGATGCAGGGTACATCAAGTTGATTGTGGAGCTTTAATTTGCTGCTTCTGAGGCTGCTGGGAGAGATTTCCCTTTCTCTTCTTTGTTCGTACAGCTCCCGGGGCTCATCTTTGGATTTGGCCCCGCCTCTGCATGTAGGTCGCCGGAGGGCATCTTCGCTCAGAAAGGACGGGGTTAAAGGAGCCGCTGATTCGGGGGCTCTGGCTCACTCAGGCCGGCGGGAGGGAGGGGCACGGAGGCGGGGCGAGCGTGCGCCGGCGCCAGAGGCCGGCGTGACGTTGCAGCAGCACGAGGCGCGCCGTGCGTTCTCCCAGGGAAGTTGTCCCTGGATCCCGGGACCCCGGCGGTGGCGGGCAGCACAGGCTCCCGGGAGGGGAGGTGTGGACAGTGACCTGTGCTCGCACATAGGCTTCTTGGTGGCAGCGGCAGCAGCCGAAGCGTCCCACGCCCGTCTCTGGGGTCCGCGTTGTTAGCCGCGGCTCGCGCCCGTCTCTGGAGCCTCCTTTAAGCAGCGCTCTGAATCCCCTCTCCTCGCCCACCAGGAAACAAAGAGGTAAGAAAAAGTCTCTTGCCTCTTCGGCAGGTCCAGACTTTTTGCTGGACTGCCTCCCGGCCAGCCGTGGTGCACTAGCCCCTTCAGGCTGTGTTTACGCCGCCAACCCCAGTCCTCTCCCTGCGCTCCCACCGAAGCCCAATCCTCAGCTCCCAGCCCCGCCCGCCCTGGCGGTTGAGCAGACAAGCCTCTCGGGCTGGTGAGTGCCGGTCGGCCCCGATCCTCTGTGCGGGAATCTCTCTGCTTTGCCCTCCGCAGCCCTGTTGCTGCGCTCTCCTCCGCGGCTCCAAAGTTCCCTCCCTCCGCCACCCGCAGTCTCCGCCCGCGAAGGGGCTTCCTAGTGTGTGGAAACCTTTCCTCCTACACTGCTCCCTCCCACTGGTGCAGGTCCCGTCCCTATTCTTTTGTCTCTGTTTATTCTTTTTTCTTTTGCCCTACCCAGGTACGTGGGGAGTTTCTTGCCTTTTGGGAGGTCTGATGTCTTCTGCCAGCGTTCAGTAGGTGTTCTGTAGGAGTTGTTCCACGTGTAGATGTATTTCTGGTGTATCTGTGGGGAGGAAGGTGATCTCCGCGTCTTACTCTTCCGCCATCTTCCCCTCGTGCCAAACTTTTGATATTCATACTCATTAAGAGTGAAAGATATGGGAGCAACTGGGCCACCCAATGGACAGTTTCACACTGAGGCTGCATGGTCTTGGAGAGCCACGTGCACCCATGTGGTCTCTGAAAGCTGCCAATTATGGATTCCATGACACGGCATAATCCTTGAGCCTCCCACTGCTTCATTGAGCAAGAATTTCCTAACCACCATAGCATTTAGTCTCTGCTCTTTGTAAAGGAGCGAGGAGACTGGATAAATGAGCAGTATTGTTCTTGGGGGATGGGTGAGTCATGTGGCCAGGGGGCAGGTGTGACTCCTGGGCTCCCACCACTAGAGACATCAAGGAGGGCTGTGCCTTTTGCAAGAGGAAGAGGTTCTTGCTGTTGTGGACGGACAGCAAGAGCACTGGATGGGTGGCTGCAGCCCCTGACCCTAAATCAGCCTCTTCCTTCCTTGGCCTTCAGATCCCACAGCTATGCAGTGGGCCGTCAGTGGTGTGGAATCTGTCGCTTTCCCCAAGCCAGCATCTGTTCTCAGGCCAAAGTCCAGAACCTCAGCTTTCCTTTGGGAACTTCTTACCTGTTTCCAGTCCAAACAGTTCCAGAGGGCTGATGTACGTTCCACCCACCTTGAAGATGGGCATATGATCCACATTTAGCCAATCCCATGTTCCATCCTATGGGTGCTCTGATGGGTTCAAGGACGATGCTATGACCCCAAACCAGGCCAATGACGTTTATTTTATTTTATTTTATTTATTTTATTTTTTGGCCATGCTGTGCACGTGGGATTTTAGTTACCCAACCAAGGATCGAACCTGTGCCCCCTACATTGGGAGCGCAGAGTCTTAACCACTGGACCACCAGGGAAGTCCCATCCCCTCATTTTCAAAACTGCTATGGATTTAAAGCACACAAGATGGTTGTGATATGAGTGGCCTTTTTCAGTATGACTTCTTTGACTTAGAATGTTTTCAATGTTTATCCATGTTGTAACATGTATTATCAGTGCTTCATTCATTTTTTAAAATTGTGGTTAAAAATACATAACATGGGGATGGGGGGCAAGTGAAGGGAACGGCCCAGATGCACAGCATTCATGGACCCTCTGGACTGGAGGGACTCGTGAGAGCCGGAGCCCAGAAATCCGGGGATGGATAAGACTCAGCGTCCCCTCCAATTCCCATGAGCGCCCCTTGCTCCATCCTGCGCCCAAATACCTCAGCTAGGCCCTCTCCCCACTCTTTACACTCCAAACTCAACCGGGATAGACCTCCGCAGCCGCCGCTCCCCACCCTGCAGGAGAAGCTCAGAGGTACTGTCTCCCTTTCCTCTGAGGGACTCTTTTTGGTGACCACAAAAGGATTTGATCGCTCAGGACAAAGCTGGTAGGGGACAGCGGGATGGCTGCGCGCGCCGCGCTTCCTCCTGACCTTCGACTTTGACTTTGACGAGACTATCGTGGACGAAAACAGCGAAGACTCCATCGTGCGCGCGCCGCGGCGGGCCAGCGGCTGCCTGAGAGCCTGCGTGCCACCTAGCGCGAGGGCTTCTACAACGAGTACATGCAGCACGTCTTCCAGTACCTGGGCGAGCAGAGCGTGCGGCCGCGGGACCTGCGCGCCATCTACGAGGCCTGTTGCTGCAGAGGCTCCCGAGAGGGGAGGTGTGGACAGTGACCTGTGCTCGCACACAGGCTTCTTGGTGGCGGCAGCCGGGCACGGGCGAGCTGCTGCAGTTTGTGGCCAAGCAGGGCGTCTGCTTTGAGGTTATTCTCATCTCAGACGCCAACACCTTTGGCGTGGAGAGTGCGCTGTGCACCGCCGGCCACCACGGCCTGTTCTGCCGCATCTTCAGCAACCTGTCGGGGCCTGACCCTTGGGGGCTGCTGGCGCTGCGGCCCTTCCACGCGCACAGCTGCGCTCGCTGCCCCGCCAACATGTGCCAGCACAAGGTGCTCAGCGACTGCTTGCGCGAGCGGGCCCACGACGGCGTGCCCTTCGAGTGCCTTTTCTACGTGAGCGACGGCAACAACGACTTCTGCCCCATGGGGCTGCTGGCAGGCGGCAACGTGGCCTTCCCGCGCCACCGCTACCCCATGCACTGCCTTATGCAGGAGGCGCAGAAGGCCGAGCCCAGCTCCTTCCGCGCCAGGGTGGTGCCCTGGGAAACCTCCACCGAAGTGCGCCTACACCTGCATCAGGTGCTGAGGACGTGGCCTGCAGGGGGCACCCGGGCGGGGAGGGGGTGGGGCGGTGGGGGTCGGGAAAGAGAAAGCTAGTTTTATTACTCCCTTTCCCTTTCGTTTTGGTATATCCCTCCAGGATTTCCCGGAATCCCAGGTTGGTCCATTTGGGGACTGGAGGAGGGAGTTGGGAGCTGTCCCCATCTGTGCAGTTAACCCAGCTCGGCTGCCTCCCCCAGTTCCACTGCAAGCGAATTCTGGAGTCTGGCCGCACCTGGGTGGCGCGCATATCTGAGCAGGCAGCAGTGTTTCCACAAACCTTGTCCTCTCAGTTGGGAGGACGGGGTTCCCTGTCAGGGTCGAGAAGGAACATGTCCCGCCGCGTTGTGGTTAACTGTTGCCTTGGGCTGCGTGGCCTCCCTCCTCCAGTTTTCTGTCCAGAGGACCTAGGCCCCGAAATGTCCCCCCCCCGACCTCCCCCGCACCGGAGTCCCCGCGGAGAGAGGTGGCGCTCCTTGCCGATGGTCCCAGGCCTAGATCTTGCTTTACCTACTGTGACCCTACACTACACTCCTTGCCTCCCCCCACGCTGTCAGCATCCCCACAGGATAAAAAGCTAGAGGGAACAGTCACCTCCTGTTGGTGGAAAGAGGTAGCACACTGTCCCGGGGCTCGGGTCTGGCCAGCCAGGGACCTCACAAGAGCCCGAAGATGTCTCCTTGCACCCCAGCCTCCTCTATGCAGCAAGAAACCAGGGACTTACCCAAAGTCGCCCCACTGACTGGGCCCTTTTGAGTCCCCCTCCTCCCGTATGGAACAGAAAGCCATGATGCTGTAAAGCAGAGCCAGTGGAAACCCAAGGCCCACCTCCCTCTTCGGGAGTTTCAGGGCTGTAAAGGAGGTGAAGGGGCGGAGGTGAGCGAGATGTCTCACGCTGCCGTCTGGGGGATGAGGGCGAGGTGAGCTCTGCTCTCAGAGAGCCCCACCTAAGTGAGGGAGCTGGTCCCCACTCTTGGAGGAGTGCCCAGCCTGGGGAACCAAGACTGAATACATAACAAAGCAGGCAACAGGCAAAAGAGCAGGGTGCGGCCCACCTTCGCAGAGGGGCACAGGGGTCTAGTGTGGAGGGCTCAGTGAGCACCGAGGAGATGGGAGATACTGCTGCTTAGGGCAGGCAGAGGAGGCTCAATGAGCGGGAGCCTTACAAGTGGGTTGCCTTTCAGTCCCTCTGCCCGCTAGCCCTGCAGGGCAATCATCAGGAGGTCATAAGAATTTTTTTTTTTTTTTAATTCTGTAAGGCTTTTTTCTTTCTTTTTTTTTTTTTTTAACCCCACATTTGTTTATTTATTTATTTTTGGCTGTGTTGGGTCTTCGTTTCTATGCGAGGGCTTTCTCTTGTTGCGGAGCACAGGCTCCAGACGCACAGGCTCAGTAGTTGTGGCTCACGGGTCTAGTCGCTCCGTGGCATGTGGGATCTTCCAGACCAGGGCTCGAACCCATGTCCCCTGCATTAGCAGGCAGATTCTCAACCACTGCGCCACCAGGGAAGCCCAGGTCATCAGAATTTTATTCAAAGTTGGCACTTGCAGCTGGAGACCCTGTCTTGCATGGCGTAAGGGTCCCCTGTGGGTAAGGTCACCAAACTCCTTGGCTTCCAGTTTTTTTTCCTGTCTCCAGCAGGCATCTGGGTACCTCCTCTGTCTTTACCAGGACCCCTTCCCACTGAAATGGCGGGAAGGAACAGACACAGCTCACAGCCCAGGAGGCGTGCCGGACTGGTCCAGTCTTGACTGGAGCAGGCTTTGGTGTGGGACTCGAGGCTCACTCAAGGCGGTGCTTGGGTCAGCATCCCAGAGATCCCAGGCTGTCAGCAGCTGGGCTGCACATAGTTCCCGGGGAAGAATCCAGACCCCTCTGAGCCTATGCCCTCACAGCAGCCATCGGAGTAGTGGTGGGTGATGCAGATAATGGTGCCCTCAGAGAAGGAGAGTTCGTTGTCCTTCTGGCGGGTGTATGGGTACAGTGTCATTACTGCAGGGCGGGAGGAGAGGGGTGCCGTGAGATGTACCTCCTGCCCTGCCACAGGGATACCTGTGCCCACATACTGGACTCTAGGGGGCAATGTGGGGAGTGGGGCAGGAGATGCCTTCTTCAAAGCCCCAGGACTCCTCCCCAGCTGAGCTAATATTCAGTATCAGGCCAGCTGCTTCCCTCCTCTGTGGGGGTGCGGTGGGGTGGAATAAAAGGCTCCACAAGTGTGACACAGGCCATCCCCTCCACTCCAAGAAACCTCAGTGTTTGAGAGCAGGGCCCCAGGATCTACCCATGTTTTGTAATCTGCTTTCAGGCCCTGTTCATCCTGGTCTTCCCACAGTGTCTCTGGCAGGTGCTGGAGGTATTGCTCAGTAGGTGCTGTAGTAGGTGCTCAGTAAATACAGCAACATTGAACAGTGTAGACGTGGCCGAGTGAGCCTTGGGCAAGTCACTTAGTTTAACCTCTCAGGCTCAGCTTCGTCTGTTAAATGGGAGTGTGAAGATCCTAGGAGATTAAGTAAAAGTGAGAAAATGAATGAGAAGCTTTGACTCTGGGGTCTGGTATAGAGCAGGGGCTAAATTATGTTAAACCCCCCCACATAATATAACATTTACCATTTAAATCATTTTGAGGATACCGTTCTATGGCATTAACTACATTCACATTGTTGTACAAATATTCTCAGCATGCACCTCCGGAACTTATTCATTTTCCCTATGGGAAATTCTGTATCAGTTTCTCTAAGTTTTTGCCAACATTTGTTATTTTTAGCTTTCTTGATTGTAGGCCTTCTAGTGTGTGGAGGGGTCGGCGTTGTGGTGTTAACTTGCATTTCATCACGACTGATGACGATTAACATCTCTTCATGTGCTTGCTGACCATTTGTATGTCTTATCTGGAGAAGGGTCTTTTCAAGTCCTTTTTCCATTTAAAACATTGGGTTGTTTGCCGAGTCCCGCCAAGCGCTCCTCCTGGCGGCGTTGGTGTCGGTGAGTCCAGCCTGGAGCGGTCTCCGCGCCGCAGGGGCCCGCGCCCCGGGACATCGCTAGCGGCCTCTCAGGATAGGAGACGCCCGGCCCCCGGCGCCCGTGCCTGGAGCGCCGAGATCGTGCTGCGCCGCGCGGACGCGGCGCCGCCGGGGCGGGTCTTGCTCGGCATTGGCTGCGGCTCACCTGAGCGCGGCGGCGGTCTGCGCGCCTCTCCCGGAAGAGAGTGTCCCGGAAGTGGGCGTCCCGGCCAGAGCGCCCATGTCGCGGGGCGTCCTCGGGGCTCCTCGCTGTCGGCGCCATGCGAGCCGGCGGGGTGTCTAGGGATCCAGCGCCCGGCGGCTGGGAACGACCCGTCCCGTGGGTCCCTGGCACCCCAGCGGCATCCGAGCGCGGAGCGGAGGGCTGCGGACCGCAGGTAAGGGGACAGTGGTTGGTGGGGGTGGGTGGAGGAAGGAACGACGAATTACACCAGAGGTGTTTGGTACAGTCGCAGAAACAGAAAACTCAGACGTACCACTGCAGAGGCCATGGGAGTTAAGTTGTAAATGCTGCTGGCTTTCAGTAGCCGGCAGCCATTCTCTTCCTGTAGCTGATGGGATACAAAGCTCTACTGGGTTGTTCTTTGCACGGGATAGTCTTGTTTTGCAGAAATTCAGCTGAGCCATCCTTGATGTGTAAGAGTAAGGTCGGATCTTAACAAACGGCATCGCGAAACAGAGGAAAGCTTCAAGTGAGCTTTATTAGGGGGCGCTCCCGGGCGAGGTTCACTGGTCCGAGAGAAAGGGGCCAGAGAAGTCGCACCCGGGCGAGGTTTGGGCAAGATTTTATAGGGGAAGAAGGGAAAGGGGTGTGGTGAATCTGGGAGGGCGCAGGGTATTCCTTATCTGGTGGTCTCTTCGGGTGTCGTGGCACTATCTGGTGCCGGTTACATCAGTCTTGGGACCGCTAGTCCCGCCCCTCGAAAGGCGGGAAGGCTGGGCCGGGTGGAAAGCCCCCAGGTCAGTTCCTGGAACTGGGTGGTCCGGAATGTCTCCAGGTCAGTTTCTGGAACTGGGTAGTCCGGAGAGTTTTGGTCTGGTGCAACCTGTGAATCTGATTGCGTTCCCCTGCCTCGGGCCAGTTGGCCTTACATCCCGACATCTTTGGTGTAATGGGGCGGCGTTCCGATCTCTGACTACTTCATGCTGAATGGGGGCGTCGAAAGGGGAGTCGGGCGACCAGAGGTCCGAGGCTTAGGGGAGACCAGTGGGGGGTTCTGTAGGAAGCAAGGTGTAAGGATCGAGGAACATTTGGTTTGTGGCCACCCGAGAGACTTCCTCCATGCGCCGGCGAAGGAACCTAAGAAAACAGGGGGCAAACATGAGCAAGATACAGATGAGAATTAAGGGGCCTAAGATTGGTGTTAGCCAGGTATAGAGGGTGGATCGCCACCAATCGGGAGTTGGGGAGGCGGACTGTTGGTGTTTGCGTTGGAGTTCTTCTCTTAAGCGATGGAGGGCGTTTACAGCAGCATTCCTCCTGTAGGAAGAGGCAGGTACCTCCTTTGTCGGCCGTCAGGAGATCTAGGGCTCGTCGATTCTGGAGAGCGACTCGGGCTATGGAGGTGATTTGGCGCTGGAGAGAGGAGATGGAGGCGGCGGAGCCTTCAATGGCTAGCTGGAGTTTATGTTCTAAGTCGCGGGATGTTGAAACACTATGTGTGAGAGCTCCCCCCCGCCCCCCGAGGCCTGCAGCGACCAGGGAGGAGGCGAGAGAGATGCCTGCGACTAGAGGAAGAAAGATAGCTCTTTTCTGTCGGGTAAAGGGCGGCGTGATTAGCGAGGAAAATTTGGCTTGGCTATACAGTGTGAGTTGTGGGACGAGAGTAACGGGGATACGTGGGAAGGGGGAGGGAGAATTGATCTTTTGTGAGGGAACCATTGCACCAGAAAAACATGCCTGGTGGTGCTTCAATTGATGCGTTTACCGTGAGGGATGTGTTGCAAAGAAACCCAGTATCAGCTAGATTTGGGCGGCTGCCGTAACAGATGGTGAGATTTTTTTGAATCAAGGAATATGGGGACTTTTAACGGGGAAAAAGGTGAGTTTGGGGAGGTGTAGGAAGTAGAATTGAAGGGCTGGTCGAGTGGGACAGCAGCCAAGGGTGGCCGGCCAAGCGAGGCACATAGAAAGTAGTCGGAGATGTTACCTATTCCTGTGTGGTTGAGTATCTGTAGTGTTTGTTTGGTCAGTTCGGCTGCTGCTGCTAGGGCCCGAAGGCATGGTTGCCATCCCCGAATGGTTGGGTCTAGCTGTTTGGAGAGGTAAGCCACGGGGCGGTAGGAAGGCCCTACAGGCTGGGCAAGGAGTCCAGTGGCTATTCCGGCCCGTTCATCCACAAAAAGGTGAAAAGGTCGGTTTGGGTTGGGCAGAGAAAGGGGAGGAGAAGATATCAGAGCGTTACGGAGGGTGAGAAAGGCCTGTCTAACAGCGGAAGGAGAGGTGAGGGGTCCTTGAGGGGTTTCTTTAGCGGCTAGATATAAGGGTTTAGCGAGGAGAGCAAAGTTAGGGATCCAGTGTCGGAAAAATCCTATAAGGCCCAAAAAGGAGAGAATTTGTTCCGCTGTTTCCGGAGGCTGGAGTTCACGGATAATCCGGGTGCGATCGGCTGTTAGACCTTTTGTGGTAGGGGTAAGATGGAGCCCCAGGTAGGTTACAGAAGATACAGATAACTGAGCTTTGGCTGGGGAGACCCGATAACCGCGAGAGCCAAGGTAATTGAGGAGATCTGCAGTATGTTGTCTTGAGAGGCTGAGAGATGGGCTGCAAAGGAGGAGGTCATGTACATATTGAAGGAGTGTGCTGGGGGTAAGGGAGCAGGAAGTGAGGTCCCGTGCCAGCGCCTGACCGAATAGGTGAGGACTCTCGCGGAAGCCCTGGGGAAGAACCGTCCAGGTGAGCTGACTGTAAGTATGAGTATCCGGATCCGTCCAGGTAAAGGTGAAGAGGAAATAGGAGTCAGGATGTAGGGGGATAGTGAAAAAGGCATCTTTGAGATCCAGAACCATAAACTGGGTTGTGGATGGGGGGATATGGGAGAGCAAGGTGTATGGGTTTGGTACTACTGGGTGGAGAGGAATTATGGCCTCATTGATTAGTCGGAGGTCCTGGACCAGGCGATAATCCCCAGAGGCCTTGCAGACAGGCAGGATGGGGGTGTTGCAGGGAGAGTCAGTGGGGATAAGGAGTCCCTGGTTTAGGAGTCTGGTGATAATAGGTCGTAGACCCCTAAAGTGAGTCTCAGAGATGGGAAATTGGGGCCTTGATGGAAATTTGGAGGGGTCCTTTAGGCGGATGAGGACGGGGGAATGGTGTGTTGCTATTATGGGCTTAGAAGTATCCCAGACTTGGGGATTGATGGGGTTGGTGTGATTGGAAGAGGGGGATAGGAGGGGGAGGGTTCTAGAGACAGGCCGAGAAGAGGAAGCAGGAGTTGGGAGGAGGGGACCTTAGGGTCAAGTCTAACCAGCTGGAGGGAGGCCCCTAAGTGGAAAAGGACATCTCGGCCTAGCAAGGGAACTGGGCAGGTTGGTATGACTAAGAAGGAATGAGTAAAAGGGAGTTCTTCGATATGACTTGGGAGTGGACCGGTCTGGAGTGGGAAGGATGGTTTGCCATCAATACCCATGACCGAGATCTGGGAAGGAGAAACTGGCCCGGAATAAGTAGGCAGGACCGAATAGGTAGCCCCCGTGTCCACCAGAAATGAGATGGACTTACCCGCTACCTGTAGCATTACCCTGGGCTCGGCGACGGTGATGGGGGCCTTCGAGTCCGGGTGCCGTCAGTCGTCAGCCAATCCCAGCAGTTCGAGTGGTCATGCCGTTGGGTCGGCCTGCCCCCCACGTGGAGACGCTGAGGGAGGGCCAGTCGTAGGGCAATCAGTCTTCCAGTGGCCCGTTAGCCCGCAGCGGCGACAGGGCTTAGAAGGAGGTCGGGGATTGGGACATTGGCGAGCCCAGTGGCCTTCTTTTCCGCATTTGAAGCAGGCCCCCGGTGGGGTTGCCTTTTGCGGACCCCATGGATGCTGTGATCCATGGGAGATGGCCGGCCTTAGGGCGGCTACAAGAGCTTGGGTTTGGAGGGCCACCTTCTGGTGCATCCGATCCTGTCAGCTGGATTCTGCCAAATCCTCACGGCCATTGTAGACTTTAAAGGCCATCTTTACCAGATCTCGAATAGGGGTTTGAGGGCCGTCTTCTGCCGGTTTTAATTTCTTTCGGATGTCCGGGGCTGATTGGGTGGTAAAATGGGTGGCTAGGACCGCTGCCCCTGCCGGGGTGTTGGGATCCAGCCGGGTGTAGAGAGTTAAGGCCTCTGTAAGGCGATTAAGAAAGATAGCTGGATTTTTGTTAGGTTCTTGGGTTATCTCTTTTAGTTTTTCAAAACTGACTACCTTATGAGCGGCAGCCTGCATGCCAGCCAGGAGGCATTGGATCATGAGGTCGTGTTTACGACGGCCATCTTGGCCATCCTGGTAAGTCCAGCCTGGATTGGTACCAGGTACGGCAGTCACTCCGACAGGCATGGAGTTGTCGGTAAGGTGAACCTTATCTGCATGGTTTGAATTCTTTCCCTCTCGTCAGGGGTCAGAGTAGAAGATAGGATCACAGAGATATCATGCCAGGTTAGATCGTAAGCTTGAGAGAGGTAGCGAAATTATTTGATGTAGCGGGAAGAGTCAGCCGAAAAGGAGCCTAGTCGCTTTTCTATTTGAGAGAGATCTTGGAGGGAAAAGGGAACATGAACTCTAACTAATCCTTCCGCTCCTGCTACCTCCCTCAGAGGGCAGAGGAGATTTGGATCTTGGGAGTCGTGAGAGCGTGTATGTGCACTAATTGGCGAAGCAAGGGGCGAGGGAGGAGAAACCGTTGAGGGAGGCGGGGGAGCGGTTGGATGGGCTGGAGCAGTTTTCGGGATGAGGAGGGACCGCCTCAGGGTAGGGTGGAGGCTGGAGAGGAGCTCTGGACGGGGGAGAGGCGAGAGATTCGGGTGGGTCGCCTAGTGGAGAGGAGTCATCATCAAAGGAAATTAGGGGCTTGGATGTAGGAGAAGTCTGTTTGGCAAGAAAGATCTGGGAAGTGGAATGCAGAGGGAAGGGCGGGAGCGTAAATACCAGAAGGCCTGAACATAGGGGACCTCGGACCATTTGCCCGTCCTGCGGCAGTAATTATCTAGATCACGGAGGACGTTAAAATCGAAAGTCCCTTCAGGAGGCCATTTGGATTGATTGCCTAGAGGATATTGTGGCCAGGCCACAGTGGAATAGAAAATAAGCCGTCGGCAACGGAGATCTTGGGAGAAAGATCTTGGGAGAAAGGGCTGTAAAATTGGCTAGGAGACACCCCAGGGGTGTCTTAGAATCTGGTTTCGATTCTGAGGTTCCCATGACCCCCAGTCTGTCCCTGAGTGAATGGAGAAGGAGAGAGGCGTGCCTGGTCGGAGGGCGGTCAGGCGATTGGGACGTCTCCACAATCACCCGAGGCCCGGCGAGTCGGAAAGCGGTCAGGCAATTGGGACGTCTCCACAGTTCTATAGACCTCACTTGCTATATGGTCGGTCTTTTGATACAGGTATTTAATAGGTATTTGTACACGTATGGTAACCCTAATCTTAATTTTTCCATTCACCCCACCTATCCTTTTAGATAAGCATACTTCTAAGTCTATGAGTGTCTTTCTCTGTGGAAATACGTTCATTTGTGTTAGTTATTAGTTAACGCCTATAAGTGATATCATAGGATATAGGTCTTTTGCTTTCTGACTTCCCTCATGTTCTGTGATTATCTCCAAGCTCATCTATGGTGCCTAAAATAGCTGTTTTCCATGGCTAATATTCTGTTGTATACATAGACCACTTCTTCTTTATCCATTCATCTGTTGATGGACATTTTGGTTGCTTCACTGTCTTGGCTATTGTGAATAAGGCTGCAGTGCAGCTTTTGCAGCCCGGGTCTTCTCGATTCAGGTCTCAGGTGAGAGGCCCAGTGGTGTGACTGCGGATTGAATGGTACCTCAGTTTTTATTTTAATTGCAGCTCCCTTCTGTTCTCATTATTGGCTGTTACCACTTTACATCTCACCAGCAGCTAGAGGGTACACAGTTCTCTAAAACCCCTTCAATATTTATTGTTTGTAGACTTTTTGTTGATGGCCAGTCGACTGGTGTGAGTTGAAACCTTTTGGTAGATTAGATTTGCATGAGTCTAATAATTACTGAGGTTGAGCTTTTATCCATTTTCCTTTTTTTTTTTTTTAAAGAGAGTGAGCCAAATTTACCTCTTCATATTAATTTTCTTGAAAAATTTGCCAGTTTTGAATTTTTTTGGCCATTCCCTACCTCCGCACAGTTGTTCAGGGCAGGTGTCCTTTACAGCCCTGAGTTCTCGCGAATGTTAAGTGACCATTAGCTGTGGGTTTAAAGCCGCTCTTGTGGGAAACGGCCACAAGGCGGCAGCATTTCTACATTTCCAACTCTGGGTTTTTGGGCAACAGAGCTTTCCTGGAAATCGTGTTAGTAAGCTTCAAATTAGAGTGGAATGTGCCAGCGCAAACCCCCAAGAGCTTATATCTCCTAAATTGTTGTTTGCTTTTTAAATTTATTTTTTATTAATTATCAGAGCAAATTTGATAAAAACGTAGGTTCTCCTAGGTGTACAGTTTCTGGTTCATCCTATCAATGTATCTGTCTATTCCTCTTTGGATCCTTTCCCGTGTATGTTATTATAGAGTGTTGAGTAGACCTCTCTTCGTATTCCATAGGTATTTTGTGATTATATGTTTCATATGTATTAGTACATGTCTGTTAACCCCCATATCCTAATTCATACATTCCTTACACCTTTCCATTTGGTTAAACATAATTTGGTTTTCTGAATCTATGCGTGTCCTTCTCTTGGAAATTATTTCATGGGTATCAATTTTTAGGTAACACCTGTAAGTGATGTCATAGGATGTCTGTCTTTCGGTTTCTTTCTTACTTCAAGTTGGGTGATTATCTCTAGATCCTTCTATGGTGGTGCCAATGGCACTGTTCCATGCTTTTCCATGGCTAATATTCCATTGTGTACATGGACGACTTCTTCTTGGTGCATTTTTCTGTTGATGGACATTTTGGTTTCTTCCAGGTCTTGGCTATGGTACATGCTGCTGCAGTGCAGGATTGCCAGCCTGTGTCTTTTTGATTCTGGTCTACTCAGGTGATAGGCCCATGAGTGGGCCTACCAGATCACATGGTAGCTCCATTTTTACCCTTAAACGCACCTCCATTCTGTTCTCACTACTGGCTGTTACCAGGTTACATCCCACCAGCAACTAAAGGGTACACAGTTCTCTAAAACCCTTTCAGCATTTATTCTTTGTAGACTTTTTTTTGCTGATGATCATCCTGAAGGCTGTGAGGTGAACGTTTTTGTACACTGGATTTGCATGGCTTTATTAATTCCTGATGTTCAGCCTTTTTCCGTTCCCGTTTTTTTAACAAAGAAAGAAAGAAAGAAAAAGAAAGAAACAGAACACAAACGTGCGTAAAATATGCCTCTTGAAACTGTCGTTTTGAAATGTAGACGTCTTTTGAATTTTTTGGTCGATATACGACCCCAGGATTTGTTTTCGGGGCAGGTGTGATTTACAGGCCTGCAATTATTTTGAATATCAACTGACCTTTAGCGCTGGGATTAAAGCTGCTGTTGCGTGAAACGGCCACAAGGTGGCAGCAGTTCTCCTTTACCAAATCTGGTTACTAGGGCAACAGAGCCTCAATGGAAGTCGTGTTCTAGGTTGTAATTTAGAATGGAATGTGCCAGGAAAAAGCCCCTTATGTTTATGTCTCACAACTTCTTGTTCGTTTTTTTAATATAATTTTTATTTTTTATCACAGCAAGTTTGATTTCAATGTTTGGTTTGTTCTAGGTGTGCAAGATGTCGTTCTTGTACACATAAACATATGTCTATTCTTCCTGGGATACTTTTCCCATGTACGTTATGACAGAATGTTGAGTAGCCTTCTCTGGGTATTCCGTAGGTCTTTGGTGATTATATATATCACCTGTGTTTGTATATGTCTGTTAACCCCAATATCCTAATGTATCCAATCCTCACACCTTTCCATTGGTGAACCATAAGTTTGTTTAATGAATCTGTGATTGCCCTTCTCTGTGGGAATATTTTCACTGGTATCAATTTTTAGGTAACACCTATAAGTGATATCATACGATATATGTCTTTCTCTTTCCGACTTACTCCAGGTTGTGTGATTACCTCTAGACTCATCTACGGTGCTGCACATGGCATTGTGTCCTTTTTTTCCTTGGCTAATATTCCGTCGGTACATGTACCAGTTCTTCTTTGTCCACTCATCTGTTGCTGGACGTTTTGGTTACTTTTATTAATTATCAGAGCAAATTTGATAAAAAATATTTTGTTTCTCCTAGGTGTACAGAATCTGGTTCATTATATCAATGTATCTGTCTATTCATCTTTGGAGCCTTTCCCGTGTAGGTTATTACAAAGTGTTGAGTAGACCTTCCTTGGTATTCCATAGGTATTTTGTGATTAAATATTTCATGTGTATTAGTACATGTCTCTTAACCCCCATATACTAATTCATCCATTCCATACAACTTTCCATCGGGTTAAACGTAATTTTATTTTCTTAATCCATGCTTTTCCTTCTCTTGGAAATAAGTTCGTGGGTATCAATTTTTAGGTAACACCTATAAGTGATGTCATAGGATGTCTGTCTTTCAATTTTTTTCATACTTCAAGTTGGGTGATGATCTTTAGCTCCTTCTATGGTGGTGCAAACGGCACAGTTTTATTCTATTCCATGGCTAATATTCCATTGTGTACATGGACCACTTCTTCCTTGTCCCTTTTTCTGTTGATGGACATTTTGGGTTCTTCCAAATCTTGGCGATGGTAAATGTTCCTGCAGTGCAGGATTGCCAGCTGGTATCTTTTTCATTCTAGTGTGCTCAGTGATAGGCGCATGAAAGGACATACCAGGTCACATGGCAGCTCAATTTTAACCTTTAAACGCACCGCCATTCTCTTCTCACTACTGGCTCTTACCAGTTTATCTCCCCGCAGCAGCTAGAGGGTACACAGTTCCCTAAAACCTTTTCAGCATTTATTAATTGTACACTATTCTCCGGGTGATCATTCTGGTGGCTGTGTGGTAAAAGTTTCTGTAGATTGGATTTGCAATCTTTATTAATTGCTGATGTTGAGCATTTCCATTCCCTTTTTCTTTTTAAAGGAAAAAAAGCAAGAAAAGACAAAATGTGAGTAAAATATGCCTCTTGAAATTGTCTTCTTGAAATGTTGACGTCTTCTGAATTTTCTGGTCATGTTACGACCCTAGGATTTTTTTTGATGGCAGGTGTCTTTTACAGGCCTGCAATTATTTTGAATATTAAGTGACCATTAGCGCTGGGTTTAAACCTGCTGTTGTGTGAAACGGCCAGAAGACAGAAGCATTTCTCCTTACCAAATCTGGTTACTAGGGCAAGACAGCCATAATGGAAGTTGTGCTGTAGGCTGTAAATTAGAACGGAAAGTGCCAGGAAAATCCCCTTAAGATTATGTCTCATTCCTTCCTGTTCGTTTTTTAATTTAATTTTTACTTTTGATCACAGCCAATTTGATCACAATGTTTTCTTTGTTCTAGCTGTGCAAGATGGGGTTCTTTTACACATATACATATATCTACTTTTCTTCAGATCCTTTTTCCATGTAGGTTATGACACAACGTTGAGTACTCTTCTCTTGGTGTGCCATAGGTCTTTGGTGATTATATATTTCACATGCGTTCGTATATCTCTGTTAACACCAATATCGTAATGTATCCAATCCTCACACCTTTCCTTATGCTGAACCCTAAGTTGTTTAATGATTCTGTAATTGCCTTTCTCTGTGGAAATATCTTCATTGGTATCAACTTTTAGCTAACACCTATAAGTGATATGATAGGATATGTGTCTTTCGCTTTCTCACTTACTACAACTTGCGTGATTACTTCTAGACACATCTATGGTGCTGCAAATGGCATTGTTTCATTTTTTCCCCAGCTAATATTCCATCTCTACATGTAGCAGTTCTTCTTTGTCCACCCATGTGTTGTTGGACTTTTTGGTTACTTCCATATCTTGGCTATTGTAATACTGTGCAGTGCACATGTGCCCTCCTGTGCCTTTCCAATTCTGTCTTCTTTTGTTATAGGTCCAGGAATGGCCCTGCTGAATGATATCGTAGCTCAATGTCTACCTTTTAAAGGCATATCCATTCTGTTCTCATTAGTGGCTATTTCCAGGGTACGTCCCACTGAGAGTTGAGGGTTTGCATTTCTCCACAACACCTTCAGCATTTATTGTTTATAGGTTTCTTGCTGATGGTTATTCTGAGGGGTGTGAGCTGATACCTCTTTGTGGTTGAATTTGTGTGTGTCTCATAATCCACTGAAATTAAGCTTTAATGCATGTCCTTTTTATTTTTCAAACTGTGGTTACAGCTTAGCTCTTCAAAGTGTTTTCTTTTTTTTTTTTTTTTTTTTTTTTTTGCGGTATGCGGGCCTCTCACTGTTGTGGCCTCTCCCGTTGCGGAGCACAGGCTCCGGACGCGCAGGCTCAGCGGCCATGGCTCACGGGCCCAGCCGCTCCGCGGCATGTGGGATCTTCCCGCACCGGGGCACGAACCCGTGTCCCCTGCATCGGCAGGCGGACTCTCAACCACTGCGCCACCAGGGAAGCCCCTTCAAAGTGTTTTCTTAAAGTATGTGTCACATTTTGAAATTTTTTGGCCCTAACCTCCCTCAAGACATTCTGAGGGCAGGTTTCATTTACAGCCCTGCACTACTTGTTCACATGAAGTGACCATTAGCACAGGCTTTAAAGCTGCTTTTGCAGGTAACGGCCAGAGGGTGGCAGCCTTTCTACGTTCCCCACGCTGGTACTAGGGAAACAGACCTTCCTGCCAGTGGTGTTCCTCGGTTATAAATTAGAGAGGAATGTGCCCGGATAAACCCCCAAATGCTTATGTCTCCTTACTTATGTTTGTTTTTAAATTTAAGTTATACTTTTTATTGGAGTAATATTCCATTGTGTACATGGACCACTGCTTCTCGGTGCATCCCTCTGTTGATGGACATTTTCGTTGTTTCCAAGTGTTGGCTATGGTAAGTATTGCTGGAGTGCAGAATTGCCAGTCTGAGTTTCTGATTCTCATTTTCTCAGGTGATAGGTCCAGCAGTGGGTATGATTGACTGACTGGTAGCTCAATGTTTCCCTTTTCAAAGCACGTCCATTGTGTTTTCATTAGTGGCTCTTACCACGTCCCCCTTAGAACGGAGGGTACGCACTTCTCCACAATCGCTTCAGCATTTATTGCTTGAAGCATTTTTGCTAATGGCCATTCTGACTGCTGTTAGCTGATAGGTTTTTGTAATTTGGGTTTGCATGTCTTTATAAATTCCTAAAATTCATCCTTTTTCCAAGCCTTTTTTTGTTTCTGTTAAAAAAAATGGAGAAGTGTGCATACAATATACCTCTTGAAATTGTCTTCTTGGAAGGTGGCCCTCTTTTGAATTTCTTATTCGATTTTCGACACCAGGAGTTTTTTGGTGGACAGGTGTCATTACAGAACTGCACGTTTGGTGAATAGTTAGTGACAATTAGCAGTGGGTTTAAAGCTGCTGTTGTGTGAAACGGCCACAAGGAGGCAGCATTTCTCCATTCCCCAATCCTGGGTAGTAGGGCAGCAGAGCCTTTCTGGAAGTCGTGTTCCTAGGTTTTAAATTAGAATGGAATGTGCCGGGAGAAACCCCCATAAGTTTATGTCTCATTACTTCTTGTTGGTTGTCTTAGTTTTTGTAATTGGGGTAATGATTAGAATATTGTTTGTCCTAGCTGTACACAATCTGGTTCATTTGTACCTTATATGTGTCTATTCACGTACAGATCCTCTTCCCATCTAAAATATTACACAGTGTTCCGTGGACCTCCCTTGCTATAGGATCGGTCTTTTTGACATATGTATATAATATGTATTGGTGTACGTAACACTGACTTTAATGTATCCATCCCCACCACCTTTCCTTTTAGATAAGTACAGTTTTCTCCTACATCTGTGAGTGTCTTTCTCTGTGGAAATATTTTCATTTGGGTCCGTTATTAGATAACACCTATAAGTAATATCATAGGATATAGGTCTTTTGCTTTGCAACTTACCTCATGTTCCGTGATTATCTCTAGGCTCACCTGTGGTGCCTCAAAGAGCAGTATTTCATTGTTTTCCATGGCGAATATTCCATTGTGTACATGGACCTCTTCTTCTTTATCCATTCACCTGTTGATGGACATTTTGGTTGCTTCACTGCCTTGGCTATTGTGAATAAGGCCGCAGTGCAGCTGTTGCAGCCTGTGTCTTCCCGATTCTGGACTTGTCAGGTGAGAGGCCTAGCGCTGGGCCTGCTGCATCGAATGGTACCTCAATGTTTACTTTTCTAACGCAGCTCCTTTCTGTTCTCATTATTGGCCGTTACCACTTTACATCTCACCAGCAGCTAGAGGGTACACAGTTCTCTAAAACTCCTTCAGTGTTTACTGTCTGTAGACATTTTGCTGATCGTCAGTTGACAGGTGTGATTTGTAAACTTTTTGTAGATTAGAGTTGCATGAATCTAATAATTCCTGAGGTTGAGCTTTTATTCATTTTCCTTTTTTTTTTTTTTTAAGAGAGTGAGTCAAACTTACCTCTTATACTGTTTTCTTGAAACATTTGCCTCTTTTGAAATTTTTTGTCCATTCCATACCTCAGGACAATTTTTTTAGGGCAGGTGTCCGTTACAGCGCTGAGTCCTTGTGAATGTTAAGTGACCGTTAGCTGTGGGCCTTAAAGCCGCACTTGTGGGAAACGTCCACAAGCCGGCAGCATTTGTACATTTCCCACTCCCTTTTTGGGCAGTAGACCTTCCTGGAAATCGTGTGGAATGTGCCAGGGAAAACCCCCAAGAGCTTATATCTCCCTTCTTCTTGATTGATTTTTAAATTTAATTTTTATTAATTATCAGAGCAAATTTGATAAAAAATATTGTGTTTCTCCTAGGTGTACAGAATCTGGTTCATTATATCAATGTATCTGTCTATTCGTCTTTGGAGCCCTTCCCGTGTAGGTTATTACAAAGTGTTGAGTAGACCTTCCTTGGTATTCCATAGGTATTTTGTGATTAAATATTTCATATGTATTATTAGTACATGTCTCTTAACCCCCATACCCTAATTCATCCATTCCTTACAACTTTCCATCGGGTTAAACGTAATTTTATTTTCTTAATCCATGCTTTTCCTTCTCTTGGAAATAAGTTCGTGGGTATCAATTTTTAGGTAACACCTATAAGTGATGTCATAGGATGTCTGTCTTTCAATTTTTTCCATACTTCAAGTTGGGTGATGATCTTTAGGTCCTTCTATGGCGGTGCAAACGGCACAGTTTTATTCTTTTCCATGGCTAATATTCCATTGTGTACATGGACCACTTCTTCCTTGTCCATTTTTCCTTTGATGGACATTTTGGGTTCTTCCAAATCTTGGCGATAATAAGTGTTCCTGCAGTGCAGGATTGCCAGCCAGTATCTTTTTCATTCTAGTGTGCTCAGTGATAGGCGCATGAAAGGACATACCAGGTCACATGGCAGCTCAATTTTTACCTTTAAACGCACCGCCACTCTCTTCTCACTACTGGCTCTTACCAGTTTATCTCCCCGCAGCAGCTAGAGGGTACACAGTTCTCTGAACCTCTTCAGCATTTATTGTTTGTAGACGTTTTGATGATGGTCACTCAACTGGTGTGAGTTGAAACCTTTTTGTAGATTAGATTTGCATCAGTCTAATAATTCATGAGGTTGAGCTTTTTGACAAAAGGATCCAAAGAAGAATAGATATATGTGTACATGTAAAAGAAACACATTTTGCACACCTAGAACAAACAAGAGATAGTAGTGAAATTTGTGTGATGAAAAATAAAAATTAAATTAAAAAAACAAACCAGAAGTAAAGAGACATAAACTTAAGGGGCTTTTTGCTGGCACATTGCATTCTAATTGACAACCAACAACACAACTTCCATTATGGCTCTTTTGCCCTAGTAACCAGATTTGGTAAGGAGAAATGCTGCCGCCTTTGGCCGTATCACACAACAGCAGCTTTTAAACCAGCGCTAATGGTCACTTAATATTTAAAATAATTGCAGGCCTGAAAATGACAGCTGCCATCCAAAAAAATCTAGGGTCGTTAATCGACCAGAAAATACAAAAGATGTCAACATTTCAAGAAGACAGTTTCAAGACGCATATTTTACACACATTTTGGCTTTTATTTTTCTTAAAAAATGGGGGAATGGAAAAATGCTCAACATCAGGAATTGATGAAGCCGTGCATATCCAATCTACAGAAACGATCACTTCACAGCCGTCAGAATGATCTTCAGCCAATAGTCTACATACAATAAATGCTGACGGGGTTTTAGAGAACTGTGTACCCGCCAGCTGCTAGGGGGATGTAAACTCGTAACAGCCAGTAGTGAGAAAATAATGGAGGTGCATTTAAAGGTAAAAATTCAGCTACCGTCTGATCTGGGAGGTCCTTAGATGCGCCTATCCCATGAGCAGACAAGATTGAAACAGACACAGGATGGCAATCCTGAACTGCAGGAATATTTACCATAGCCAAGACTTGGAAGAAATCAAAATGTCCAACGACAGAAAAATGCACAAAGAAAAAGTGGTCCATCAACACAATGGAATATTAGCCATGGAAAACAATGAAAGAGTGCCGTTTGCACCACCATACAAGGACCTACAGATAATCACCTAACTTCAAGTAAGAAAGAAACTGAAACACAGCTATCGTATAACATCACTTCTAGGTGTTACCTAAAAATTGATACCCACATATTTCCAAGAGAAGGAAACACATGGATTAAGAAAACAAAATTATGTTTAACCAAATGGAAAGTTGTAAGGAATGCATGAATAAGGATATGGGGGTTAACAGACATGTACTAATACATATGAAATATATAATCAGAAAATACCTATGGAATACCAAGAAAGGTCTACTCAACACTCTGTAATAACCTACATGGGAAGGGATCCAAAGATGAATAGACAGATACATTGGTATAATGAACCAGATTCTGTACACCTAGGAGAAGCAAAATATTTTTTATCAAATGTTCTCTGATAATTAATAAAAATTAAATTTAAAAAACAATCAAGAAGTAAGGAGATATAAGCTCTTGGGGGTTTTCCCTGGCACATTCCACTCTTATTTGCCGCCTATTAACACGATTTCCAGGAAGGCTCTACTGCCCAAAAACCGAGTGGGAAAAGTACATATGCTGCCAGCTTGTGGACGTTTCCCACAAGTGCGGCTTTAAGCCCACAGCTAATGGTCACTTAACATTCACAAGGACTCAGCGCTGTGAAGGACAACTGCCCTAAAAAAATTGTGCTGAGGTAGGGAATGGACAAAAAAATTCAAAACAGGAAAATGTTTCAAGAAGATAGTATGAAGAGGTAAGTTTGACTCACTCTCTTTAAAAAAAAAGGAAAATGAATAAAATCTCAACCTCAGGAATTATTAGATTCATGCAACTCTAATCTACAAAAAGTTTACAAATCGCACCTGTCAACTGACGATCAACAAAAAGTCTACAAACAATAAATACTGTAGGAGTTTTAGAGAACTGTGTACCCTCTAGCTGCTGGTGAGATGTAAAGTGGTAACAGCCAATAATGGGAACAGAAAAGTGCTGCATTAGAAAAGTAAAAATTGAGCTACCATTCAATGCAGCAGGCCCACCTCTAGGCCTCTCACCTGAGAAGTCCAGAATCAGGAAGGCACAGGCTGCAACAGCTGCACTGTGGCCTTATTCACAATAGCCAAGGCAGTGAAGCAACCAAAATGTCCATCAACAGGTGAATGGATAAAGAAGAAGAGGTCCATGTACACAATGGAATATTCGCCATGGAAAACAATGAAATACTGCTCTTTGAGGCACCACAGGTGAGCCTAGAGATAATCACGGAACATGAGGTAAGTTGCAAAGCAAAAGACCTATATCCTATGATATTACTTATAGGCGTTATCTAATAACGGACCCAAATGAAAATGTTTCCACAGAGAAAGACACTCACAGATGTAGGAGAAAACTATACTTATCTAAAAGGAAAGGTGGGGCGAATGGATAAATTAAGATCAGTGTTACGTATACCAATACATATTATATACATATGTCAAAAAGCCCGACCCTATAGCAAGGGAGGTCTACGGAACTCTGTGTAATATTTTACATGGGAAGAAGTTCTGTACATGAATAGACATATATAATGTGAAAATTTTGGTTGCTTTAAATTTACAACCTAGGAACACGACTTCCAGAAAGGCTCTGCTGCCCTACTACCCAGATTTGGGGCTGGAGAAATTCTGCCTCCTTGTGGCCGTTTCCCACAACAGCAGTTTTAATCCCATTGCTAAAGGTCACTAAATATTCATCAGAGGTGCAGCTCTGTAAATGACCCTGCCCTCCAAAAAAAATCCTGGGGTCTAAAATCGGCCAAAAAATTCAAAGGAGGGCAACCTTCCAAGAGGACAATTTCAAGAGGTATATTGCACTCACACTTTTTTCTTTGCTTTCCTTTTAACAGAAAAGAAAAAGGCGTGGAAAAATGATGAATTTTAGGAATTTTTAAAGACATGCACACACAAATTATAAAAACTGAACAGCTCACACCAGTCAGAATGGTCAAGAGTAAAAATGCTGCAAACATTAAATGCTGAAGGGGCTGTGGAGAAATGTGCACCCTCGGTTCTGAGGGGGATGTGGTAAGAGACACTAATGAAAACACAACGGAAGTGCTTTGAAAAATTAAACATTGATCTACCACTCAATGAAGCATACTGACTGCTGGTCCTATTATCTGAGAAAATGGCAATAAAATAGTCATAGCCTGGCAATCCTGCACTCCAGCAATATTTACCATAGTCAACAGTTGGTAGCAATGAAAACGTACATCAAAAGACGAATGGACAAAGAAGTGGACGATGTACTCAATGGAAGAGTATTCCAAAAAAATATATAATTTAAATTTACAAAACAAACATAAGTAAGGAGACATAAGCTTGTGGGGGTTTATCAGGGAACATTCCAGTCTAATTTATAAAAGTGTCCATCGACAGACGATGTGGCACATATATACAATGGAATATTAGCCATAAAAAGAAACGAAATTGAGTTACTTGTAGTGAGGTGGATAGACCTAGAGTCTGTCATACAGACTGAAGTAAGTCAGAAAGAGAAAAACAAATACCGTACGCTAACACATATATATGGAATCTAAAAATATAAAATGGTTCTGATGAACCTAGGGGCAGGACAGGAATAAAGACGCAGACGCAGAGAATGGACGTGAGGACACGGGAAGGGGGAAGGGTAAGCTGCGACCAAGTAAGAGAGTAGCACTGACATGTATACAATACCAAATGTAAAATAGCTAGCTAGTGAGAAGAAGCTGCACAGCACAGGGAGATCAGTTCAGTGCCTTGCGCCCACCTAGAGGGGTGGGATCAGGAGGGTGGGAGGGAGACGGAAGAGGGAGGGGATATGGGGATATACGTATGCATATAGCTGATTCACTTTGTTATACAGCAGAAACTAACACACCATTGTAAAGCAATTATACTCCAATAAATATGTTAAAAAAAAAAAACAAAAGCAAACCAAGGATCCGCCTGCCAATGCAGGGGACACGGGTTTGCTCCCTGGTCCAAGAAGATCCCACATACCTCAGAGCAACTAAGCCCGTGAGCCACCACTACTGAGCCCATGCGCCACAACTTCTGAAGCCCGTGCACATAGAGACCATGCTCCGCCACAACAGAAGCCACTGTACTGAGAAGCCTGTGCACAGCAACCAAGAGTAGACCCTGCTTGGGGGAACGACAGAAAGCCCACGCACGGCAACGGAGACTCAACGCGACCAAAAATTAATTAATTAATTAATTAAAATGTAGATTAAAAAAAAAAAAAACAAAGAAAAAAATCACTGCTGGGAATTCCCTGGTGGTCCAGGGGTTAGGAACCCGTGCCTCCAGTTCATTGGGCCTGAGATCAATCCCTGGTTGGGGAAGTAAGATCCTGAAACCTGGCATCACAACCCAAATAAAAACGAAATAAAATAAAATACATTAAAATAAGAAAAAGAAAGAATCTGATTCAAGGTCTAAAGGGTGTTTAAGGTCTAAAGAGAAGGTGTTTATCAGGCCAATATGTGGGGAGAAAATCTTTCCCATTTCAGTAAGTAGCACCTCCATTTACCCAATTACACACCATTAACCCACACTCCCCACATCCAATTCATCACTCCTATTCGCCTCCAAGCCATCACTAACCTTCCAAATATGACTCTAACCTGCCTGCCTTACTCCACCTCCAAGGCCACCACTGTGCACAAAGCCAGCCTGCTAATGAGTCTCCCCAAATCTTCTCCTGCCCGCTCCTATCCATTCTCTTACAATAGCCAGTATGGTGTCTGAAAAAAGGCATCTCTGCTAACACCACTTCTCTGTTTATACCCTGCAATGGCTTCCCACCAAGTTTAGGATAAATCCCAAACAGATGATGGACTGGAGGTTGAAAGACCAGAAGGAGGTAGGGTGTTGGGTTAGAAAGAGGGATAAAGGGTCTAGGCGAACAGCGAAAAGGGCTGAAAAGAAAATGATCAGCACTTGTACAACAGTCCTGCTGCAGGCAGGAGAATGCAGGAATAGCGAAGGAATACCAATAGCCACTTTTTATTTCTGCAATGCCTTTGCAATTCCCAAAGTGCTTCACTTATGACTGTGATGCTCAAACCTAGCTGTACATTAGAATCATCTGGAGAGATTTTTAAAACTACCAATGGCCAGGCCTCACCCGAAGCCAATTAAATCAGAATATACAGTTCACTAGGGCAGGAATTTTGTCTGTTTCGTTCACTGTCCATATGAAAAGTACCTGGCCTATACATGGTACTCAGAAAACATATACTGAATGAATAAATGAAGGAAGGAATGTACCACTACCACCTGAGATCCAAAGAAGAATTCTTTTCAAAACTTACTGAGTAACCAGGCAACGTCAGTTACCATGGCAGCCCTGGGAAAAACATTACCAAGTGACACTAACACTCCCAGGGGCCTACATTTGATTCCACAGTAAGTAAACTTTTCTCATTTCTAAAGTACTATACTGTGAAATATGCATCTCAGTCACAACTAGAGGTTACTCAGTGTCTGCTGTGAGCAGGAGGAAAAGAGAAGGGCCTTACACAGTATCTAAAGCAATGACAAGAAGAAACTAGGGGCCACGGCAGAGACAGACAGGCTCAGACAGGCTCCAATCCCTATGACATTTGAGGTGATTACGTTGTAAGGGCTTGAGCACGAGAAAGCAGCCACTAACCAGCCACCCTGTCTCAAATATTTGGAGAAAGTCAATGCAAATACATACCTATGTATTATTCTTTTCTGATCATTCTTTCAGTGTATCCCTTCTGGCTTCGTGCAGAGCGATTCTTTGTTTTGTACCTGAAAAATGAGTGGCCCATGTAAATGGATGAAACATGTCAGAGCAGACATCCAACGAGCTCTTCAGCTAACGAACGAGGAGCTCCGAGTTCTGGGAAAGAATCGTAAAAGTAGTGTAGAATCACAATATCTTAGAGCATCCTTTATATCAACAACCGTCTATCATATCACAAATCAGTGGTCATCAGCCTATACATGAACTTTGCAGTGACAGAAAACCCAGCACTGTCTAGACAGGTCTAGGCATTTCTAGTTGCTACAGCGGTCTATATCAAATTCAGAATGTGACTCCCTGTCACGCATCAGTCCCAGTCTGCCTTCTGCAATGGTACACCCCATGGCACACCTGATCTCTTTTCCATCTGGCCCATTTCCCAAACACATGAGGACAATTCTGTTCTTCCTAAAGCTCTCTTCTCCCACGTCACCCTCCTAAATCACTCCTTCCTGTGTTTATGACTGAGGAGCCCCCAAGGTTTTCTCATCCCAAGGCCATGACAAGCAATGGCATCAGTGTGCCTGCTACAGATTCTGGGAAAGGGGCAGGGCCACACGAGGGTCTGGCAAATGTGACTGACAACCTGAGGTGAGAGTACATGTGAGAACCTCAGCCTCTCTTCAGTCCTCAGCCTCTATCCAAGGTTTCTCCATAGCACACTATTGACATTTTGGGCCGGATAATTCTTTTGCAGTGGTGGGGAGGGCTGTCCTATGCCTCGTACGATATGTAGTAGCAACCTGGCCACTACCCACTACATGCCTGAAGCACCACCCCACACACACACCCGGGATGTGACAAAGAAAAATGTCTCCAGCCATTGTCAAACGTCCTGGAGGAAGAGTGAGGGCAAACTCACCCTCACTCAAGAGCCACTGCTCTATCCAATGACTCTGTTCACCCATGAGTACTCAAAACTCTCTCCTCTGCTGGCTTAACAGGTAACTCTCCAGAACGTCTATCGTATAGCAAAATGCTATCTGAAATTTGATAGTATTTATCTCTATAACGGTATCTGATGAAAGTAAAACTCTCTCCAGATGTTAAGAACCTCCCAGGTGGTTAATCCACGTTAACCTTATCTCCTACCCCAGGCCCTGGAAATTACAGAAATGATCGGAAACCATTTTCGGGATCCGTTCAAGAAGGACCAGTAGTGTAAGGGTTTTTGGCAACCTGAACAACTGAATTCAAGTAAAATATTCTGCCTGACCATGGCTTTGTGAGACAGGCCACAAACCTGTAGCAGGACCCTCCTCGCTGCTATTTACAGAATTGTGCTATCTGACTGGAAAGCCGGTGGAGGTGAACTACCCAAGAAAGCAGTGGGTTCAGGATGAGAAGTTGGAAAGGGTGACAAGGGAGGGGAGAATGAACCTCAGCTGAAAAGTAAGGGGAAAAGTACCAAGAGGTGAGTTCTCTTGACTTTAGAGAAGATACGCTGAAAGACATCAGCTTGCCCTCGGGGCCCTCAGCTCTCTGGGGAGCTCTAAGTGAAGGGTGAGCCTGGACCTACGACTCCGGACTCCTGGTCTCAACCCCCAGGCCTGACCATTCACTCAGACTCTCAATAAATACTTGTATTAAAAGACCTTACACGGGGACCACATCTGGGAAAACATCGCCGCACCCTCATAAGTCACAGGGGGAGACCCGAACTGGCCAAGCCATGACAGGAGCTGTGAGGGCGACAACAGAGCATGGCAGGGATCGGACATCAGATCGCCAGAAGCCCTCCTCCGCCCTCCTGGTTCGTAATGCCAGGGCCCCATCGCCGCACATCGCCGGACCCCGGTCCTGCCTCCGTCGCGCACCCTTCCCCAAGGTTGGCCGGGGTCTGGAGTCACCATCCCCTGTTCGGACCTACAGACCTCGCCGCTGCTGAGCTCTGCAGATCCCGCTCCTTCCATACAGTTCGCCGATTCCGCGGGCCTTCCTGAGCCGCGCCGGCCACCGTCCGCGAGGCCTTGGCGCGCCCGTGACGTCACTGTCGTGCCCCTCTCCCGCAACAAGGGGAGTATGGCTCTGGCAGGGCAGCTGCGGCTGTGGTTGCTCGCGGCTCGTTTGCTTCTGGCGCCTCGCCGGGACCTGACGGTCTGCGGTCCCAACGAGCCCCTGCCCGCGGTGCGCATCCTGCGGGCTCTACAGCGGCGGCAGGAAGAGCGGCAGAGTGGGCAGCGGAGCCCCCCGCAGCCGGTGCTGGCGCGACCTGGGCCGCTGCCACAACGACTGAGCTCACGTTCCGCAACTACTGAAGCCCACGCGCCTAGAGCCGGTGGTCCCCAACAAGAGAAGCCACCACAATGAGAAGCCTGTGCACCGCAACGAAGAGGAGCCCCCGCTCACCGCAACTAGAGAAAGCCCACGTGCAGCAACGAAGACCCAACACAGCCAAAAGTAAACAAATAAATAAAATGAAAAAAGAAAAAAGATACAATACAGTATTGTTAACCATAGTTGCCATGCTGTACATTACATCCCAGAATGTATTTGTCTTGTAACTGGAAGTTTGTATCCTCTGACCACCCGCACCCATTTCCACCCCACCTCATCCCCACAGGATAAAATTTTAAATGGAGAAGACCAGATAAGCTTCAATGAGAAGATGACACCTGAGCAGATATTTGAGTTAGCCAAGTTGGTATCTAGTGGAAGAGTGCACAGGAGAGGAAAGGGCCAGTGCAAAGACCCTGGGGCAGGAGCTTGTCTGGTGTGTTAGAAGAACAGGAAGGAGGCCACTGTGGTTGCAGCACAGAAAGGAAAAGAGGGTAATGGAAGTCAGATACACAATGGATGGAGAGCAGTAAGCAGATAGGACACAGTGGTCAGACCCCGAATGGCCTTGTAGGACGCTCTGCGGGCTTTGTTAGCTCTTCACGATAGGAGCCAGTGAAGGGTTTTAAGGAGAGGAGAGGCACGACTGATCACATTCCCCATGATCACGGTGACTGCTGTAGGAAAAAGAGACTGTGGGGGCCATGGTAGGCACAGGCAGATCAGTTAGAAGGCTCTTCAGTCACCCATGTCAGAGATGATGGTGGCTCAGGATGGAGAGATAGTAGGGGAGGTGGTGAGAAGTGGTCACATTCTAAAAATATTTTGAACGTAGAGCAACAGGAGTGAAACGAAGAAAATCAATATCCCACGTCCCAGAGATAACTGTTAATTTATTTATTCTAAGCAAACATGGTCCCCTCTAAAAACCACAAAGCTTGCCAAGGATGCTCTTCTCAGAGGTACTAACTTTTTACTCCTCAGCCTACTCCGGCATGGCCTCCCCCTCTGCCACTCTCCCAAAACTGCTCTGATTAAAGTCACCAATTATCTCGAAGTTGCTCAATCTACGAGACACTGACCTTTCCTCAATCTTTTCCTGCTAGCAGCACATGGCATGGTGAAGCCTCCCCTCTTGCTTGATCTCTCTCCTCCCTGGGTTCGTCGACCGCACACTCTCCCAGTTTTCGTCTCTACCCCTGCTTTGCAGTCTCTTTTCCTGGTTTCACCTCCTGCCCTCACATGTTGAGGTTGCTCCTCAGTTGTGGGCCCTCTTCCCTTCTAATTTCACACATCTTCCCTCACAAATTTATTCACACCCATGGTTTAAAATATTGGCCATGATCATCTCCAAAGGCATCCCAACCTCACACCAACTGCTCAAAACACATCCCCACTCGGTTGTGTTAAGGGCACCTCCTAGTCCACATGTAGAAAACAAAGCCTTGATCTCCCCTCCTAAGCCTTGTCCTCTGTCTCCAATTATTTATTCAACAGACACTTACTGAGCCCCTAAGATATGCCAAGCACTGGTAGGCACTAGAGATAAAATGATGAGGCAGGAGGGAAAGGTTCAATAGAACAGAGGGTTATAGAAAGGGAACTTACAAATATGTGTGAAATTAAAAGTGTGCATGGTGCTATGACAGAGCAGTTACGTAAGACTGTGGGAGTCTAGATCACCAGGGAAGAGACTGATGGGGGTTGAGGAGGGCCTCCCTTAAGAAATAATCTCTGGGGACTTCCCTGGTGGCGCAGCGGCTCAGAATCTGCTTGCCAGCACTTTTTACAATAGCCAGGACATGGAAGCAACCTAAGTGTCCATCGACAGACGAATAGATAAAGAAGATGTGGCACATATGTACAATGGAATATTACTCAGCCATAAAAAGAAACGAAATTGAGTTACTTGTAGTGAGGTGGATAGACCTAGAGTCTGTCATACAGAGTGGAGTACGTCAGAAAGAGAAAAACAAACACCGTACGCTAACACATATATATGGAATCTAACAAAATAAAATGGTTCTGATGATCCTAGGGGCAGGACAGGAATAAAGACGCAGACGTATAGAAGGCACTTGAGGACACGGGGATGGGGAAGGGTAAGCTGCGACCAAGTAAGAGAGTAGCACTGACATATATACAATAGCAAATGTAAAATAGCTAGCTAGTGGGAAGCAGCTGCGTAGCATAGGGAGATCAGTTCAGTGCCTTGCGCCCACCTAGAGGGGTGGGATCAGGAGGGTGGGGTGGGATCAGGAGGGTGGGAGGGAGACGCAAGAGGGAGGGGATATAGGGATATACGTATGCATATAGCTGATTCACTTTGTTATACAGCAGAAACTAACACACCATTGTAAAGCAATTATACTCCAACAAATATGTTAAAAAACAAAAACAAAAACAAAAATAAGAATCCGCCTGCCAATGCAGGGGACACAGGTTTGCTCCCTGGTCCAGGAAGATCCCACATGCCTCGGAGCAACTAAGCGGGCGAGCCACCACTACCGAGCACATGCGCCACAACTTCTGAAGCCCGTGCGCATAGAGCCCGTGCTCTGCAACGAGAAGCCACTGCAGTGAGAAACCCGTTCACCGCAACGAAGAGTAGCCCCTGCTCGCCGCAACGGCAGAAAGCCCAGGCGCGGCAACGGAGACCCAACGCGACAAAAAATTAATTAATTAATTAATTAAAACATATTTAAAAAAAAAAAAATCTCTGCTGGGAATTCCCCGGCGGTCCACGGGTTAGGACCCTGTGCCTCCAGTTCATTGGGCCTGGGTTCAATCCCTGGTTGGGGAACTAAGATCCTGCAAGCTGGCATCGCAGCCCAAATAAGAATGAAATAAAATAAAATATATTAAAATAGAAAAAAGAAAGAATCTCTGATTCAAGGTCTAAAGGGTGAGAAGGTGTTTATCAGGCCAATATGTGGGGAGAAAATTTTTCCCATTTCAGTAAGTAGCACCTCCATTTACCCAATTACACACCATTAAACCCACATTCCCCACATCCAATTCATCACTCCTATTCGCCTCCAAGCCATCACTAACCTTCCAAATATGACTCTAACCTGCCTGCCTTACTCCACCTCCAAGGCCACCACTGTGCACAAAGCCAGCCTCCTAATGAGTCTCCCCAAATCTTTTCCTGCCCGCTCTTATCCATTCTCTTACAATAGCCAGTATGGTGTCTGAAAAAAGGCATCTCTGCTAACACCACTTCTCTGTTTATACCCTGCAATGGCTTCCCACCAAGTTTAGGATAAATCCCAAACAGATGATGGACTGGAGGTTGAAAGACCAGAAGGAGGTAGGGTGTTGGGTTAGAAAGAGGGATAAAGGGTCTAGGCGAACAGCGAAAAGGGCTGAAAAGAAAATGATCAGCACTTGTACAACAGTCCTGCTGCAGGCAGGAGAATGCAGGAATAGCGAAGGAATACCAATAGCCACTTTTTATTTCTGCAATGCCTTTGCAATTCCCAAAGTGCTTCACTTATGACTGTGATGCTCAAACCTAGCTGTACATTAGAATCATCTGGAGAGATTTTTAAAACTACCAATGGCCAGGCCTCACCCGAAGCCAATTAAATCAGAATATACAGTTCATTAGGGCAGGAATTTTGTCTGTTTCGTTCACTGTCCATATGAAAAGTACCTGGCCTATACATGGTGCTCAGAAAACATATACTGAATGAATAAATGAAGGAAGGAATGTACCACTATCACCTGAGATCCAAGGAGGAATTATTTCAAAACTTACTGAGTAACCAGGCAACATCAGTTACCATGGCAGCCCTGGGAAAAACATTACCAAGTGACACTAACACTCCCAGGAACCTACATTTGTTTCCACAATGAGTAAACCTTTCTCATTTCTAAAGTACTATACTGTGAAATATGCATCTCAGTCACAACTAGAGGTTACTCAATGTCTGCTGTGAGCAGGAGAAAAGAGTAAGGCCTTACACAGTATCTAAAGCAATGATAAGAAGAAACTAGGGGCCACGGGCAGAGACAGGCTCAGACAGGCTCCAATCCCTATGACATTCTGAGGAGATAACGTTGTAAGGGCTCGAGCACGAGAAAGCAGCCACTAACCAGCCACCCTGTCTCAAATATTTGGAGAAAGTCAATGCAAATACATACCTATGTATTATTCTTTTCTGATCATTCTTTCAGTGTATCCCTTCTGGCTTCGTGCAGAGCGATTCTTTGTTTTGTACCTGAAAAATGAGTGGCCCATGTAAATGGATGAAACATGTCAGAGCAGACATCCAACGAGCTCTTCAGCTAACGAACGAGGAGCTCCGAGTTCTGGGAAAGAATCGTAAAAGTAGTGTAGAATCACAATATCTTAGAGCATCCTTTATATCAACTCCCCTCTATCATATCACCAATCAGTGGTCATCAGCCTATATATGAACTTTCCAGTGACAGAAAACCCAGCACTGTCTAGACAGGTCTAGGCATTTCTAGTTGCTACAGCGGTCTATATCAAATTCAGAATGTGACTCCCTGTCACGCATCAGTCCCAGTCTGCCTTCTGCAATGGTACACCCCATGGCACACCTGATCTCTTTTCCATCTGGCCCATTTCCCAAACACATGAGGACAATTCTGTTCTTCCTAAAGCTCTCTTCTCCCACGTCACCCTCCTAAATCACTCCTTCCTGTGTTTATGACTTTGAGGAGCCCCCAAGGTTTTCTCATCCCAAGGCCATGACAAGCAATGGCATCAGTGTGCCTGCTACAGATTCTGGGAAAGGGGCAGGGCCACACGAGGGTCTGGCAAATGTGACTGACAACCTGAGGTGAGAGTACATGTGAGAACCTCAGCCTCTCTTCAGTCCTCAGCCTCTATCCAAGGTTTCTCCATAGCACACTATTGACATTTTGGGCCGGATAATTCTTTTGCAGTGGTGGGGAGGGCTGTCCTATGCCTTGTACGGTATGTAGTAGCATCCTGACCTCTACCCACTAGATGCCTGCAGCACCACCCCCCTCACACCCCGGATGTGACAAAGAAAAATGTCTCCAGCCATTGTCAAACGTCCTGGAGGAAGGGTGAGGGCAAACTCACCCTCACTCAAGAGCCACTGCTCTATCCAATGACTCTGTTCACCCATGAGTACTCAAAACTCTCTCCTCTGCTGGCTTAACAGGTAACTCTCCAGAACGTCTATCGTATAGCAAAATGCTATCTGAAATTTAATAGTATGTATCTCTATAACGGTATCTGATGAAAGTAAAACTCTCTCCAGATGTTAAGAACCTCCCAGGTGGTTAATCCACGTTAACCTTATCTCCTACCCCAGGCCCTGGAAATTACAGAAATGATCGGACACCCATTTTCGGGTTCCGTTCAAGAAGGACCAGTAGTGTAAGGCTTTTTGGCAACCTGAACAACTGAATTCAAGTAAAATATTCTGCCTGACCATGGCTTTGTGAGACAAGACACAAACCTGTAGCAGGACCCTCCTCGATGCTATTTACAGAATTGTGCTATCTGACTGGAAAGCCGGTGGAGGTGAACTACCCAAGAAAGCAGTGGGTTCAGGATGAGAAGTTGGAAAGGGTGACAAGGGAGGGGAGAATGAACCTCAGCTGAAAAGTAAGGGGAAAAGTACCAAGAGATGAGTTCTCTTGACTTTAGAGAAGATACGCTGAAAGACATCAGCTTGCCCTCGGGGCCCTCAGCTCTCTGGGGAGCTCTAAGGGAAGGGTGAGCCTGGACCTACGACTCCGGACTCCTGGTCTCAGCCCCCAGGCCTGACCATTCACTCAGACTCTCAATAAATACTTGTATTAAAAGACCTTACACGGGGACCACATCTGGGAAAACATCGCCGCACCCTCATAAGTCACAGGGGGAGACCCGAACTGGCCAAGCCATGACAGGAGCTGTGAGGGCGACAACAGAGCATGGCAGGGATCGGACATCAGATCGCCAGAAGCCCTCCTCCGCCCTCCTGGTTCGTAATGCCAGGGCCCCATCGCCGCATATCGCCGGACCCCGGTCCTGCCTCCGTCGCGCACCCTTCCCCAAGGTTGGCCGGGGTCTGGAGTCACCATCCCCTGTTCGGACCTACAGACCTCGCCGCTGCTGAGCTCTGCAGATCCCGCTCCTTCCATACAGTTCGCCGATTCCGCGGGCCTTCCTGAGCCGCGCCGGCCACCGTCCGCGAGGCCTTGGCGCGCCCGTGACGTCACTGTCGTGCCCCTCTCCCGCAACAAGGGGAGTATGGCTCTGGCAGGGCAGCTGCGGCTGTGGTTGCTCGCGGCTCGTTTGCTTCTGGCGCCTCGCCGGGACCTGACGGTCTGCGGTCCCAACGAGCCCCTGCCCGCGGTGCGCATCCTGCGGGATCTACAGCGGTGGCAGGAAGAGAGGCAGAGTGGGCAGTGGAGCCGCCCGCGGCCGGTGCTGGCGCGACCTGGGCTGCTGCTTAGTCAGCGCGGCGACCGGAGTTGAACGAGCCGTCACACCTCACACTGGGCCCTTGGAACCCGCGCCACTCTCTTTGCGCCTGGAGGAATCTGCGCACCCACGCGGACCATTTCTCCATCGAGTGCGCGCAACATGAGGCTCCAGCGCTGCGGAACCTTTCGCCCAAGGGCAGCTGAGCCGAACTGGGTCTGGAGCTCCGCGTTCTGAGCGCACTACAAGAGGCTGCTCCCGAAGTTGTTCGGCCCACAACCGTGGAGTCGAGTACCATTCCCCCACTACTTCGCGGCCGCCACATCCTCTGCGCCGCAGAAACCGGCAGTGGCAAAACTGTCAGCTACATGCTACCTCTCCTTCAACGGCTGTTGGGCCAGCCAAGCCTGGACCCCTGTCGTATCCCTGCTCCTCGAGGCCTGGTTCTTGTGCCTTCTCGAGAATTAGCCGAAGTGGTGCGTGCCGTGGCCCAGCCCTTGGGCAGCTCCTTGGACCTCCAGGTGCGGGAGTTAGGGGGAGGCCATGGCACGAGGAGGATCAGGCTGCAACTGTCCAAACAACCTCCAGCAGATATTCTGGTGGCCACTCCGGGGACTCTGTGGAAGGCCCTGAAAACTCAACTGATCAGCCTGGAGCCGCTCTCCTTCTTGGTGTTGGATCATGCAGACACGCTGTTGGATGAAAGCTTCCTGGAACTGGTGGATTACATCTTGGAGGGGAGCCATACAGCAGAAGGCCCAGCTGACTTAAAAGACCCCTTCAATCCCAAAGCTCAGTTAGTGCTGGTGGGTGCCACATTTCCCGAAGGTGTAGGCCAGCTGCTGAGTAAAGTTGCCAGCTTAGACTCTCTAACCCTCGTTACCAGTGCCAAGCTCCACTGCATCATGCCTCATGTCAGACAGACATTCATGAGGCCGAAGGGAACAGAGAAGGTGACTGGGTTGGTACAGATCCTTAGGCAGCATGACAGAGCATATAGGACTGGCGCCGCAGGAACTGTTCTGGTGTTCTGTAATTGCTACAGCACTGTGAACTGGCTGGGGTATATATTCTGGATGATCACAAAATCCAACACTTAAGACTGCAGGGACAGATGCCAGCCTCAATGAGAGCAGGCATCTTCCAGTCCTTCCATAAGGGCTCCCGAGACATTCTTCTCTGCACAGACATTGCCTCTCGGGGCCTGGACAGCACCCAGGTGGAGCTAGTCATCAATTATGATTTCCCTCTCACCCTGCAAGACTACACCCACAGAGCAGGGAGGGTGGGCCGGGTGGGGAGCGAGGTGCCAGGGACCGTAGTCAGCTTTGTGACCCATCCCTGGGACGTGAGCCTGGCTCAGAAGATTGAACTGGCAGCTCGCTGGAGGAGAAGGCTTCCAGGACTGGGGTCCTCAGTGAGAGAGCCTTTGCACCAGCAAACCTTATTGCAGCAGGCTTATATATGATGCCATAACAGGGACCTTTCCCTCTGTGCTGGATGGGTGAGCACACTTGTCAGTAGGGTGCTCTGGGCTGCCTAGTCACCTTCTGAAGACCCGGGCTGCTGTCTGGCTTCAAAAGGTAAGTTGCTGGCCAACACTTGAGGGTGAACTACTGAGCTTGGCTCTCTGTAGTCTTTCACGTGAAGAATAATGTCGATCTTGGCTCTGTATTATGTCATGGTTTCTAACAATAAGCGATGTTTCTATGGGTGCCCCTTAATAACAGTTTCCAATGGGACAGAATTCAGTAGACTCTGAGAAGATTCACACTCCAAACTACCACACTTAGGACGAAGGCTTTCAATTGATGTTTTAGTTTAAATTTTGTTTCCTGCCCCCAAACATCCATTAAGCCTCCAGGAGAAGGAAAAGGGGATGTGACTAGCAATAAAGAGAATTTTTCTTCACAACAATGGCCATGGCAAGCTTAGGCACTTTTGGTGAAATCTCTCTGGGAAGTACTGGCAGAGGAATAAAAGGCAAACTGACACAGAAATATTGCTTGGTGTGCATTTCCAGGCTCTGCCTTCTTTCTCATCTCTTGGTGGCAGGCGGAGGAAGAGGAGAAAAGGTTAAACTTTTTTATAAACCGGCAGAATAAGCTTATAACGTCCTCTCACTATCTCTGCATAGGTTCTAGTCTCTGCAGCATTATATAAGCTTTGCCCAAAGTAATGAACTGTTGAAAGTCAAAATGTAATACTTCACCAAACAACTTAAAAATGCTTGCGCACTGGAAAGGGTTAAGTTGCAGAGAACACAAATGGACCCAGAGCAACCTTTGCCGAAAGAGAATATTGTGCTAAGTGTACAGTCATAGCTCTTTTCCATATGAAGAAACAGTCAGAAGGATAAAAGAACTTGGTCAAAACCACACAAGTCAGTAGGAAAGAATCTGGTCTGTCTGTCCTAAGGGTTGTGTTCTTTAACCACCAGGCTAGCTTTTCTCAAATCTGATTCATGCATAGAATAACTATACACCTCTGCTTGCCTTGAATATTCCCTGTTTATACATATGCCTGCTGCAGTTTTTAATATTGCCCACTTTGACTCCCAAAAGCAACCGAGAATACACAATAATTTGGTCTCTCTATCCATGGACCGCTGTGGTGGGACTGCCCAGGAAGCTTATGAAAAGTGCAGCTTCCTGAGCCCTACTCCAGGTCTAGATAAGTTTTCTGAGGGTTGGCTCAAGACTCCAGGTACAAGGCCTTTTAAGTGGTTTGGGGGAACCCCCCAGGTGATTCGCTCGCTCTCTTAAGTTAATAAACCGTTTATTCTGCCTCCCCCGGATGCCCAGCCAGGTCCTGTTAAGGTAGGAGTCCCCACACCACATCAGAGGGATGCTCCCAGCCAGGTAATCTCCGGAGCCTTGGAGATTCTGAATGGTCTCATGCTGGCCCACCTGCCGTGACAAACCTCCGCCAGAGCATTCCCCTTCACATTTACCTTCTACCACTCCCAAAGGCAGTCTGCTCCAGTGAGGCCTGACTTCGTCTGTCCTAACGGGCACCCACTGATTCAAGCAGTTTAGGGATAGAAGGTGCTGTGGTTCTCAACCAGGGTGGCCCAACCTCTAAAAGGGTAGTCCAAGCAGTCTCTACCTCCTGGGCACATCCCCTCTGCAACAGCCCCAGTAAACGAAGGTCCCATCTTTGCTTTTTCAAGGTCGGCAACCGGGAGTCTCCTCCTAAAGAAGGTTCTCTCTCATTGCCACACTATCAAAAGCTGCCCCAAATGTGGTTCCTTCCTGTGGGCCTGATCAGGCTAAGGGCAGAGTTGTCTCTTTCCTTCTCTGAGTCGGACCAAGTTGTCTTACTAACCCCTCTTCACAGTGTTGACCATGATTTTCACGGGGGCTGCTGCTGAGCCTTTATCTCATCCTTTCATGGTGGAGAGAGAGAGGATTGTAATGATTTTTACTTCTAGGGCAGAGGGGAGTGTAATGATTATGTTGTCATTTTGTATTACGTCCTTTTGTCATGAATTTGTTTTGAATTTCATATTAAAATGGGCCCACCATTCCCACTTTGTGAGGTCATTCAGCACCCTCATTTTGCACCTTTAACATCTCTCTCAGTATCACTTGGAAATGTTTGAAATGGCATGAGCTTGTCCTCACATTCCTATCAGCTGTAAATCCGGAGCCCCGACATGAACGTAACCATTGAGCAGAACCCCTCTCCACTAGCTGTGTAACACTGGGTAGGCTCCTTAACATCTTGGTTTTTTTAAGCCCTCAGGTGTAAAAATGTGAGGGTTCTATGAATTTATATTTGGGGCAGGACAAGGTCGAGAAAAGTGTGTCTTTGCTTGTATTCTTCCAAACTGGAATGTCTTCCCTCTCTTCCCCATGGGTCCAAATCTCACTTGTCCTTCAGGCCCACTGCCAAGGAGCCTTCCCTGATTCCCCAGTCCACACAATTCTCTGCCTCTTAGGGTCAGTGCCATACAACCTAGCTGTCTCTTAACGTTAATCTTGCCTCTCAAGCCAATTTCAGAACGTGGGTCTCTCTTGCCCTCCTGGGGCCCCTGGGGCTGTACCAGCCCACCTGCACGCCCCACGTGGGGTGTCTACTAGACTAGGGCATGAGTGGGGAAGCCCAGGTGTGAGGGACCGGGCAGAGTACCTCTGCCTCCACCCTGCTCTCCTCCACAAAACTGCCCCTCCTCCTGAAGCCTGACCCGCAAGTCACAGGTTCCTTATTCTGACCTCACTGGGTAGTGATGACCTCACAGGCCTTCTCACAGTTTCCATGGCAGCGTAACTATGGAAACGTGCTGCCCTCAGAGAAACTTCCCTACCAGTTCTCCACCAGATACCAATCTCTTTGGTTGTCTGAGAGAGAATGTCTGACCGGATCGTCTATATTTACTCAAACCTGTGCTCTGTTCCCTGGCTGGGCAGTGCAGCAGGTACACCGAGACCGGGCATCTGTAGAAGAGGCATGGTGTACACACAACCTCACCTGGCTGCCACATGTTCCTGTGGGGCTTGCCCACTACGTAAACCTCAGCACTTTCCCAGCTGTAAGTAATACCAGTGACCTGGGACACCTTCAGGGTCCCACAGTGCTCACTGCTGAGGACAAGTGAAAGGTCATCCCTGAACTAGTGTGCAGGAAGCTTCTGATCTTTATAAATGTAGCCTTCCGCTTTGGGCTACAGGATGCTTCCATTCAGACCCTTTCCTGATTGGCCTCTTAGCAAAAGACAAGCGCATTTTTGTTGGCAGATGGTAAACGGAGCAGTTTGAGGAAGAGGGCCACTCTTGAACCGCACCTTCAAACCCAGGCACCTCTGTGCTGTCATGTACACATCTATATCGGTCCCCTCAGACACATCCCATACTGAGCTGCTGAGTACTAGGGGAGAGGGTGGTGCCTTATTCATGGGAAGACCGGAAGAACCAAGGGGGGTGATGAAGTGCTAGTGAGACTGGAGGGCTGAGCAGATGGTGTCCCAGGAGGCTGGGTGGATATGAGCCTACACTTGGTACCCAGAACCCGGTTCTGAGTCTCCTGATCACTCTGCCTCAGTATTTGGCCTTGTTCTAATCTAGATAAAAGTATCAGAGGGCTAGAGTTCAGTGTGGTTGTAACAGGCAGTATAAATGGGGCCCAAGACGGGTTGCCAAAGGGGGAGGGGTCCTTAACCAATTTATATTAGATTATTTTTTCCAAAACTTGAAACACGTTTCCATTAAAGCCTCAGAAGTGACACACTGCAAGAAATGTTTTCTCTGTTGTGGAAGGGAGAGATGGAGAGGATCATGATTGCAATTTCTTTCGGGTTCTACTGTTTTCCCTGGAAACAGTGAAGAGACTACCTCACCTGATGCAGCCGTAGGCTCTAGGAATTGCTTTTGCAGCCAGTGTCCCTTCTCTAGGGACTCATAGAGGTGATGGGCCAACTCTGTGTTTTGGATGTCAAGTAGATTAAAGGTCTTCAGCCAGAAACTGGGAGAGACATGAGAGAGGGAAATTCTGGCAGGAGACTGTGTACAGCAGAAGTGACTGATCAGTTCTGATTTTCTTTGCAGCAGCTGTGGCTTCCATTACTCCTCCTACACCTGGTCACTACCATGTCCTCAACCGAGGGTGTGGAGAAATGCAGTTGGGCCGGCATGGGGAGACATACTGCCTGGTTGGTGGCTACCGGGCCTACGGGGATGCTCCTTTGGCCACGCCAGCAAAGGCGGAAGCCGAGAAGCCAGTCCCCAGGTGTGCTCCCGAGAGAAAGCACGCTCCGGAAGAGTCGGACGAAGATCTCGGTTGCTCCAGACCCAAAATCCGGCGATTGTAGCATGGTGCCAGGAGGCGGACTCCACAGAATCTTGCTGGCTGAACCATTCTGAAGACAGGGCAATGGTTTAACTGCCTAAGACAGCGAATGCCTCTTCCTGCAGTGACCCCTACTGCCCCCCCCAAATGCCCACTGCCACAGATTAGAACCTGCGTCATTCTGTCTGAGTCTTCCTCAGCCCTTGCACACTCAATGGCCATAAGCAAGGAGCCTCAGAAACTGAGGTTTGAAATGAGAGTCTGCCCTGAACATCCCAGGGCGGAAGCTGGCCTGGAAGAAAACCTGACATTCCTCTGCTCAATCCTCAGGGGCCCCTTTGTGAGCTGAAGAAAGTAAAGTCTGCACTCTGGAAGCCGAGGAGAATGCAGGAGCAGAGACAGGGTGCAGAGAAGCCTTAGCAGTCTACCACATGGGCTCCTGCCCTGAGCCATTGTCAGCCGCCACCACCACAAACCAGGGGGGAGCTGGGCTTTTTGAAACTGAAAGCAGCAATCTGTGGCTTCCCAAAGAGCCTCCTGCCTGGGGTCTCAGGAGGCAGGATAGAGAGGCCCAGGAAGCCCTGCTCCCTGAAGCAAGAACAGGATGGAGAGTCAAGCAGCACGCACCCTGTCCCGAGGTTCACATGCTCCTTTATTGCCAGCCCTTTCCGTCCCCAGTGGGGTCCCTTACTGCTCAATAAAATGTTTTTCTGTAACAGATTCCTAGGGTCGCCAGTGCTCAGACTTAGGTCACTACCCCTGTACTAGGCACTCCTGCCACCCGGGAAAGATTCCAAAGGTGGAACAGCTCCAGGGGGTGCCAGGGATCAGAGCAAAAACTTGAGAGGCTGGGGATGCAGGAGTTTGGGCACAGTCCCTAAATCATCTCAGTGGTTGAGCTGCTGTGAGAAGGCACATCCCCAGTGTGCGTGTGTGTGTGTCCCTAGAGGAGGCAGCTAGCGGGAGGGCCTGAGGCTGGAAATGGGGAATGGCGTGTGGCCCCTGAGCAAGCACAGGCACTTAGCCCTTGAGGTTTCTGGGAAAGCTAGAGCCACAAGGGCCACGAGATAAGACAAGTGTAGCAGCAGAACCCAGGTGCCAGGTCTTTCTTCAGAACCTATACTTCTCCACGAGGCCGGGCCTTCCACGCTGAGGTAGGAGGGATCCTGGCCAGAAGGTCAGCCAGCAGCTCTGGGACAAAGGTTGCTGCGGCAGGGGCTCTTCTGCCATGGAAGCGACTTCATTTCCTTCCACACAAATAGCCTACTGACTGAGTTCCTGCTCTGTTGAGTAAAAGGGTCGTTGACTCTCCCCAGAAGGTTGTTCAGTTCACATCCCAAAAGTCCCTCTATTCAGGCCCTGGGGAGGTGTAGCAGCTCCTGAGGGCGCTCTTTCATGAGGCTGTCTGACAGAAGTGGGGGAGGTTCCTGATAGTTCCCAGGCGCTGGTTCAAGTCCCCAGAGAATGGTCATGCAGGCTGCGGAGTCAAGAAGGTGGAGAGAAAAGGTCGGGGGCAGAAGGCCCCCTCCTGAATCCAGAGCTCACAAGGTTACCGCCCCCCCATTTCCAGAAACTATCTCTTCCCCCACACCAGCCCCCATGGCCCAGTACCGGGAAACCGGGAGCCCAGAGCACTTGTGGCCACAGAGACCCTCGCACGCAGCCCTCGGGGTGGGCGGGGCCGGCTGCAGGCAGATGGGGATGAGGTGTGCTCCCGGGAGGCCTCGGGCTGCAGGTGGCCTTCTGAGAGAAGCACCCCAGCTTGGACAGGAAGGTTAGAGGCGGGGGAGAGCAACCTAGGGCGCCCCCTCGGAGCAGTGGGTGTGGGAAGAGGGGCGGGGGCGGAGGGAACCCGCGATGGGAGGCGAGTGGGCTCTCAGCAGAGGCCAGCTTAGCCCGCGGGAGCTGCCTCTGAGCAGGGGGCGGGAGGGCAGTGCCGCCCTGTGGCTGCCGGGCTTCCCGGATCGCGGCTCTCCGCACACGGGTCGCAGGGTCCTGTGACTCTGTATCCCCTCCCTCACCCCGCCCCCCTCGCGAGGCCGCGCCGCTGGGTGGCCTGTGTCGACGGGCAGAACCCCATCGCCCGCCCCTCTCAGACCCGCCTCTGCCCGCCTGCCTTGCCCTGCGCAGCTTGCGGCCCGGGGGCCTCGAAAGTCCCCATGCACACAGCCAGCGGCCTCTGCTGTGCCTGCTGCTCCTGCTGGGTCTGCTGCTGTGATCGGTAACCCGCGTGCAGACCACGCCGGGCACCTCCAGCACCCCAAGTCCGCGGGAGCGCACGCAGGCCCTGATGCGGGACTTCCCACTTGTGGAAGGGTGCCTGCAGTGTGTGTGGGCCGGTGGGGGGCTAGCCTGGTCCGGGGCAGGGGAGGAAGTCCGGAGTATGCAGCGCTAGTGGGGAGGCTCCCTCACACCACCCCTGGATGTCCTCTCCATTATCTATGGATGCCCTTCCACTTCTCTGTCACCCCTCCCTGGTGGGAACCCCTCAGCCCAGGCCTCAGCTGCTCCTAGTATAGTCTGTGTGACAGTGTGAGGTGGGGGACCCCCAGGCTGGCCCAGGCCAGGCAATGTGTCCTGCCTGATCCCAAGACCTATGGAGCCCACCCATTTGCCTTAACCTCCCTCCAGCCACACCAACATGCCCCTGGTCCTGAGGCAGTTTTACCACAATGGGCTACAGCATGTTTTTTTTTTTTTTTTTTTTTTTGCGTTATGTGGGCCTCTCACTGTTGTGGCCTCTCCCGTTGCGGAGCACAGGCTCCGGACGCACAGGCCCAGCGGCCATGGCTCACGGGCCCAGCCGCTCCACGGCATGTGGGATCTTCCCAGACCGGGGCACGAACCCGTGTCCCCTGCATCGGCAGGCGGACTCTCAACCACTGCGCCACCAGGGAAGCCCCAGCATGTTAATCTGCGCAATTTCAGCCATGGCTAGACCAGCTTGGACAGGCTGAAAGATGGTATCGTGGGTAGCCAGGTACCAAAGGGACACACAAGGTGCCACCATGGCTGCTGGGGAATGTGGGGCAGTTTGGGGGCCACAGAGACCACAGGTTAGTCACATTGGAACGAAGTTACCATAGTGGCCTAGAAAGTGCCACGCCATGGATGCTGGGGGCTACAGGGGCCACAGTGAGCCCACCTGACGGGCTCCCAAGTACCACAGAAAAAGCAACGCATTACATGTGACTTATGGGCACAGTAAGTGCTGTGCCAGCTGAGGAGGCTATGAGAAGCCCAAGGAGTTCCAAAGCCCAAACTAAGCCCTGGCCTTCCCTCAGTTCTGGTCAGCCTACGTCCCATGCCAGACCCACGAACGGGATGCTGTGCGCCTCAACCTGGAACAAATTGACCTCATCCGCCTCATGTGTGCCTCCTATTCTGAGCTGGAGCTTGTGACCTCAGTTAAAGGTAGACGGGGGACTTCCCTGGTAGTCTAGAGGTTAAGACTCCACGCTTCCACTGCAGGGGGGTCAGGTTTGATCCCCGGTGGGGGAACTAAGAGCCCTCATGCTGTGCAGCACGGCCAAAAAAAAAAAAAGGTAAACAGACTGGTGGTGGTGGGTGTTAGGGACTTCAGTAAGCTACCCCTGCCTCTGAAAATGATCGTCTGACCTACGTGCCCCCAGCTCTCAACAATACCCGGAAGTTGGCTTGCCTTACTGGTGTGGAGGGCGACCACTCACTGGACAGTAGCCTCTCCATCTTGCGTACCTTCTATGTGCTGGGTGTGCACTACGTGACACTCACCCACACCTGCTACATGCCCTGGTGAGCACCTGAATATATTCAGGAAAAAACGCATTTGCCCTTTTTGGCCAACCAAACAAGCGGGCAATGCAAATCAACACTGCAAAGAAGTCTCACTAGGCATTGGTCAAAAGGGCCATGCTGAAAAAGTGTAAAAACCAGAAATGCAGGACAAGTCAAGGAGAAAAGGGAGCTTTTTTACGCTGATGGGCGGGATGTAAATTGCCAACGGCCACTCTCGAAGATTGTATGGTGTTTCCTAAAACATCGAAAAAACAGAGCTACAGAGCACAGGACACTTCCACTCATGGGCGTATATCTTGAGAAAACCAAAAATCGACAGGACGCAGGTACCCCAAATTTTAGGGCTGCTGTGTTCACAAAATCCTCGATCCGGGTACACCTTAAGTATCTCATGAAAGAGAAAAATGGATAAACAAGTTGTGGTACTTATGTACAATGGAATATCACTCAGCCATGAAATCAATGTCCTAAGGCTAGTAGCAGCATAATGAGTGGATTTAGGTACAATGATTCTAAGAGAAATACGTCACACAGATAAAGAAACTTATCATAAGATATCAGTTATAAACGGAATGTAAAAATCGCTACATGAACTAAATTACAAAATAGAACAGAGTCACACATTTAGAAAACACACTTATGGCTGCTTAAGGGGAAAGGTGAGGTGGGGTGATACATAAAACAATAGTTTGAAATTAGCACAGATACCATTCCATCAACCAAATATGTAATAGAGAAGACCTACTCATTGCTCAGTGAACTGGACTCAACACACCTTATTCACCACAGAAGAATATATCCACGTAGTAAGAATCTTAAAAAGTATTTATTGATATTTCTTGGTAAGTGAATATAGTGGGTGTAAAGGGGCACAAACACAGCACTGAAAATCAGCTAAATCCCATTATAAATACAAACTACAAAAAAAGCAAAGATAGTGAAAGAGAGAGAAATTCTTACAAAATTCGTTCAGTGGCTGTGATGCAACCTGGATTGACCACATCTAGACCCACAGCTGGAAGAGACATAAGGCTGGACACTCTTGGGGGCGACCGGATTGGTGAGGTTGGGTGAGCAAATGCAGACCCTTTAAAGTAATACTGCATGCTACCCATTCCATGGGTCAGAAATCTCCAGGTTCAAGGGAATCTTCCTACAGCTAAAACATGCATGGGAAACCCAGAGGATGGTACACCGTATGATCGGGAAACGTTTCTAAAACGCACCTCATTTTTCATCTCGTGGTGCTCGGGTTCGCCATTCCAGCTGCTTTACCAACAATCTCCCCACTTGGAGAATCAGCACCTTTAACCTCCTGTTTCGTACAGTTTGCAATCTGTCCAGAGGTTGAACGGGAAGAGGGGGAGCCAATGAGAGATCAGCTCTAGGTGTTTGGACAGACACATGTCACTCTAATTTCCAATCAGGAAGAAGAATTAACCAAAGGCTCAGCCTGCCCCCCAGAATCAGAATAGGGCCTGAAGCAATCCTGCGGTTTGGAGGCCAGCTCCCAAAAAGGCGAGCTGAAAAATGGATCTCAGGGGCACTAAAATTCACAAACCTGCAGGATAATAAATGATAACTTTCGTACCTTATTGAGGTAAGGCAACAAAGAGGATCTGAAAACAAGGCAGGATTGCAGGAAACCGTTTTCAAGAGGTAGATCGGAGTCGCTTTAAAGCACATGAAAAGCGGCAGAACTTCGACAGTGATGCAGTTGGCCAAAAAGGGCGTACGTTTTTTTTTCCTGAATATATTCAGGAAAAAACGCGTACGCCCTTTTTGGCCAACCAAGCAAGTGGGCAATGCAAATCAGCACTACAAAGGAGTCTCACTTCGCATCGTTCAAAAGGGGTTTTACCATGTTTGAAATTCCAATATTTTAGCCTGACACGTTTTTGCATTTTAGAAAAAAAATATTTTAAATGAGACAAAAAATCTTTTTTATGACCCCAAAAGACAGCAATAGTTTTATATTTTTATCTATTTCACTTGCACACAAAAGTCTCATGGGGTTATGTAAAGCAGTCCTGTTGGATGCTGTGCATGGTGCAAATATGGACTAAAGCTTTGGAATCTTAAGCTTCACTCACCTGAAACTTTTAAGTTAGGATGCAAGCAATCCTTTCCAACATTTGAACAGAGAAAGACACTGTCTTTATTTTATTTGTCAGGTAATTAATCTGTCTTTTGCCCCAAGGAGAGAAACACCTGGCACTTCTATCAATGTGTTGTACAAAAATCTTTGAACACAGAGTGCAAGCACAGGCTGATACGAGATGTGAAAAAAAAAATGAGAGACCCCTGGGGCATTTTCTCCTAACTTACTGCAATCTCCCATTTAAAATGTGGGAATGATCAATCTTCTGAGGAAAAAGGCCCAAGGAAGCTTTTTGCTTTTGTGGAATAATGTGATGCCTAAAGATTTCACGAGGCAAGAAGAATTAATGAGAATGACCATGAGAAATCAAGAAAAGTCAGATCGATGGATGAAGTGATGTTTACCTCTGTGAATCAATGAGAAGTAGGAGCAAATGAAAAGAAAGCTGAATACAACATTTTCTGAATAAATGTAACCTTTCAACTGTCATAGGCAAATTAATGCTCACTATGATACAACATATTTAGTTTAGAAAGTTAACTTAAATTTAAAGCTTAATAATTAGATTTATTGAAGAAACAAAAACATATTTGTGGTTTAGAATATATAATGTGTTCTGCAACAGATAAGAAGATTACATAAATAAATAGAAATAAGACTAAATAGATGAAAATAACAAATTAGATGTTATTAACATTAAAAACTGACACTCATCTAAAGAAAGAGGAGAGGCAGAAAGAGAGAAGAACTTATATCAAGCATATATTTAAAACTCCTAAATAAGAAGTCTTCAGATGTTAAAAAAAAAAGTCTTCTATAAGAAGATAATGTAATAACAAAGATGGGGAAAATATACCAAAAGATATTTCAAGAAAGAGAGTACAGAATGTTAAGTAAACATATCAAAAGATGCTTGGCTTCTTAGTAGTCAATTAAATGCAAACAAGTCATACCTGGAATTATCACTCACCAACCAGAAAGTTCAAATGAAAATGACAGGTATTATCAAGTTTGACAAGAATGTGTGTAATCCTTGAATCTCATTCACTGCTGCTGAGGATGAAAAATCATACAAATGTTTTGAAAATATTTAGAAATATCTAAAAAGATAAACAGATGAAAGCTATGAGTCAAAAATTTTACTACTACATGTATATTGAACAATAATTTATACACATACCACCAAAGCTCAAGTTCTAGTATGTATATACAAGTGCAATTCTCAATAGACCCAAACTGAAAATCACTCATATTGTAATACACTTTGGAAAAAAATAATTAATAGTTAAATATTTACACTATGGAATCCTATGCAACAGTGTCAATACATGACAACAACAATAGGCAACCATATAGGCATATTCATAAAGAACATAAAATAAAAAAGCCCAATCCAAAAGTGATTTTACTGGGCCATTACATTTATATAAAATACAAAATACAGGTAAAGTGATCTTTTTGTTAGATACCAGAACAATATTAAACCTTAAGGGGAGTCACTAGAATTGGACAAGGGGGGCTCTGAGTATCTGGCAATTTTCTGTGTCTGTATCTAGAAGCTATGTATAGAGTGTATGCAGATTCTGAATTTTCTGAAATTTGTCATTTCCTTACAAACCATGCATGTTTTTAGTTGTTTTTTATACATAACAAAAAGTAAAAATGATAGACTAGGGAAGGTAATTATATTAGCACTTTAATATCCATGCTTTTCAAGGTGGAAGTGAAAGGTATTAAATACTTGACATTGTGATTACTTCTTAAAAGTAAGGTGAAAATTTCAGATTAATAAATAAGACATACTTCTTCATATATAATCCTCAAAGATGAGGGGTAGAAAAGAGTATTTTTTTAAATTTAATATAGAATAGTTAAGATAGAAAATAATGAAAACAGACTAGGTTTAAAAAAGAGCACACTGGACTTCCTTGGTGGCTCAGTGGGTAAGAATTTGCCTGCCAATGCAGGGGACAGGGGTTCAATCCCTGGTCTGGGAAAATCCCACATGCTGCAGAGCAACTAAGCCCATGTGCCACAACTACTTGGCCTGTGCTCTAGAGCCTGCAAGCAACAACTACTGAGCCTGCGTGACACAACTACTGAAGTCCATGCACCTAGAGCCCATACTCCACAAGAAGAGAAACCACCACAAGGAGAAACCCATGCACCACAATGATGAGTAGCCCCTGCTCGACACAACTAGAGAAACCCTGTGCAGCATCAAAGACCCAACGCAACCAAAAATAAATAAAATTAAGTATTGTGACTTGTGAGATGACTCACTCATGTGGCTGTAAGTAAGAGGCCTCAGCTCCTTGCCACATGAATCTCTCCTTAGGGCTGCTTGAGTGTCCTCATGACATGGCAGCTGGCTTACCCCAGGATGAGTGATCTAGCAGAAACCAAAGCAGAAACTCCAATATCTTTTATACCTTTGGAAGCTGCACTTTGTCATTTCTGCAATGTCTTATTAGTTAAAATGTCAGCCCTTTTCAAGTGTGAGGAGGCACACAGGTGCAGGACGACTGGAGATAATTAGGGTATGATTAGGGCCATCTTGGAGGCGGGCTACCAAAGTGGCTGACTCACCGAACACTGAATTTTGTTTTCTTCGCTGATGGAGAGAAAATGGTGAGTGAATCTCATTGGTGTTCTTTGAGATGTACCAAAGCTAGCTCTTGCTCTCACCCCCAGCTGTGTGGCTGAGAGGGTCTTGGTGCTCCGGTCGGGTGTCAGGCCTGTGCCTCTGAGTTGGGAGAGCAGAGTTCAGAATATTGGTCTACCAGAGACCTCCGGCACCTTGTAATATCAAAACGGCAAAAGCTTCCCAGAGATATCCGTCTCAACGCTAAGACCCAGCTCCACTCAAAGACCAGTAAGATCCTGTGCTGAACATCCAATGCCAAACAACTTGCAAGACAGGAATGCAGGCCCACCCATTATCAGAGAGGCTGCCTAAAATCCTAATAAGGTCACAGACACCCCAAAACACACCATCGGATGCGGACCTGCCCAACAGAAAGACAAGATCCAGACAAACCCACCAGAACACAGGCACCAGTCCTCGCCACCAGAAAGCCTACACAACCCACTGAACCAACCTTAGCCACTGGGGACAGACACCAAAAACAACGGGAACTATGAATCTTCAGCCTGTGTAAAGGAGACCCCAAACACCGTCCCCAAAGCCAAATGAGAAGACAGAGAAACACACAGCAGATGAAGGAACAAGGTAAAAACCCACCAGACCAAACAAATGTAGAGGAAATAGGCAGTCTACCTGAAAAAGAATTCAGAGTAATGATACTAAATATGATCCCAAATCTTGGAACTGGAATGGAGAATATAAAACACATGTTTAACAAGGACCTAGAAGAACGAAAGAGCAAACAAACAATGATGAACACAGTAAATGGAATTAAAAATTCTCTAGAAGGAAACAATAGCAGAATAACTGAGGCAGAAGAATGGATAAATGACCTGGAAGATAAAATAGTGGAAATAACTACCACAGAGCAGAATAAAGAAAAAAGAATGAAAAGAATTGAGGACAATCTGAGACACTTCTGGGACAACGTTAAACACACCAACATTCGAATATAGGGGTCACAGAAGTAGAAGAGAAAAAGAAAGAGACAGAGAAAATATTTGAAGATATTATAGTTGAAAACTTCCCTAATATGGGAAAGGAAATTGTTAATCAAGTCCAGGAAGCTCAGAGAGTCCCATACAAGATACACCCAAGGAGAAACATACCAAAACATATATTAATCAAACTATCAAAAAATAAATACAAAGAAATAATATTAAAAGCAGCAAGGGAAAAACAACAAATAACATACAAGGGAATCCCCATAAGGTTAACAGCTGATCTTTCAGCAGAAACTCTGCAAGCCAGAAGGGACAGGCAGGACATATTTAAAGTGAAGAAAGGGAAAAAGCTACAACCAAGATTACTCTACCCAGCAAGGATCTCATTCAGATTCAACAGAGAAATTAAAACCTTTACAGACAAGCAAAATCTAAGAGAATGCAGCACCACCAAACCAGCTTTACAACAAATGCTAAAGGAACTTCTCTAGGCAGGAAACACAAGAGAAGGAAAAGACGTACAATAACAAACCCAAAACTATTAAGAAAATGGTAATAAGAACATACATATCAATATTACCTTAAATGTAAATGGATTAAATGCTCCAACCAAAAGACATAGACTGGCTGAATGGATCTGAAAACACGACCGGTATATATGCGGTCTACAAGAGACCCACTTCAGACCTAGGGACACATACAGACTGAAAGTGAGGGGATGGAATAAAATATTCCATGCAAATGGAAATCAGAAGAAAGCTAGAGTAGCAATTCTCATATCAGACAAAAGAGACTTTAAAATAAAGACTATTACAGGAGACAAAGAAGGACACTACATAATAATCAAGGGATCAACCTAAGAAGATATAACAATTGTACATATTTATGCACCCAATATAGGAGCACCTCCATACATAAGGAAAAGGCTAACAGCCAAAAAAGGGGAAATCGACAGTAACACAATCGTAGTAGGGGACTTTAACACCCCTCTTTCACCAATGAACAGATCATCCAAAATGAAAATAAATAGGGAAACACAAGCTTTAAATGATACATTAAACAAGCTGGACTTAATTGATATTTATAGGACATTCCATCCAAAAACAACAGAATACACTCTTTCTCAAGTGCTCGAGGAACATTCTTCAGGATAGATCATATCTTGGGTCACAAATCAAGCATTGGTAAATTTACGAAAATTGAAATTGTATCATGTATCTTTTCCGACAACGCTATCAGACTAGATATCAATTCCAGGAAAAAATCTGTAAAAGAATACAAACACATGGACGCTAAACAATACACTACTTAATAACCAAGAGATCACTGAAGAAATCAAAGAGGAAATTAAAAAATACCTAGAAACAAATGACAATGAAAACATGACGACCCCAAACCTATGGGATGCAGCAAAAGCAGTTCTAACAGGGAAGTTTATAGCAATACAATCCTGCCTCAAGAAACAAGAAACATCTCAAATAAACAAGCTAACCTTACACCTAAAGCAATTAGAGAAAGAAAGAAAGAAAAAAAACCCAAAATCAGCAGAGGAAAGAAATCATAACGGTCAGATCAGAAATAAATGAAAAAGAAATGAAGGAAACAACAGCAAAGATCAAAAACACTAAAAGCTGATTCTTTGAGAAGATAAACAAAATTGATAAAACCATTAGCCAGAGTCATCAAGAAAAAAAGGGAGAAGACTCAAATCAACAGAACTACAAATGAAAAAGGAGAAGTAACAACTGACACTGCAGAAATACAAAGGATTATGAGAGGTTACTGCAAGCAACTATATGCCAATAAAATGTACAACCTGGAAGAAATGGACAAATTCTTAGAAATGCACAACCTGCCAAGACTGAACCAGGAAGAAATAGAAACTATAAACAAACCAATCCGAAGCACTGAAATTGAGACTGTCATTAAAATCTTCCAACAAACAAAAGCCCAGGACCAGATGGCTTCAAAGGCAAATTCTATCAAATATTTAGAGAAGAGTTAACACCTAACCTTCTCAAACTCTTCCAAAATATAACAGAGGGAGGAACTCTCCCAAACTTATTCTATGAGACCACCATCTCCCTGATACCAAAACCAGACAAAGATGTCACAAAGAATGAAAACTACAGGCCAATATTACTGATGAACATACATGCAAAAATCCTCAGCAAAATACTAGCAAAAAGAATCCAACAGGGCTTCCCTGGTGGCGCAGTGGTTGAGAGTCCGCCTGCAGATGCAGGGGACAAGGGTTTGTGCCCCGGTCCGGGAAGATCCCACATGCCGCGGAGCGGCTGGGCCCGTGAGCCATGGCCGCTGAGCCTGCACGTCCGGAGCCTGTGCTCCACAACGGGAGAGGCCACAACAGTGAGAGGCCCGCGTACCGCAAAAAAAAAAAAAAAAAAAAAAAAAAGAATCCAACAGCACATTAAAAGGATCATACACCATAATCAAGCTGGGTTTATCCCAGGGATGCAAGGATTCTTCAATACATGCAAATAAATGTGATACACCATATTAAAAAACCTGAAAGATAAAAACCATATGATCATCTCAATACATGCAGAAAATGCTTTCGACAATATTAAACAGCCATTTATGATAACCCTCTAGAAAGTAGGCATAGAGGAAACTTTCCTCAACATAGTAAAGGCCACATATGACAAACCCACAGTCAACATTGTTCTCAATGGTGAAAAAGTGAAACCATTTCCACTAAGATCAGGAACAAGACAAGGTTGACCACTTTCACCACTATTATTCAACACACTTTTGGAATTTTTACCTACAACAATCAGATAAGAAAAAGAAATAAAAGGAATCCAAATTGGAAAAGCAGAAGTTAAGCTGTCACTGTTTGCCACTAGATGACATGATACTATACATAGAGAATCCTAAAGGTGCTACCAGAAACCTACTAGAGTTAATCAATGAAGTTTGTAAGGCTGCAGGATACAAAATTAATGTACAGATATCCCTTTCATTCCCATACACTAAAGATGAAAAGTCTGAAAGAGAAATTAAGGAAACACTCCCATTTACCCATGCAACAAAAGGAATAAAATACCTAGGAATTAACCTACCTAAGGAGAAGTTTATTATAAAGAGTCTTTATAAAAGACTTTTACTCAGAAAACTATAAGACACTGATGAAATAAATCAAAGATGACACAAACAGGTGGAGAGATATACCATGTTCTTGGATTGGAAAAATCAACATTGTGAAATGACTATACTACACAAAGCAATCTACAGACTCAATGCAATCCCTATCAAAATACCAATGGCATTTTTCAGAAAACTACAACAAAATATTTCCCAATTTGTATGGAAACACAAAAGACCCCGAACAGCTAAAGCAATCTTGAGAAGAAAAACAGAGCTGGAGTAATCAGGATCCCTGACTTCAGACTATACTACAAAGCTACAGTAATCAAGACAGTATGGTACTGGCACAAAAACAGAAATATATATCAATGGAACAGGAGAGAAAGCCCAGAGATAAACCCAGACACATATGGTCACCTTATTTTTGATAAAGGAGGCAAGAATATACAATGGAGAAATCACAGCCTCTTCAATAAGTGGTGCTGGGAAAACTGGACAGCTACAGGTAAAAGAATGAAATTAGAAGACTCCCTAACACCATACACAAAAATAAACTCAAAATGGATACAAGACTTAATGTAAAGCCAGACACTATAAAATTCTTAGAGGAAAACATAGGCAGAACACTCTATGACATCAATCACAGCAAGATCCTTTTTGACCCACCTCCTAGAGAAATGGAAATAAAAATAAAAATAAAAACATGGGACCTAATGAGACTTAAAAGCTTTTGCACAGCAAAGGAAAACGTAAACAAGACGAAAAGACAACCCCCAGAATGGGAGAAAATATTTGCCAATGAAGCAACTGACAAAGGATTAATCTCCAGACTTTACAAGCACCCCCTGCAGCTCAATATCAAAGAAACAAACAAGCCAATCCATAAATGGGCAGAAGACCTATTAGACATTTCTCCAAAGAAGATATACAGATTGCCAGGAAACACATGAAAGAATGCTCAACATCACTGATCATTAGAGAATTGCAAATCAAAATTACAATGAGGTATCATCCCACACAGGTAAGAATGGCCATCATTCAAAAAATCTACAAACAATAAATGCTGCAGAGGTGTGGAGAAAAGGGAACCCTCTTGCACCGTTGGTGGGAATGTAAATTGATACACAGACACTATGGAGAACAGAATGGAGGTTCCTTAAAAAACTAAAAATAGAGCTACCATATGACACAGAAATCCCACTACTGGGCATATACCTGGAGAAAACCATAATTCAAAAAGAATCATGTTCCACAATGTTCATTGCAACTCTATTTGCAATAGTCAGGACATGGAAGCAACCTAAGTGTCCATCAACTGATGAATGGATAAAAAAGATTTTGCACATCTTCAATATAAAATGGAATATTATCAGCCATAAAAATAAATGAAATTGAGTTATTTATAGTGAGGCGGATGGACCTAGAGTCTGTCATACAGAGTGAAATAAGTCAGAAAGACAAAAACAAATACTGTATGCTAACACATATATATGGAATCTAAAAAAAGAGAAAAAAATGGTTGAGAAGAAAGTACGGACAGGACAGGAATACAGACGCAGATGTAGAGAATGGACTTGAGGACATGGGGAGGGGGAAGGGTAAGCCAGGATGAAGTGAGAGCGTGGCATGAACTTATATATACTACCAAATGTAAAATAGATAGCTAGTAGGAAACAGCTGCATAGCATGGGGAGATCAGCTCAGTGCTTTGTGACCACTTAGAGAGGTGGGATAGGGAGGGTGGGAGGGAGATGCAAGAGGGAGGAGAAATCGGGATATATTTATATGTATAGCTGATTCACTTGGTTATACAGCAGAAACTAACACACCATTGTAAAGCAATTATAGTCCAATAAAGATACTATAAATAAATAAATAAATAATTTATACCTCCCCCAAATTAAATCTTTTTAAAAATAAATAAATAAAAAAGAGTACTCAATAACATGGTAACTCTAAACCTAAGTATTTTCAATACTACAGCAAAGGTAAATGGATTAATGTCTCCTATTAAAGTGTAATTTTTTATATTATGTGCAACTAAAATTTTTCCCAATATACAGGTAAAATAAAAGAATTACTTTAGAAAGGTGAAAACATTCCATGTATTTAAAAACAGTAAAACAATAAGCATATGATATGCATCTTAGATAAAGTAGTGTTTAATTTCAGAACAATTTGTCATTATTGTAACTTGTACTATTATCCCAATTTCTTAAAAATATTTCAATACTTTTTCTATTTGAAAAAATACTTTAATATTTTTTTCTTTGCTCTTTTGTGGTCTAATACATGGTAAGTATTTAGCTGCTAACATAACTTTAAAATATGTGCTGTTTTTTTACAGCCAAACAAAACTGAATCAAGAAGAAATAGATAACTTGAACAGACTGATCACTAAAAGCAAAATAGAAACTGTAATTTACAAAAACTCCCTACCAACAAAAATCCAGGATCAGATGGTTTCACAGGCAAATTCTACCAAATATACAAAGCAAAACTTACACTGATTCTTCTCAAACTCTTCGAAAAGATTGAAGAGTAAGGAATACATCCAATGACATTCTATGAAGCCACCATCACCCTGATATCAAAACCAAATGGGGGAGACTTCCCTGGTGGCACAGTGGTTAAGAATCCATCTGCCAATGCAGAGGACATAGTTTCAAGCCCTGGTCCGGGAAGATCTCACATGCCGTGGAGCAACTAAGCCTGTGTGCCACAACAACTGAGCCTGTGCTCTACAGCCCACGAGCCACAACTACTGAGCCTGATAGCCACAACTACTGAAGCCCACGCACCTAGAGCCCATGCTCTGCAAAAAAAAAGCCAGTGCAGTGAACAGCCCACACGCCACAACGAAGAGTAACCCATACTCGCCACAACTAGAGAGAGCCCGTTCACAGCAATGAACACCCAATGCATCCAAAAATAAATAAATAAATAAATTTACTGAAAAAAAAACCACAGATGGGGACTTTCCTGGTGGTCCTGCAGTTAAGATTTCGCCTTCCAGTGCAGGGGGTGTGGGTTCAATGCCTAGTGGTGGAGCTAAGATCCCACATGCCTCACAAATAAGAAACCAAAACATAAAACAGAAGCAATACTGTAACAAATTCAATAAAGACTTTTAAAAAAACAACACAGAGAAAGACACTAGCAAAAAAGAAAATTGCAGGCCAATATCTCTGATAAATATGGATGCAAAAATTCTCAACTGAATATTAGAAAACCGAATCTGACAACACATAAGAGGATCATACACCATGATCGAATTTGATTCACCTCCGTGTCACAAAGTTGTTTCAACATATGCAAATCAATCAACATGATACACTCCATCAACAAAGGAAAAACACAAAACAAATGATCATCTCAATAGATGCCGAAAAAGCATTTGAAAAACTTCAACATCCATTCATGATAAAAACGCTTACCAAAATGGGTATAAAGGAAACATATCTCAACATAATAAAAGCTATTTATGACAAACCCACAGCCAATATAATACTCAATGCTCATGACAAAATATCAAAGAAGCACAGAAAAGTGATGGAGGAGATGGAGAAACTTCTCAGTGTGCAGGTGCAGGATCAACATCAGCACTAAATCCTGCTCAGCTTAATGGTGATTCAAGAGAAAGCTAAAGCCTTTATGAAGACTTGAAGAAGAAACACGGGAAAGAATCAGAGGGCATATTTTTTAATGCCAGCCATGGCTGGTTTCATCGGTTCAAGGGTAGAGCCAACCTCAACAAGGTAAAAGTAAGTGGAGAGGCAGCAGGTGCAGATAGGGTAGCTGTCCAGGAACTTCCTGAAACACTTTGAGAAATTACTGATAATGGTGTGCATTTACCCAACCAGGTGTTTAATGTGGATGAGACACAACTGTACTGGAAGAGGATGCCAGACCGAAGTTACATCAGTAAGAAGGAAAAGTTGATGCCGGGCTGTAAAGCAGCAAAGGATAGGCTAACTGTTGTTTGGTGGCAATTCTTCCAGTGATATGAAGCTGAAGCCTCTCTTAGTTTATCATTCAGAGAACCCAAGAACCCTTAAAAACATAGCCAATGACTCTCTTCCTATTGTGTGGAAGCGTAACCTCAAATCCTGGATTACACAGGACACGTTCCAGGACTGGTTTTGCCAACACTTTATCCCAGATGTAGAGAAATATTGCTCGGAGAAGGACGTCCCAGAAAAACATTCTTTTGAGGCTTGACAATGCTCTGGGCCACCCCCCTTTCATGGATGACTTTTCCCAACGTCAAAGTAGTGCATCTGTCACCGAATACTCCATTGCTCATCCATCCTATGGACCAGGAAGTTATAGCGACTTTCAAGAAATATTATTTATGTCACACTTTTTGTCAGGCAGTAAAGGTAAGTGAGAAATCAGGAAGAACCTAGGGACAATTTTGGAAGGACTATAACATCTACAAGGCCATAAAAAACATTGACTTTGCATGGTGTGAGTGTATGTTGGTCACCATGAATGGGGTTTGGAAGAACCTTTGCCCACAGTTTGTTCATGATGTTTGTGGATTTGAGAAGGCAGATCAGAAGTCTGAAGAGGTCTTCAGCAACGTAGTGACCCTCAGCGAGAAGCTGGAGCTAGATCTGCAAGAGGACGATTTCATTGAACTCCTTGCTGTGCAACATGAGGAGCTTACTGATGGAATTGGAGGCGCAGAGAAAGGATGAAGAGGGACAGGAGGAAGAAGAAGTAACAGAAGAACTGAAGAGATTCATGACACAGAAAATGCCAAGGGAATCTTCTAAATTTGAGGAGGCACTGTTAGTTTTTGAGGCACAGGGCTCGAACCTACAATGGTACCCAAAGGTGGCAGCAGCCATTCAGAATGCAAACCAGTGCTACCATGTCATCATCTATGATGAGAAAAAAACGAGCTACAACCCAGACATCAATGGATCATTTTTTCAAGAGGGTAGATAGAATTAAATCCAGCAAGGAACCAGAACCTGCGTCATCAATGTCAGGTATGAGTGAAATTGGAGCTTGCCCCCTGTCTCCCACTGCTGATAATCCTTCACCTCTACCATCTCCCGCCTCCTCTCCCTCCTCCAATCAGTAACTCTTCTCGCCTGTTCCCTCGATGCCAGCCCCAGTATCCCAGCTGTTGTGCTGTATTACTGTACTTTTCAAGTTACTGTACTGTAAGACTAAAAATCTTCTCTTTGTTTTTGTGTTTGCTTCTTATATACTGTTTGTGTGAAAAGTATTATAAACCTATTATGGTACAATACCATATAGCCGACTGTGTAACCTGGGTACCTCGGCTAACTTTGTTGGACTTACAAACAAATTGGACTTACAAACGCACTCTTGGAACAGAACTTGTTCATACGTAGCGGACTTACAGTAAAAGCAAAAAAGAAACAGGAACTAATCAAACTTATAAGCTTTTGCACAGCAAAGGAAACCATAATCAAAATGAAAATACAACCTATGGGCTGGGAGAAAATATTAGCAAATGATGAGACTGACAACGGCTTAATTTACAAACTATACAAACAGCTCCTACAACTCAATAACAATATAACAAATAACTCAATGGAAAAATGGGTAGAAGATCTAAATAAACATTTCTCTAAAGAAGACATACAGATAGCCAATAGGCACATGAAAAGATGCTCATCATCACTAATTATTAGAGAAATGCAAATCCAAATTACAATGAGGTATCACTTCACACTGATCAGAATGGCCATCATTAAAAAAAATCTACAATTAACAAATGCTGGATGGGGTATGGAGAAAAGGGAACCCTTCAGCACTGTTGGTGGCCATGTAAGTTGGTGCAGCCACTATGGAAAACAGTATGGAGGTTCCGCAAAAAAACTATAAAGAGAGTTGCCATATGATCTAGCAATCCCACTTTTGGACATACATCTAGACAAAATTATAATTCAAAAAAATATATAAAACCCTATGTTCGGGCTTCCCTGGTGGCGCAGTGGTTGAGAGTCCGCCTGCCGATGCAGGGGACACGGGTTCGTGCCCCGGTCTGGGAAGATCCCACATGCCGCGGAGCGGCTGGGCCCGTGAGCTATGGCCGTTGGGCCTGCGCGTCCGGAGCCTGTGCTCCACAACGGGAGAGGCCACAACAGTGAGAGGCCCACATACCGCAAAAAAAACCAAACAAACAAACAAAAAAACCCTATGTTCATAGAAGCACTATTTATAATAGCCAAGACATGGAAACAACCTAAATGTTCATTAAAAAATGAATGTATAAAGAAAGTGTGGTATACGTATACAATAGATATTACTCAGACATAAAAAAGAATGAAATAATGCCATTTGCAGCAACATGGATGGACATAGAGATAATGATACTAACTGAGGTAAGTCATAAAGAGAAAGACAAATACCATATAATATCACTTACATGTGGAATCGAAAACAGGACACAAATGAACATGTCAGCAAAACAGAAACAAACACACAGATATAGAAAACAGAGTTGTGGTTGCCAAGGAGAGAGTGATGGAAAGATTGGGAGTTTTGGAATAGCAGAAGCAAACTATTCTACATAGGATGCACAAGCCACAAAGACCTACTGTACAGCAGGGGAAACTATATTCAGTCCTGTGATAAACCATAATGGAAAAGAATATATATATATATATAACTGAATCACTTTGCTGCACAGCAGAAATTAATACAATAACGTATAAAGGCTGCAGAGGGTGTGGAGAAAAGGGAACCCTCCTGCACTGTTGGTGGAAATGTAAACTGATACAGCCACTATGGAGAACAATATGGAGGTTCCTTAAAAGCTAAAAATAGAGACCCAGCAATCCCACTACTGAGCATATACCCGGAGAAAACCGTAATTCAAAAAGATACATGTATCACAATATTCACTGTAGCACTATTTACAATAGCCAGGACATAGAACCAACCTAAATGTCCATCGACAGATGAATATAGGAAGAAGATATGGCCTATATATATAATGGAGTATTACTCAGCCATAAAAAGGAATAAAATTGAGTTATTTGTAGTGAGGTGGTTGGACCTAGAGTCTGTCATACAGAGTGAAGTACGTCAGAAAGAGAAAAACAAATACTGTATGTGAACACATATATATGGAATTCAGAAAAATGGTACTGACGAACCTAGGGACAGGGCAGGAATAAAGACACAGATGTAGAGAACGGACTTCAGGACACAGGGCTGAAGGGGAGACAGGGACGTAGTGAGAGAGTAGCACTGACATATATACACTACCAAATGTAAAAGAGCTAGTGGTAAGCTGCCGCATAGCACAGGGAGATCAGCTCGGTGCTTTATGTCCCCCACAGGGGTGGGATAGGGAGTCTGGGAGGGAGCCTCAAGACGGGGGGATATGGGGATATATGTATACATATAGGTGATTCACTTTGTTGTAAAGCAGAAACTAATACAGTGTTATAAAGCAATTATACTCTAATAAACATGTATTTTAAAATACCACAACGTTGTAAATCAACTACACTAGAAAATGTTTCTTAAGTGAAAAAGATTTTTTGAATGTATGTTTTATTGTGTGTGTGTACCACAGGTTCAATATATATGAATTATGTCAAATTGATTACATTGTTTTTCAAAATAAAGAATTTTTGATATTCTACATCAGCTGCATAATATAAATGCAGAAAAACTATATTATTTTTTTCTAAAGTTCAGAAATACCCATTTTGCTCATTCGGTATACTATAAAACACTAACTGTTAAAAAGGGATTCATGACCTCTTTCTTCCAAAGAAATATTTCTGCACTCACACAAGTTTAATAGAATGTTCCACCATGAACTGGCTTCCCACCTTAGAAACACGAGATTTGCATCCTGAAATCTCTTTCTTGCAAAAATGTCCAATTAGCATCCTAGCATTACAGAAAAGAAATGCTTTTTGCCAGATCTCAAATTACATACAACTTTATCACGACATCATGTATGTTTTTTTTCCACACACACAGACTGCATTTTATTTTTACAAGAGAAAAATCAACTGACACCAAACATTGTAAATGGATGACCACAGCAAAAGCAACAATGATTGTAATTACCAAACATGAAACACACTCATACTATTGTCATAATATTGACATTCATTCCAGGAATCCTCCACAGCTCCTTCATTTCACTTCAATCCTCCTTTCACTCCTCCTGCAGTGAAAGACACCATGTTTGTTTTTTTTGTTTTTTTTTTGCAGTACGTGGGCCTATCAGTGTTGTGGGCTCTCCCATTGTGGAGCATAGGCTCCGGACATGCAGGCTCAGTGGCCATGGCTCACGGGCCTAGCCACTTCGTGGCATGTGGGATCTTCCCGGACCGGGGCACGAACCCGTGTCCCCTGCATCGGCAGGCGGACTCTCAACCACTGCACCACCAGGGAAGCCTGACATCATATATATTTAAATTATCAGCACTCACCTGAGATATTCAAAAATCAACAAAAACATAATTTTGTGCTCTCTTTCATTTATTCTCGTTCTAAGTGGTCATTTCTAAACGAAAGTATTTAAGTATGTTAACGTCATCTTATAACATCATATTTCAAATGACTACCGTCTCTCCAAAGATGCAATATGAGGAACTCATAATTAGGCTCTCCAAAGTTTTACTCTTTGAATCTGTATTACACTTCTGCTGAACTTCACACTGTTCATTATTCTCTGAGAATATTCTTTTTCTTGTATGCCCATCTCACATGCTCTTTCATTTCATGAAGTTTTTTCCTACAATTTTATGCCTAGTTTATTTCTGAGAAAATGCATTATTCCAGATTGATAATTATAGACACAAAAACTTCTATATAATTCCCTGAGAGTTTCAAAAACTCCTTCTTCTTTTTTTTTTAAATACCTAGATTCTGAAGCTCTCCACAAAGCATTACTAAAATTGCATTTACATAGTATCTACATATTACTCACACATTAATGCATTTACAATTGTATTATGCTTTATTGCTAATTTTGGAGCATAAACGTAGCTGTCTTATTTACCACCCTCTTGGAAATCACTTTAATATTTGCACTTAGGACTTGAAAGAGAATGGATAAATAAAAACCTGAAGAATATGCAAATACAATTTATATATTTCTCATAAAATTAGGTGATTATCTAACCTTTATCCAGAAAAAAGAAGAGCCCACATACTCTGCAGTCATGATACTCGAGAATGTGTGGTCTTCCAGCAGGAAAACATGCAGTAATCCACGTGGCAGAGTTTACCTGTGACCAGCTGGGGTTAGTGTCCTATTCATTCCTTACATGCAACATATCAGGAGTGGCCAAAGTGAATTTGTCAGTTGTGGCAATAAGTATAATGAAGATTTGTAGCAGGTCATGCTCATATATGCAGCACAGGTACAATCAACATTTTGCTCAATTCTGGTAGATCTAAATCTGTATCTGTTACCTTGTCTTTAACGAGGAAATGTCAGAACTGACTTACCAAAAAAAAGTGTTTTGTTTGTTTGTTTGTTTTAATTACAGTCACGGTGAGTAAGACATAGCTCAGAACAACTAATGTGACTTAGTGATTCTCTCATCAGGAAATGCAGTTTCTACTTCCCTGTTTATTCTCCACATCTTGTAGTAAGTTAAGTTTCAGTGAAAGATAAATCTACAGGGTGAAAAGAAAAAAAAACTTACATGTGTTGATAAGATCATTCTGACAGGTTTTACCACGTATGTCAGTGTTTCTGGTGATGGACACAAGCTAGAGCCCCGTACTCTGACATTTTCACTGATGTCATTCCCCTTGATCCTCAATTTGAAAGTGGGTAAAAATGTTTTCTATGTTTTCTTCTTTAAGAAATTAAATAAAGAATGCTGTCTAGACATGGTCCTCTAATGACTTTCAGTCAGTGGTCATCAAGAGAAGAAAAGCACAGAATCTCATCCCCACAGAAGGGTGACATTCAGTCAGGTAAGAAAATTCTCCCCAAAATCAGAGCTTCATCTTTAACATTCAACAAAGGCTTTCACAGGTGCTTCATACTCTGCACTCAGCCTTACCATATGGGATTGGCTCTGAGAATCTCACACCAGATGACTGACAAACATGTCATAGTGCACTGATCTGGGACCAGATCCTGCCTCTCTTAACGATCTCCCGCAGGGACATTGCAATGTTCTAGGATATTTCCTGGAGCCCTCTACTCTATACAGGTACACTTCCAAGTAGAAACAGAAGCTTTGATTCTCACTGGGACCCCTGCTCTGTCCAACCAACCTCTCTAGAAATATGATGTTCTAATCTCTCCTGATTAGAACATTGCACGGTCTCTCACTGTGCTAATTTAGTAAAGGTAAAAGAGAAACAAGAAAGAGCAAACTATGCAGGGAGCAATATATAAGATTCCTTTACTTAGTGTATTTATCTGATATACACAAATATTGAGAAATATAGATTCATTTCATAATGGTCAAGAAAAGAGGAGGAGGAACCTCCATGCCAACAGTATATATAAATTGGAATCAATCCTGCATAAGCTCCAGCTAAAGCTTAGCTACAAGGTACTAACTCTTCTCATAAAGAAGCAATAGTTCTCCATCATTTGAAGCACACTGAGGACTCAGACAGCTGGACGCTGAGGGTGTAGTCTCCTCACTCGAATTCTGTACCTGCATCACAGAGCAATGAAATATTCCCAAAGAATTATTAAGGATGAGGTGGGGAGCCGAAATAAAAAAGATGAAACCACAGTCTGCCCTACCATCCGTTCTGCTGGATATTACCACCATCTTGGCCCAGTATGACCTTCCCACTTTTCTCTGGGCCTCCCTACTTCCCACCTCCATCCTCTCATTATATCTTACCTACACTTGGAAACGACTCTAGTTTTTCCACTGATCTTCATCAACAAGCAATCCAAATAGCAACTGTGTATATAACTCCTTAGAAACCTCAGGTATGACTCAGTACTACATGACCTTCGAAGTCAAAAGTTTTCCTAATTCCCTTTATTATTATTTTTTCCAATTTCCATGTACTTACACTCTCAGGACCTCCACTGTTCTCAGGTTCGTCTTCCCTGCAAAATCTGTCAACTTAGACATAGACTTAAGTACCACCCTCTAATTATCTCCTAGGGAATCCAGTTTTTAAAAAAGCCTCAGCAAGCCTTATGGACTTTATTAAAGACTCTTAAAGATAACCCATGGGAGATAGCAGTACACCCACAGATATCTATTTAATACACCCTCAGAGTAATTTTTTTTCTTTTTTATAAAGTCTCTTCTGTCCAATGAAGACTCTCAGCTCTTCTTCTTCAACATATGCAGTGTCTCACCCTTCTGATTACTCTGCTGTATCCCAGGGCCACTCCCTTTCCTGATATTACATTCTTTCCCAATTTTGTATGTTAGTAACATCAAATAACATAAAGTATAACATGTTAATTATTATAAAGTGCACCGTTCAGTGATATTAAATACATTCATATTATTGGGCGATCAACATCGCCATTTATCTTTCTAATTCTTTTCTATGTTTTAAAACTGTAACTCTATATCCTTTAAACATAACTTTCCTTTTTGTTCCATAACCACCTGAAAAGCATCATTACCCTCCCAATTTCTATGGTTTTGACTACACTAAGTACCCCATATAATTGAAATAAGTAGTTACATTGTTATGACTCACTAAAAGTCACAAAAATGGCATATTTGGTAGCTAAATTTCCTCAGGATTCATCCATGTTGTAGCATATTCCTAGATCTTTTCCTTCTTAACACTGAATAATATTGTATTATATGGGTATACCACACTTTGCTTATCCAGGAACTAGTGGATGAACATTTAGGTTGCTTTCATATGTTAGCTACTGTGATTATTACTGCTCTATACACTGGAGTACAAATATTACTTTAAGACCCTGATTTCAATTCCTTTGGGTATACCTCATAGTAAAAATTTCCTGGATCATGTAGTAATTCTATTTTTCAATATCTGAAAAATTGCCATACTCTTTTGCAAAGCAGCTGTATCATTCTACATTCCCACTGACAGAGCACAATGCTTCCAACTCCCTCACATCCTCACCAATACTTGTTTTCTGCTTGTGTATGTGTGTGTGTGCTTGTGTGTATGCATGCACACAAATATATAAACATGCATTTAATGATATGGAGCATCTATTCAAGTGCTTAGTCGTTTGTACCTCTCTTTGAAGAACCATCTATTCAAGTCTTTTATCCATTTTTGAATCAGGGTGTTTGCTTCTTGTTGAGTTGTAGGAGTTCTCTGTATATTCTGAATAGAAATCTCTTGTCAGATAGATGGCTTTCAAATATTTTCTCCCATCTTGTGGGTTGCCATTTTATTCTGTTTACATTCCATTGATTCACATTTTTTAAAATATGTACTGCAAATTGTTTATTTTTTTGTTAGCTGTACCTTTGTTGTTCCTTCGTTTCATATTGAGGAAATCACTGCCAAATACAATGTCATGAAGCTCTTCTCCTGTGTCTTCTTCTAAGACTTTTTATTTTATTAGGTCTTATTTTTAGTTTTTTGATGTGTTTTCATTAATTTTTGCATATGATGTTAGGTAAGGGTCCATCTTCCTTCTTTTGCATGTTGACAACAAGACTTCTCAGCATCATTTGTTGAAAATACTATCCTTTCTACTTTGAAAAGACTTGGCAACTTGTCAAAACCCATTTGGCCATATATCAGGGTTTATTTCTGGGTGTTCTATTCTATTCTATTGGTCTTGAATAAGGGAAAAAATAGTATAACCTATCCAGGTTGATGAAGAACATAAAGAAAGACCAGGACTGAGAATTAGGAGGGCAATATAAAAAAGCAGGGAGTAAAAGACAGTGTGAGAGAAGATCTTGTACTTGCAAGTTCATGGAAATATGATCATGTTAAATCACTAAACGCCTGACTTTGAACAATACCGTAAATGTGCTAGCAAGAAACGTAACACTTACCCATCTCTGGGAAATACAGTATGGGCAAAAAGATAAACTACACACAAATATATTAAAAAGGGAAGGGTTTTCATGGTGTGAGAATATTGTGGGATTTGAAATACAATTTACTTCTGTTCTACCATTGTCTCTAAAATTTATCAAAGTGTATATACAAGCAATTCCAATTCTGGTAATGTGCTTGACAGGTTTAATATGAACTTCAGCAGACCAGTAAATGTACATTCATAGTAGGACTGTTCCCTAATCCAAAAAACAAAACACAAAAACTGGAAAGACTAGAGTTCACTTTGTCAACACACATACAGATGCAGCGATGGTTAACGGTCCAAAAAAAGAAGGTGAGCATGGGTGCAAGAGGTTAATCCCCAGTCTGGTGTGGGGTGCAGAGTTTGAGGGTAAAACCGGTAGAAAATGCTTTTGTTCTATCCTTGATTTTTGAGGTATGGAAATTCACAGGTCACTACCTTCATTTCAAAATGAATGAATGCACTATTCAATTTTTTTTAAAACAGGAGAAGAAAACATGAGTGATAATAAATTTTAAACTGTCGCTAGTCAAATAAGATACTAAGAAAAATTAAATCATATGATTTAAGAATGAAGTGGAGAGATTGTCTAAGATGGTAGCATTCAAAGACCCAGAGCTTGATGCCTCTCATGGGCACACCAAAGTCACAACTGTTTACAGAACAGCAATTGATGAAAAAGGCCGGGACCTACCATAAAAGATGTTTTAGAGCTAAAGATATAAGGAAGGCACCTCGGCAAGACAGGAAGGAAGGGCAAAATCTCAACAGAGTCAAGACCCATCCCCCCAGGTGGGTGGCCCACAGATGGGAGAATAATTACAATTTCTGAGGTGCACCCAGGTGGCAAGGGGTATGAACCCAACATCAGGCTCCCAAGCCCAGGCACCCTGTGTTGGAAAGAAGGGTTCCTAGAAAGTTGGGCTTTGAAGACCAGTGGTGCTTATTTTCCAGAGAGCCAGAGGGTTGTGGGAAATAGAGATTCCACACTTAAAAGATGCTCACGGCGCTTCCCTGGTGGCTCAGTGGTTGAGAGTCCACCTGCTGATGCAGGGGACACGGGTTCGTGCCCCGTTCTGGGAGGATCCCACATGCCGCGGGGCGGCTGGGCCCGTGAGCCATGGCCGCTGAGTCTGCACGTCCGGAGCCTATGCTCCGCAACGGGAGAGGCCACAGCAGTGAGAGGCCCGCGTACTGCAAAAAAAAAAAAAAAAAAAAAAAAGCTCACAAAATCCCACGTGACCTGAGAATCAGAACAGAAGCAGTCATTTGAACGGATCCTGGGTCACACCTACCTCCTGATCTTGGAGAGTCTCCCAGAGAGTCCAGAGGCAACTACAGCACAGCCTCAGGGACATAGACACTGGCAGCAGCCACTTGGGGGAGCTCCTTCTACCTCGTGGCCACTGGTACCAGCAAGCATAATTTCAGAGTCCTCCCTCTATCTTTTTAGCCTCAGGGTCTAGCCCTACCCATTTCCACCAGACTATAGACACAAGTACTAGGATGCTGCAGGCCAAGCAACTAACTGAGCAGGGGCATAGCCCCATCCACCAGCAAACAGGCTGCTTTCAGACCCTCTCAATGCACAGCTGCCGCTGGACATGGGCCCAGCAACCAAAAGCCCCAGGACCAGCCTCCACACCTAAGTGGAGAGGCACCAGCCCCAGAGTCCTTGGCCCCTCTGACAAGTGAGCCTGCTCTGGCCTTGGAATCAGTCTCACCGTCGGCAGGTGATTACTGCACAGGGACTGGATGGAGCTTGGACCTACCCAACAGCAAATCTGCTCTAGCAGTGGGATCAGCCTCATACACCAACAGGCACACACCAGCTCCAGGAATACCACAGCCCAGCAGCCTGTGTGACCAGAACACTCACTTGCAGGCCAGAAGCAGCCATGGACTCACTTGGGTCTTGACCCTGCCCATCAGAATGACAGCACAAGATTAGGGATACCCCAGACCCTGCAGATAGCTGTGTCAGGAACAGTGATCCAACACCAACTCTGAGACTCCTGGGCCCTGCAGCCAGAACTCAGGACCTGTGTCTTCCTCCCAGTAGCCAGCATCACCCCAGTGACTGGGCACTAGCCCTGATATCACCTGGACTGCAATGCTACCCATAAGTGAACCAGCACTAGATTTGGTGTCCCACAGAGTCGTGCAGCCAACTGCCTTATGATTTAGCCTCACCAAGCAGCACAGACAGCCTCCATACAAGGCAGAGTCTGTCAAACAAGCAGTCTGGGGGCAGCCAAGCCTACCAGACCACCCACAGTAGTCAGCCCACCACAATAGAAGAGCCCAAGTAGCCAACATAGGGGGTACACCTAGAACATATAGTTCTAGTGACCAGGGGACAGTGGGCTTCTGGGACACATAGGACCTCTCCTACAAAAGGCCACTTCTAGAAGGTCAGGAAATGTAACGAACCTACTACATACATAGCAATAAAAACAGCAAGTTAAGAAAAATGAGGTGACACTGAAACACGATCCAAATGAAGGAACAAGATAAGAACTCAGAAGAAGATCTAAGTGAAGTGGAGGTAGCCAATCTCCTCAAAAAATAGTTCAAGGTAATGACTATAAAGATGATCAAAGAACTCAGGAGAAGAATGGACGACCAGAGCAAGAAGGTAGAATTTTTTTAAAAAGAGTTAGAGCATTAAAGAACAACAAAACAGAGATGAGGAATACAATAACTGAAATGAAAAATACACTAAAAGGAAACTACTGTAGACTAAATGACACAGAGGAATGAATCAGAAAACTGAAGGACAGAGTACTGGCAATCACTGAAGATGAACTGTAAAACAATAGATTAAAATGAAATGAAGAAAGTTGAACAGACATGTGAAACATCAAGTGTACTAATATTTGCATTATACTGGTCCCAGAAGCAAAAAGGAAAGAGAAAGCAGTGTAGAGCATACCTGAAGACATAAGAGCTGAAAACTTCCATAACCTGGGAAAGAAAACAGACATCCAAGTCCAGTAAACACAGTAAGGCCAAAACAGGATCAACCCAAAGAGGACCACACCAAGACTCATTGTAATTAAAATGGCAAAAAAATAAAGATAAAAAGACACTACTAAAAGGAGCAAAGGAAAAGCAACAAGTTACAAACATGCGAACTTGCATTAAGTTATCAGCTGACTTTTCAGGATAACCTCTGCATGCCAGAAGGGAGTGGCATGGTATATTTAAAGTCATGAAAGGGAAAAGCCTATAACCAAAAATACTCTACCCAGCAAGGCTCTCCTTCAGATTTGATGGTGAGATCTAAAGTTTTACAGAGAAGCAAAACTAAAAGAGCACAGCATCGCCAAACCAGCTTTATGAGAAATCTTTTTTTTTTTTTTTTTTGTGGTATGCGGGCCTCTCACCGTTGTGGCCTCTCCCGTCGCGGAGCACAGGCTCCGGATGCGCAGGCTCAGCAGCCATGGCTCACGGGCCCAGCCGCCCCGCGGCATATGGGATCCTCCCAGACCGGGGCACGAACCCGTATCCCCTGCATCGGCAGGCGGACTCTCAACCACTGCGCCACCAGGGAGGCCCTATGAGAAATCTTAAAGGGGCTTTTCTCAGTGAAAAAGAAAAGGCCATGACTGAAACATAAAAATTAGAAAAGGAAACTTACTAACGGAAAAAAGCTCGTTGGATAAGGCAAATATTAAACAAAGGCAGTAAATCAACCATGTACACAGCTAATAGGAAGGAAGAAAGAAAACAGTAATAAAATCATCTATATTCACAATAAGAAGTTAAGGGACACACAAAACAAGTAGATGTAAAATATAAGGTCAAATTCAGTAACTGTGGGGGAGCAGAGTAACAATGCAGGGTTGTTAGTGTCCACGTGAAATTAAGAGCTCAGCAACTTAAATAATCACACACACACACACACACACACAACTGAAAGAAATCCAAACATAATATTAAAGATAGTCCTCACATCACAGATGAAGGGAATAAAAGGGGAAGAAAGGAACAGTGAAGAAATTAAAGAGGGATTCTAAAAATACCCAAGAGAAATGAAAATGAACACACAGTGATCCAAAATCTATGGGACACAGCCAACGCAGTTCACAGGGGAAGTTATAGTGATACAAGCTTATTCTTAGGAAACAAGAAAAGTATCAAATAAACAACCTAACATTACACCTGAAGGAATTAGAAAAAGAAGAAAACAAAACTCAAAGCTGTCAGAAAGAAAAAAATTAAGAAAACAATACCATATGCAATCACACTAAAAATAATAAGATACCTAAGAACAAACACACCTAAGCAAGTAAAAGACATGTACTCAGAAATGTATCAGCCATTGGTGAAAGAAGTTGAAGGCAACAGAAAAAGATGAGAAAATATAGCAGGTGCATGGACTGGAAGAATTAATACTGTTAAAATAACCATACTGCCAAAGACAATCTACAGATTTAATGCAATCCCTATTAGAATACCAAAGCATTTTCATAGAACTTGAAAAAGTAATTTTAAAATTTGTATAGAAACACAAAGACCCCAAATAGCCAAACAATCTTGAGAAAGAACAGAGCTGGAGGCATCAGGCACCTTTACTTCAGATTATACTGCAAAGCGACAGTAATCAAAGAGCATCGGACCGGAGCAAAAACAGACACAAAGATCACTGGAATAGAATAGAGATCCCAGAAGTAAGCCCACACACGTATATTTAATTGATTTGTGACAAAGCAGGCAATATGGAGAAAGAACTGTCTCTTCAATAAGTGGTACTAGGAAAACTGGTCAGCTACATGGAAAAGAATAAAATTAGAGTATTTTAGCACACCGTATATAAAATTAACGCAAAACTGAATAAAGACCTAAATGTAGGACCATAAAACCCCGAGAGGAAAATACAGAACATTCTTCAACATAAATGATAGCAACAGTTTTGCGTTCAGTCTACTAAGGCAAATGAAACAAAAGCAAAAATAAACAAATGGGACTTCACTAAACTTAAAAGATTTTGCACAGCAAAGGAAACCAAAGACAAAATGAAAAGACAACCCGCCGAAGGAGAGACAATATTTGCACATGATAAGAGGTTAACACCAAAAAGATGACCAACCAAGGGTTCATATCTAAACTACAGAAACAGCACATACAACTCAATATCAGAACTGCACCCAAAATATTTTTTTTAAAAATGAGAAGACCTAAATAGACATTTTTCCAAGGAAAAAATACAGATAGACAGCCAGAATGCACAAAGATGCTAAACATAGCTAATCGGCAATAAAATGCAAATCAAAACTATGAGATATATCACCTCAGTCTTGTCAGAATGGCTGTCATCAAAAAGGTCACAAATAACAAAGGTTAGTGAGGATGTGGAGAAAGGGAAACTCCTGTAAACTCTTGATGTGAATGTGAAGTAGTGCAGCTACTGTGGAAAGAAGAATGGAGGTTCCACAAAAAACTAAAAATAGAACTACCATAATATCCAGCAATTTCCCTCTTGGGTATATCAGAAGAAAACAAAAACACTACTTAAAAAAAAAAAAACTGCACACCAATGTTCATAACAGTGTTATTTGCCATAGCCAAGATATAGAGTCAAACTAAGTGTTCATCAATAGGTTAGGGGATAAAAAGTGATATTTATGATGACTTCAGCAAAAACTGAAATGTTGCTATTTGCAAGAACATGGATGGACTTGGAGGGTATTATGCTTAGTAAAATAAGCTGCAGAGAAAACAAGCCTGGTAGGTTATCACTTACACGTGGCATCTAAAACATTGAATACAACAACAACAACAACAACGAAACAGACTCACAGATTAAAGAACAGACTAGTGGTTACCAGCAGGGAGAGACAGGTGGAGGAGCAAAATAGTGGTAGGAGATTCTGAGGAAGAATCCACTATGTATAAAATCAATAATCTACAGTGACGTTCTGTATAGCATGGGGAATAGAGCCACTCTTTTATAATAAGTATAAATGGAGAAGAACCTAAACATTTATGAATCACTATGTTGTACCTCTGTAACTAATATAATAATGTAAATTAACTATAGATCAATAAAATATAAAGTAAGAAACAATAAAGGAGAGACAGATTATTAGATAGAAATCAATTAAATAAACACAAGTTTTGGAAATCAAGGAATTAAAAAAAAACTTGTAAGACAACATTGGCCTTTAAAGTGTACGATCTATTCATTTAAAAGAAATCATTTAAGTGGCGAAAAATGGTACCCATTCTCACAATTTTGTATATCTAGGATAAATTATTATCTACAAAAATATGTTACAAATATTCACTCAAAAAGAAAGAGAAAATTTGGATTAACCCATTTTAGTATACAAATTTAATATCAAAGTCTCTATGTAACATTGATGTGAATAAGTTCCGTTAGCCACTTCTAGTTTCTTTGTGATGTAAACTCTTTTAAAGCATAAAAATCAGCCTTTCTACATCATTCCATTAGACATACATAGAAGTTAAAAGAAATGAGAAGACAGAAAAATCAACCAGGAAGGTAAATTTACTGAGAAACAGCCATTCGTTCTCCCTCCTCCTTTGCTTTTCCTCCTTTTCCAGGTCTCTTTCGGTTCCAATCAAGAGAAGTCTTGAGAATTCTGAGAATATTTCTTTGAGGGCTTCAAACCACCATACCTATGTCCTCTGCCACAACTACACACACGGGAACAAAAATAAACCTCTGCTATCTACTCATGTAGGAGAGATTCATGCAAAATAAACTCCTACATGGAAACCAACAGGTGAGTTTTCTACCTGTTCTTTATAATGTCCTTCCATTATAGTAAATCCCACACATTATGAGGCAGAAGGGGTTATGTGAGCTCTTCCTTGAAGTCAAAAACCTTGCATTCATTTCAAGTACCTGGTGATCATAGGGTACAGCCAGGGAAGGTGCCATCACCCTCGGGGGTGGGGGGGGCGGTGAACGGGCTTCCGCAACCATGCACCTCCTGATGAACAGATTCTGAAGAAACAAAGGGCGGTCACACCGCAGCCAGCCTGTCAGACTGTCGGGCCACTGGGCAACCCCACCAGTCTGGAAGTGCCCCATAAGTTGCTCAAAGCAAAACTCTGCCCCCCCGTGAAGCCAGGCAATTTGGGCCAGAGAGTCAGAGGAGACCGGTAATCAACTCCTCCTCTCTGCTCACCTCCTTGGGGTTACAGCAACCCCATCTCCAAACCCAACTCTGATCCTGGAGTGCCAAGGTGGGAGCGCAGGTGGGCTCTGCCGGTGCTTCAGCGCCTTCTGGGAAGCCCCCTAGTTTGAATATGATTTGAGTTTGATCCTGAGAAACCATCAGAACTTCCCACCAGAGATAAATGAGGAGATTCTGGCCTTTATTAGTGCGCACGGTGAGCCCGGTTGTCCTGGCTGTACTTGCCAACCCTCCTATTTTACGCACCTATGTTTATCCACCTTCCTCCCTGTGAGTACCTTTGACTAACCCTGAGCTCAGACTCCTGACCTATTACAGTGACTTTTTCAGTCTTTCTTTAAAAATGTACAGGTAGGGCTTCTCTGGTGGCGCAGTGGTTGAGAGTCCGCCTGCAATGCGGGGGACACAGGTTCATGCCCCAGTACGGGAGGATCCCACATGCCGCGGAGCGGCTAGGCCCATGAGCCACGGCCGCTGAGCCTGTGCGTCCGGAGCCTGTGCTCCACGATGGGAGAAACCACAACAGTGAGCGGCCCGCGTACCGCAAAAAAAAAAAAAAAAAAAAAGACAGGTAATAAAATGAATTCAACCTAGAAGCAGCAGCTCAGTAAGGGAAATAAAATCATCAGAAGTTATCTAATCACAGCCACAGCCATCCAGGGCCCTGTCTTATCTGCTGGGGCATAAGAATGGGACCTTCCTAAACTTGAAGGGCATCCAATCAGATAAGTTGATTACGCTCACCTCTGGCTCTTGGAGGGACTGCTAGGCAGTCTACCCAGTGTATAGTGACTGCAAAACACGGTCATGGTTTTGAAATACCTATGCTCCAGGAAAGATTTTTGCGGTGCATGGGGAAGGTTTCTTTTTGACATCAAGCAAAAAATAAGTCACCAAGCCCTTTGAGCACAGGGCTTCTTAAGAGGGAAGTAGAAGGAAGGAATGGGCAGAAAACATGATCTCCTGGGAAGTGCAGGGCGTTTTTCCAAAAGAGTAGGATTTAGTCTCAGTTTAAGGAGAACACTTTTAAATAGTTGGGACAGCTCCAAACTGCAGTTTACGGAACGAATGCTCCAAAAGAACAGTGCTTTACAAGTCCTGGCCAGGCAGCAAGAGGATGAAGAGTTGGTTTTGCATAGTTTTGAACGCAGGAGTAAAGAAACCGAGGCATCTCTGACTAAAAGGGCCTGAGATCCTATGGCATCAGTGGGTCAGTCAGTTGCAGGGGGTGTGGGGGGCGATATTTCTCTCTCAACGTCTCCCAGGGCAGCCACCCCTCCCAACCCCACCCCCCTACTCCCTTCACCCTTCCTCCCTCCACTGTTGGGTCCCCAGGGACAGCACTTCTTAAGCTGGAGCGCTCAAGCACCATCTCTGCAGTCTGGATTCTTCCTGGAGCCTGGCAAGTTCTGGGACAGGAAGCCAGGTCTGCAAGGCCGCTGGGGTGCAGTCAGCCCTGGAGGTCTGGAGGGGAAATGGAGCCCTGAAGCCCACCCACGTCCTTGAAGCCGAGGGAGGAACACATCCTTCTAACGGTACTTCTCAGGGGTCAGCATGCTCCCCACCCGACGGTAATCCATACTCACTTGAGGCAACAAGGACTGCCTCTGACTGGCCCCCTCGATTGCGCCTTAAGGGTCCTCGCACATGTGTGATAGCGCAGGCCCTGGATCTCTTTAGTCAGCCTAGGCCAGTGCTGCCGGGGTCCCTCCAGTCCCATCCCCCAGCCCCTCCCTCTGGGACTGTATCTAATAGAAGAAAGAGCACAGAGGAATTGGCTAAATCAAGGGACCTGGGAGCCTGGGTATGAGAACCTAAGGCACAATTACATATTATTGGAGACTCTTGTGGGGTGTGTGGGGTGAGGTTAGGAGGCTGAGAGGCTGAGTCGACCTGGTGAGTCCAGCCCCAGGACATCACACAGCCCCGCCCCCCTTCCCTGCCATCAGACAAGGGGTGCCGCAACTCCAGCCGGGACTCTGCACTTCCCCCTCCCTGATTCTCCTCCAGAAGAGCAGGTGGTCCCGCTCTGAGGGCAGCGGCAAGACAACGGACCAAGTCCCCCCGCACTAAGGCACTACTGGAAGCTCTTCCTGCACAGCAGTGCTGGCTTGGAGCAAACCCGAGCACCGCCAAGTTGGTCTCGTCCTGCAGCGGAAGGACGCAGGGTTTAAGCCAGCTGCCCTGGCTTTAAAGCAATCAGCCCCCCCTTTAAGTCAGGTGACCCGACTTTAAATCACTGTGTGCCCCTCAAGCCTGCAACTTCAAAAGTTGGGAACTTCACTTTGATCCCAGCTCCTCACATAGCTGAATGCACACTAGTCACCCCCAAGCCTGGCTTAGAGGCAGGATATAAGGTAAGGGGATGGGCGTGCACTCATGGTGATGAGGGTGTACTTCATGTACCAGAAGGGTCTAGGCACTCTGGGGTACAGCTAGCAGTGCACGATACAGCAGCTCCTTGGCAAAGCTGGTGAGGCCCAGGGAGAGCAGACACACCCATGCGTGCAGAGGTTCCAGGACGGGAGCTGGGGCACAGCCAGCCGGGAGGGTGTGAAAGTGGAGGATCTGAGCCTTTTGTGAAAGGCAGACACAGAGGATGGATGAGAAACAAAGACCAGATGAAATATGGATTTGAAAAACACACCCTGCTCTTGAAATTGGGGTGGGGGGGCGCCCCAGACTTGAGACTTCTTACTCCCCAGTACCTAGTGCTTTGGCCTTTGCCCAATTACTTATAAAATTTACTGATAATATCTAACCCATAGAATACTGCATTTGTAGTGGTATTGCATGTTAATGTTTCTATAGTGGAAAAATCTTTTCTACAAGAAACATGTACACTATCTGAAATCAATTAAAACCCCTCTTTATAAAGTACTATATTGGACTTCCCTGGTGGCGCAGTGGTTAAGAATATGCCTGCCAACGCAGGGGGCATGGGTTCGAGCCCTGGTCAGGGAAGATCTCACATGCTGCAGAGCAGCTATGCCCATGCGCCACAACTAGTGAACCTGCAGGCCACAACTACTGAAGCCCGTGTGCCTAGAGCCGGTGTTCCACAACAAGCGCAGCAAGAGAAGCCACTGCAATGAGAAGCCCGCGCACCACAACAAAGAGTAGCCCCCGCTCGCCGCAACTGGAGAAAGCCCGCTTACAGCAACGAAGACCCAACACAGCCAAAAAGTAATTAATTAATTAATTAATTTTAAAAAGCACTATATCCTTCTGTACAACTTCTCTGGGAAGAACAGAGATGGCGTGGGAGAGTGAGAAAGACCAATATTTAGTGCACATCTCTCATGCAGGTGCTCTGCTGGCTCAGATACATTTATCCCCACTTTACAAAGGAGGAAATAAGCTCAGAGAGGTTTAGTAATTTTCCCAAAGCCAAACAGCTATTGAGTGGCAGAACCAAGATCTGAACCAAGTCTGTTACCTCCAAAGCCTAAGTCCTCATCACAACAAAACTCAATTAATATTTACATTTATCGAATTACATTGCAGCCTGGGGAGTTCTTGGCACAATCCTGAATAAGAGTGAGAAAGAAAGAAATAGCATTGTTCCTACAGTCAACCAAAATTTTTGGAGCAGCGGCTAGATGCCTGGTCCTTTTTGGGGTTCAGCAGTGATCACGACAGGAAAAGTCGTGCTTTCATGAACCATGTAGTGGGGAGGAGAGACGGGTGCAACTTGGGTGAGGGATTTCACCTTGCTGGGCCTCTGTTTTCTCATCTGGAAAATGGGATGGGTGTTCCTCATTTTCTGGGATTGTCCGGCTGGACATTCTCTGATTCCATAAGAAGCATTTGTTTTCCTGTTTCTTTAAAATTCATTCAAGCCATGAGCCGTGATGCATGTTGTTAGCTGCTCCCCAAATCACTCTTCCCCACCCTTTTCCTGTGATCAGGTCTTTCCCGAAACATGACTCACAATCAGTCAAGTCACAGAACCTAAGGGGCACCCAGCAGAAAAATTCCAACCCTTGCTTCTCAGGAGCTCTGCGGTCTACCTGCCAGGTAAACTTAACTCACCTGGGACAAGGTGGCCATCCCTGGTTTCACATCAACATGATCTCAGGCACAAACCTCCTTTTTTTCCATTTGGTCTTTAAGTTACTTGTTGAAACAACTGTACAAATATGACAAAGGTATAAAATCAGGCATCTTCTGCCCCCAGCGCCTACTAATACATGATGTTCTGCCACTTTAACGATAAAGAGAGAACATTTCAACATTCTGCTGCCCTCATTATTTGTCATTTTTGTTGATATTTCTATTGAATACATCTTTCAATATTCTAACAATGGAACATTTATTTAGGTTGCTCCAGACCCAGCCTTTAGTGGTAAGGGATTTGTTGTTATATTTCTATTATGTTTCCTTTAAAAACCATTATCCTATTTAAATGGATTAAGTCAATTCTATAGGCATTTATCTTATGATATTCATGAAATTAATACATAGAGGGCAGTAGTACAAGTTGATCACACTTGAGAACCTCTAGTAGCACAGTTAAGTGTAAATATTATCTATATGTAAACCAAAGTACATGCCGAGTGAGATTCTCCTACCCTTTTCACTCTGTGCCCCTCAAGCCTGTGAGAAATGGAATATTTCTTGCCATCTCAGTAAACAAAGGATATCACAGTCATCAGCCCTCGCAGCCCTCTAGTGTGAGCCGCGAGCCCTGAGGATCTCAGGATATGCAAATACAGAATGCAGGCCCCAGAGCGCTGAGGTGCATATGAAAGGAAGGAATTCAGGGAGCCCAGACTCTGGCATCTCCGCAAACAAAGAAAAGCGCTGCATTCCTCACGTTGGGAGAGCCGGTTTTCCTTAGTTAACAATCACCTGCTGATGGTCCCCATTACCTGCGCCAGTGCCCTGCCCTATCCCCTCCCCCCGGTACTTTAGCTCAGGGAGGAAGGAGGGCAGAGGGACTCCGCTGAATAAGGGGCCTGCGAGCCTCGGGAGTTTTTAGCCGCTTTCCCCGCAGTCGGGAGGAGGCGCGCTGACGCTGCAGCCGGGCCCTGCGCCTCCCTTGCCCCGTTTCCCCTCAGGACACTCAGGCCGACCCCCTCCCCACGCCCCCCAGGCCCGGCGAGCCAGGCCGAGGGCAGGGCCGAGAGGAGGGACCGAAGTTCCCGGGACCAGACGCTGGGGGCCGCCCTTTCTGCACAGCAGCGGCGGGTGGCAGCGAACCCCTGCCCCTCAGAAGCTGGTCTTGCCCTGCCGCCAGGGCACCGTACCAGGCGGAGGGTCGGCGCCCACTTACCCGGCCCGCCGTCCGCACGACTGTCGCGGCTTCGGCCTCCGGGGCCCCTCCAGAGCCGGCAGCGTCAGTGAGGCCGCCCTCGCCGCGGGCTCCGGGGCAGTTCCGTGAAGGCGGAGGGAAGAGACCCCGAGCCGGGAGCTCCAGCTCTGCGGAAACGCGGGCTCCGTTCTGGGCGCAGCGGGTGGGACCGCTCTGCCCCGAGGCCTTCTGGGAGGGACGGAGGCGCCGGGGGAGGGAGCCGCCAGGAGCGCAGGGCCCCGTCGGGGGTCCTGGAGGGGCGGCCCGGCCTGAGGGCCCCGCCCACTGTGACCGCAGCCCAGGCATTTTTCCTGGAGTCCTACACTACAAAGTTAGAAAGATACACGGTCTATAGTAAATATTCACAAATGATTGTTGCTGCTGTGCTTACTATCCTATTAAAGGTGTAAAATCCATAAAACACTTTAAGTTCAAAATTAAATATGAATTTTTACCTTTCTAATTATGTCTCTGCTATTCACAGTTGTCGTTAATGAATCAGAGACTGTGGCATCACTAGTTAAAAGTGAGCTTGTTAAAAAAATAGAACTCAGGCCCACCGGACCTACTGAATCACAATCTGAACTTTTACAATCTCCCCAGTGTACTTGTGTACCCATGAATAGTTGAAAGGTACATTTCTACCTCGACACGTCTTTTCTGAGAAATACACACATTTTATCCAATTTGATATAAATAAAACACTCAAAAATGCATATGCCTGTGTTGAAACCATCATTTTATCATTTCTTTTCCAGATAAGTATAGTCTCTATACTGGTTTTGTGGATCATGCCACACTCTTTTCTCGTAGTTAGAAATAAGATAGAGAAACTTACTTTGTAAAAAAAAAAAAAGTATATATATATATATATATATATATATATATATATATATATATATATATATTAGTGGGTAATTGAAGACACTCTTCTAAATTAAAACCAGTTCTCTTAACTTGCTCTTTTCTTCTTGGGTCACATTATGAACTCTTCCCGTGGCCACACGGTATGTGTACTTTTAGTTTCAGGGACTGCTGACATTCCAGGATATGGCCATAGTTTTCTCTCAAGAGGACAGGCAATGCCTGGACCAAGATCAGTGGGAACTGTCCAGGTATGTGATGTTAGACAAGTATAGGAACCTGCTCTCCTCGGGTGAGGATACCTTCCTTCCAGAATTCCTTATCCAACCACAGGGTTTAGAGTCCTTCATTTGTAGAATGTCTCCTGGAATCTTCTGCTTCCTACAATAGGGTTCCAGATTGCAACGTTTCAGGAAAGATTGGGAGTTTGTGGGTATAATTTATCTTATTCTTTTAACATTGCAGCCTCCCTCAGCCGCATAGCACAGGGAGACCAGCTCGGTGCTTTGTGACCACCTAGAGGGGTGGGATAGGGAGGGAGGGAGGGAGGGAGATGCAAGAGGGAAGAAATATGGGAACATATGCTTATGTATAACTGACTCACTTCGTTATAAAGCAGAAAATAACACATCATTGTAAAGGAATTATACTCCAATAAAGATGTTAAAAAAGAATAAAAATAATAAAATAAAATTGCAGCCTCCCTTTTAATATACTTTGTAACTGCTTGGGCTGTGTCTATATGAACTGTGTACTATATGCTTCTGTTACAGTCCTTACAATATTTTATTGTCTTATTTTCTGTAACAATTCTCCATGGATTCTTTGGGCTTAAGGTATACTAAAAGGGAGACTGCGATTCTGGGACTTCCCTGGTGATGAAGTGGTTAAGAATTCGCCTGCCAATGCAGGGGACACGGGTTCGATCCCTGGTCTGGGAAGATCCTACTTGCCACAGAGCAACTAAGCCAGTGGGCTACAACTACTGAGCCTGTGTGCCACAACTACTGAAGCTGGTGTGCCTTGGGCCCGTGTGCCATTTATTTTTTGGAGAAGCAACCACCTCTGAGTGATCAAAATTTAGACCAACTAGTCAAAATGCTTTATCACCTGTTTTAAAACACTGATCAACAGAACAAGTTTTACTAGGGATAACAGTGTAATTGTAATCTGGAGTTCATAGAGGCAATATGGTTTATGACCTTGATGCTGGATCACGACATTTCAATGGTATAACTGCTTTTAATTGTTCAACGATTAAAGTCTCACGTGATCTGAGTTCAGACTGGAGTCATCCTGGTTGCTTTCTGTATATTGTAGATTTCTTCTAGTAGGAAAGGACAAGAGCATTACGGCTTACTTTACAAAATGTCTGGAAACTAAATGATGATATAATCTACATTCAATTAATTTATACATACCCTACTGTAGAACCATGTTTGTTAAGGTGGCAGAGCCCGGTAATTATGTAAAACTGAAAACTTTATCTGCACTGGTTCAAGTCCTCGTCCTAAGAATATGTTTATAATCAACATTCTTTCACAAATTACCCAATTTAATTCACCATAGCATTCCTCATATTAATTAAATGGAAAATCCTAGGCTATATAAAAATCCAGAAAGGGCCAACAATCCTCAGCCCCCATGGATGATTACAAACCATTGCTGAGGCATACAAATTACTTATTAAAGAACCACTATGTCCATCAACATCATCAATTTATATATTATTGCCCCAATGCTAACCTTAACCCTGGCTCTCAAAACATGAATTCCTCTTCCCATATCTTACCCACTAATTAATATAAATGTTGGCATATTATTTATATTAGCCATATCACACCTAGCCATTTATTCCATTCTCAGATCTGGATGAGCTTCACATTCAAAATACTCACTCACTGGAGCCCTAGGGACAGTAGCACACACAATCTCATATGAAGTAATGTAGCAGTTATTCTATTATCAGTCTTATTGGTAAATGGATCATTTACACTTTCAACAGTAATTATTACACGAGAACGCCTATGACTAGTTTTCTCCTGACCCCTACGCAGAATTTGATTATCTCCGCGGTAGCAGAAATCCAATGAAGCCCCACTTGATTTAACAGAAGTAGAATCAAAACCTGTATATGTCTTCAATGTAGAAAATGTAGCAGACCCATTCACCTCGTCCTTCCTAGAGAATATGTTAATTTCCTTATAATAAACGTTTCCACAACAATCTATTTTTAGGAGCATTCGACAATCCTTAGGTGCCAGAATTATAGATTCTTTCATCTTGTGAATATAGTTTTTTTTAAAAAATAATTTTTTATAGTTTTACTGCCTTTAAACAAAATGTACTCCATTGCTGTGGAATATTCCTTCATAGGAGCGTGCATGGTTCATTTCTGCATCTGCTTGTGATGGTCTTCAGGTTCTTTCAGGTTTGGCTCCTGTGGCTGCAGAGTCCATGTCCGTGTGTCCTGGTGCAGGGCTGGGGGGGGTTGTGTTCAGCTGGGAGGAACACTGTGGGTCTGTGTGCACGGACTTCGCTCTCTGAGGCCCGATTGTTTCAGAAGTGGTTGCACCCCCCGCTGCGCACCAGGCTTTCCATTGCTCCACATCCTGCTGATATTTGATACTGTGTCTTCATGTCTGCCATTCTGGTAGGTGTGTGCACAGTAGTTTTCTTACGGTTTTAATCCCTCAGTTGTTAGTGAAGTTGTGCATCTTGTGTTATTCACGGACTACTTCCTGTTGTTTTTTTTTTTAAGTTTTAAAAATTGTGGTCCAATACACAAAACATAAACTTTACTATCTTAACCGTTTTTAAGTGCACATTTCAGGGTCCAGAAGTAATTCGCACTGTTGTGCAAACCTGACCGCCATCGTCCTCCAGAATTTTTTCATCCTGCAAAATTGAAACAGTCCCCATTAAACACTCAGTCGCCATTGTCCCACCCTCAGCCCCTGGCACTCACCATCCTACTTTCTGTCTCTATGTTTCCAACTGCTCTAGGGGCCTTGTATGAATGGATCAAGCACTGTTTGTTTGTTTGTGTCTAGCTTGCATCACTGAGCATTAATGTCCTCAAGGTTCATCCCTGCTGCAGCCTGTTTCAGAATTGCCTTCCCTTTTAGGCTGAATAACATTCCCTTGTATTGAGGGACCATGTTTTTCTTCTCCATTCATCCATTAGTGGACACATGTACTATCTACATTCATTTCTCCTGTCATAATATTTGTGGAATAACGTCAGAAAGTCCTATGAATCAAAAGTCATTTGCCATTAACTTTTTCCTTAAACTTTTTATTGTGAAAAACATCAAAGCTAAGAAAAGGGAAAAATACATGTCAGCTTCACTTGTGTTCAGGACTTAATGCTTTACGGACTCACTTTATGGATTCACTTTATTCCCTGTGTGTGTGCTATGTACATGCGTGTGCATGTGCTTGTTTGCATACCTATGCTGTGCATGTGCATAGGTATGTGCACTTGCACACGTTAGTTAGTGTGCACTTGCTCACGTTAGTGTGTGCATGGGCATATGCGTGCATGTGTGTTCGTATGCTAGTGTGTGAATATATTTGTGCTGTGCACCTACATATGTTTGTGTGTGTGCTGTGCCCGACTGTGTGCACAACTGTGTGTTTGCCGGAACCACTTGCAGATATATCCACATGCAGCTGCTCTAACAATCCTGCGTAGCCACGTAAAGGTCACAGATCTCAGGGATTTAAATGGATGGAGCAGGATGTCCTGACACAGAGTCTGTCTTCCAATGACTGTCACGGTCTCAGTAACATCCTTCACACCTTCTTTAAGCCCCATTCAGGGTCCAGTTTAGACCCCCATTACATTCAGTCACCTGCCCCAGGTCCCCTAAAGCTACAATGTCACAGTTGGAGAGCCCGGCCAAGGCTGGGAATGCCCCTCCTGTTGGCCTGGCCTCCAGGCCCTGCACTTGGCTCCTGTGTTCCCATCTCTCAGCCAGGCCCCGACTTGGATGGGGCCGCCACCTCTTTCCTCACAGTGTCCCATCGCCCAGTCAAGGGGGTTCATTCTCCCAAAGTCAGCATCAGGAGTGGGGGCGTGACAGTCCCCACTGGGTCTCCTTCATGTGAGACCTTGTCCTTTTGAAAGAGCAGGCGCCCTGCACTCGGGGGTGGGGGCTGGGGGGTGACATGCGGCCCACGATGGGCAGGCGGGTCACCAGGTGGGGCGAGCCAGTGTGCAAGGAGCTCCGCGGTGGGTTCTCCTCTCCAACAGCTTCTGTGCCCCTACCTCTCCCCGTGACTCCCCTCGAAGACAGCGCGGTGCCCGGGACGGGAGCCATGGGAGCCGTCAGCCGCCGCCCCCTCTACACACACCCACACGCACACGCACACACACACGCACACGCACATGCACATGCACACGCTGCAGGGAAGCAGGACCTGAGTGCAGGGCTCTCAGCGGCCCTGAGCGCCCCGCCCGGAATCGGCCAGTGGAATGGACAGACCGGATCTCCCGGCCCGGACCATGCAGGACTGTCCTGCCTGGGCTTCCAGTGCGGCCGCCTCCTTCTGGAAGCCTGGGAGGCTGGAATCAGGCCACTTCTTGTCTGTCCTGGCAGCAGACGGGGCTGCACTCTCAGAAGTTCGTGGCTCACCCGTGGATCCTGACCATCAGGTGGCCAGAGATATTGGTAACATTTTGGTTTTGCCTGTTGAAATGTTTAATGACAAAGATTTTGTTCAGTTTCCTGATGTGGGTGTCCAAAGATGAGAGACCCATGTGTGTGATCTGTACCTCCTATGAGATCAACCCTAAGCTAGTTTAAACATGGTCAAGTTCTGTCTACACGGTAGATTTAGACCTCTGCATGTCCTTTCTACTGATTATGTTCAGAGCTGACCATGTGTTGTCTATAAGAAGAAGATTTAGGCCTGACCATGTTCTGTGTACGCTAGGACTATGGGAACCTGGGTAGAAACCCGGCCTGGCCTCAGGACTGGGAAGCTCCGTGCCTGCATCTGAAGGTGAGTGCTTAAATGTCTGGGGTCTGGAACTGAGGTGGGCTTCTCTAAGTAACAGCCTCTCTTCTGAGTGTGGTTACTTGGTCCTCCCAAGGGTCAGTGCTGTGGTCGGGGCCTTAGTCTTAATCCCTGTAAGGTTCACCTTCCCTGGGGCTCGTGGAGAATCCACAGGAGGGCTACCTGGCAATAATTCCAATTCACCAGCACGTGCATCGTGTGTAGGGAGGCAGGTTTAGCTGGTGAATTGATTGCAGGGCACGCAGATCGGGCAAAAGCCCGATGGGTAACAGCTGAGGCTGCTGCTGAGCTCTCCTTCCATTCTACCATCCCTACTCAGAAGCGTCCAGAGCTGCCCCTCTGCTTTCAGCCCTGCTGTCCTGTGAATTATCTCAACGAGTATGTGAGACAAGAAAGGACTGAGCCTGCCAGAACCAAGTAGTGTGTTCAACTTTAGCATGAAAGCTTTAAAAACAGGTAAAATCAACAGAATCAAACTGAAAAGAGGACTTCTCTGGTACAAGTGTGGGGAGAGGAGACCCACCTGCCACATTTTCCCATCCCAGGAGGCCCCAGGAACACAGCTTGTTTCCACATGAGGGGATCCACCAGCAGAGCCATGGTGTCCTGACCAAGGGGACATGTCACCCCAGGTGCAGGGCCTGGGGAGGTGAGGTCACCCTGGAGACTGTGCACGTGTGACCCCAGTTGGGGGAGTCTGGGGAGGGCGGTTCACCCTGGGACTGTGGACATGTGACTCAGGTGGAGAGGTCTGGGTAGGAGGGGTCACCTGTTGAGAGAGAACGTGTGACTTTAGGTGCAGGGTCTAGGGAGGTGGGGTCACCGTGGTGAGTGTGGACGTGCGACCCCAGGTAAAGGGTGTGGGGACTGTGTGGCTCTCACCACATCTGCATGGGTCAGGATCACATGTACAGGGAGAGCCCATATGTGCTCTTTGCCTGAAGTGTGTCTTTTCCCCTTTGAGATTTCCAACCTCTGCATTAAGGGTGTTGACCTGATTAACCTGTGGTACCTTTTCTTCTCTTAGTCTTCTCACATTCATGTGAGGTCAGGCATGTTTGAGTGGGTTGCTGATCTGTTTTCTGGTGAGTGACAATGCTTGGTGGTATCATATTAATAACATATCATATCATATGTCTAATCTATGGGGGTCACCACTGCCTGGGTCCCCCTGGACAGAGGTCAGGTGAGCACAGACTAGCCCCCCCAAGTATGGTCTCCCATGTGCCATGTGAGGGTATCGTGATGGCCCCTAAGGTAGGGGACTCTGTCTGGGCCTCTGACATCTGTGATGAAGGGGAGTCGAAATGGAATCACAGTGAACAAGACATTATTTTAAGAATTTATTTTAAGTGAAATATAACACGTCACATACCCTTTACCATCTTCACCATTTTAAGTGCACGTTTCTGAGGCATCAGATCTATTCACTTTCTCGTGGAGCCATCACCACCATTCCTAGAACTTTTCATCTTGCAAAACCAAAATTCCACAACCACGAACGTCTCACTCCCCATTCTCTCCCACTGCCCCTGGCACCGATATCCACTTCAGTCCCTGAGTTGTGGACTCCAGGGCACCCACTGGAGTGGAATCCTGCAGTGTTTGCTGAGGGGTCACTTTGGAAGAGCTGACTTTCAGTCTGAAGCTCTGCCTGTTTGCATCTGAAGAATCTGCATTTAAGGAGAGGGTGTATGAGGAAGGGGCTGTATGAGGGACAAAGGTGTCTGGGGTACAGATGAGCCAGGACCTGACCAGCTGCCTTTTAGGTCCTCTGGATCCATCTCTTGGTCTGTGCCTCATCTGCATCATCACTGTCCCCGCTGGCACCCCTGGGGTGTTGTTGTCTGAGTGAGATTCCCCTGGTGCCCCTGCTCTCCTCCCCTCCTCCTGCTGGTTGGGGAGGAAACTGCTTGCTGTGGGGTCTCTACTCCTGAGGCAGGAAGGACCCTGCAGCGTGGATCTGCAGAGTGTGGGTGTGGTCCCAAGAGCATGGGACCCACATAGGACACAGCATTGGGGCGTGACAAGTGCTAGGGCTGCCTCATCACTGACAGGGAATGTTGCCAAGATCCTGCTCGGGAGGGTGTGGTGGGTGGCCTGGGACCCCAGAGGCCCCATTCCTATCCTGGAGCTTGGAGGGTGCATCCCCATGGGCTCCAGATTCACCCCATATCTCAGCCATATCCCTCTGTCCTGTCTTTGACCTCAGGAAAACGACCTCTATTGATCATTGTCCACAACATAGGCCTGGTCCTGTCGGTATTAGGATTCTTTAATTTAGGCCTCCTGGGATAGCAGCTCTTTTTAGGCCTGAGAAGGAACAGCTCAGGAGTGTACAACAATTTCAGATGAAACTAATATTCAATGACTATCTCTATAGTGCTAGGTTGTTGACTTCTATTAATCACTATTCTCCTGGTTTTAGCTCTGATGTGGGGATTACAGAGCAGTCAACATTTAAATCTTCATAATCTGTGTATTTGTACCTTCAGTATCATTACTGACCCATAGTTTTTATGCTTTGGGAAGAGTTATTGATTTCATGTATCATGTAAAGGATTCACAATGACGATAGAGCAGCTAAGATTACAATAATGGCTGGTAAAATGTTCAAATTTTCTCTACCTGTGCATCTATTGTACATATATGAGTTAGTTTAATTGTCAATATTAGTGAAATAATATAGAGGACTAGAGAACTTCTTTTAAAAATCACTATTAATGTGTGTGATGAAAATGTAAAAGTTCTTCCATAATCGGTGATGTTGTATCTTGAGAGCCTAGATGAAATTGATATGCCTTCGTGATATACACTATTTTAGCCTATAATTTCACTTTGAAAATTTTACATCACTTTTTACTTTTATCTCATTTATTGAGAAAGACATAATTGTTATGCTGTTGGCTTCAAACTGCTTGAAAAGGACTTGAGTCCTACCTTATTTTACATTTACATAGGTAGGACTTTAAATATAGGATATGGTGGAGGGCATCCGTGCAACCATTCTAGGTTAGGAGCAGCAGTTTCCACTGCTGAGACTTCTCGTTTGGACACAAATGGTTTTCACAGTATGAAGATTATTAGCATTACTGCTGCTACTGAGACGAATGAGCCTAAAGACAAAATGTTTCATGTTGTGTGTGCCTCAGAGGAATGTAGTAACCTCCCTGAGAGGCCAAGAAAGTGTTTCAGGAAGTCATATTTACTACTACAAATATACCTGTGAAGTGAGTTTTGCTACTGCTGAGTTAACTGTGTAACCTGAGAATAGTGGGAATCAGTGTAGGAAGCCTCCTATAATAGTGAAGACTGCTCCCATGGACACTACGTCATGGAAGTGTGCTACTACATAGTATGTATCCTGGAGGACAATGTCTGGGGATGAGTTGGTTAAGATGATTCCTGTCAAACCACCTACTGTAAAAAGGAAAATAAAGCCTAAAACTCATAATAGAGTGGGATCTCATATAATATTACCTCCGTGAAGAGTTGCTAATCAGGGACTTCCCTGGTGATGCAGTGGTAAAGAACTGGCCTGCCAATATAGGTGAAACGGGTTTGATCCCCGGTCCAGGAAGATTCCACATGCCACGGAGCAAAAAGCCCGTGCGCCACAACTACTGAGCCTGCCCTCTAGAGCCCGTGAGCCACAACTACTGAAGGCCACATGCCTAGAGCCTGTGCTCTGCAATAAGAGAAGCCACCGCCATGAGAAGCCTGCGCATGGCGACGAAGAGTAGCTCCCGCTCACCGCAATGAGAGAAAGCCGGTGTGCAGCAACAAAGACCCAACGCAGCCAAAAATTAAAAAATTAAATAAAGAGTTTCTAATCGGCTAGATACTTTTACTCCTGTAGGGATAGAAGTAATTATGGTAGCTGATGCAAAGTATGCTACTGAGTCGACAGCTATCCTTATGGTAAATATAAGATGGGCCCACAAGAGAAATCCTAAAAGGCCAGTGGACATGACTCATAATATTCCCAAATAGCTGAAAGGCAGTTTTTGTCCTAAATCGTATGTAATGATATGTGAAATTATAACAAACCCTGGTAGGCCATGAATACACACTTCAGGGTGACCAAAGAATCAAACTAGGTATTGCTATAGGATTCGGTTTCCTCCTGCAGGGTCAAAGAATGTAGTGTTGAGATTTCTATCTCTTAACAGTGTGGCAATTCTGGCTGCTTGGACTGAGAGTGGTAATTATAGTAATATGGCTATAGTTAGGGAAGAGTAAACAAATAATGGTGTTTGGTATTGGGATTTGACTGCTGGTTTTGGATTAAAGACTATAGTAATACAAGAAATAGCACGAAGAATTGAAGAGACACCTGCTAAAGGTAAGGAGGAAATGGTTAGGTCGACAGAGGCTCCTGCATGGGCCAGATTGCAGGCTAGAGCTGAATATGCAGTTCCACTTTTACCAGAACCAGCTTCTACTATTGGTAATATGAGTAGGAGTAAGAATGATGGGGGAAGTAGTCAAAAGTTTACATGATTTATTTGGGGAAATGCTACCTCAGGTGTCCCAGTTATTAGTGGCCCAAGTCAGTTTCTGAACCCTGCAGTATAATGGGTACAACTATAAAGAAAATTATTACAAGTGCAGGGACTGTTATGACTACGTTAAAGATTTGGGCATCTCCAAGTAGCGCTCCAGGTTAGCATAGCTCAGCCAGGATTAATATACTCAAGGCGCTGCCTGCTACTCCAGCTCAAGCACCAAATAGTAAATATAAAACACCGATATCTTTGTGATTTGTTGAAAATAATCAGCAGTGTATGAACAGAGGTAAAATGACTTGAGCTCGCATTAGACTGTAAACGTAAAGACAGAGATGGAGCCCTCTGCTCTTGTCCCGTTTCGCTGTGGATCTAGATGGGGTCAATGCAGGTGTCATCACAGCCCCTGAACGAATTTTGTAACAGTTTCTCCTTGGTTTTTTTTTTTTTGTAATTTATTTTTATAATGGGGTATAGCTGATTTTCAGTGCTGTCTTTCTTGCTGCTGCACATCCACTTGATTCACTTACAGAGAGACATCCATAAATTCTTTTTCAGATTCTTACCAGTCGTATATATTCTTTTATGGTGACTAGAGTGTGCCCAGTCTAGTTTTTTGAGCTATAGAGTAGGTCTTGTCAATTACCTATTTGGTCTTTGGAACCCTATCTGTGCTAATTTCAACCCTCTGGTTTATGCCTCACCCCACCCCACCTTTCCCCTTTAGCAGCCTTAAGTTTGTTTTCTAAATGTGTGACTCTCTTTTGTAATTTAGTTCATGTGTAGCCATTTTTAGATTCCACCTATAAGTGATATCTTATGCTAAGTGTCTTTTTGTGTCTGACTTATGTCACTTAGAATGATTGTACTTAAGTCCACCTGAGTTGCTGCAACTGGCCTTATTTCATTGATCTCATGGCTGAGTAATATTCCATTGTACATAAGTACCATATCTTCTTTATCCATTTTTTCCTTCCAAGAACATTTATATTGTTTCTAAGTCGAGGCTCCTGCAAAAGGGCTGCACTAATAGTTGAAGTGCCTGTGTCTTATGGATTTATGGTTATCCCGAGATATACACCCAGGAGTGGAAGTGCTGTATGCTCTGTAGCTCTATTTTTTTTAATTAATTAATTTTTTTGGCCTGTGTTGGGTCTTTGTTATTGCACGTGGGCTTTCTGTAGTTACAGCAAGTTGGGGCTACTCTTCGTTGAAGTGCATGGGCTTCTCATTTCAGTGGCTTCTCTTCTTGCAGAGCATGGGCTCTAGGCGTCGGGCTTCAGTAGTTGTGGCTCACGGGCTCTAGAGCACAGGCTCAGTAGTTGTGGTGCACTGGCTTAGTTGCTCCGCAGCATGTGTTATCTTTCTGGACCAGGGCTCGAACCCATGTCCTGTGCATTGGCAGTTGGATTCTTAACCACCGCGCCACCAGGCAAGTCCCTATAGCTTTGTCTATATTTCTCGCATGGTATGACATGGCTGTTTTGATAAGTACTTTATTTTCTAGTAAATTTCAAGTGTATAAAAAACTTTAAATAGCAGTATAAAGTTTTCCACATTCACAAAATACTCCAGTTTGTTTTACCCTGTGAGAGTAGGAGGGCCACTCTCCCAGGGAACGAGCACATAACCCCAAAATGAGGAATAATTATGGTTTCCACATTATAATCCTATCTACAGACCTGCTTCAACTTTCACCAGCTGCCCCAGCTTTGTGGAAATGTATTTTTCTATTCGAATCCAGTTTTCTTTTCTTGGAACCATCACTGGGGCTTTTCCTCACTTAAAAAACCGTGCTGGGTTTAAAGTGTACAAGATGAGCATGATCTGGGTGGTTTTTCTGTATGGCTTCTTTCACTTAGGATGTTTTCAGTGTTTATCCACATTGTAACATTGATCATTATTTCATTCATTTTTTCCATTGTGATTAAAAACACATAACATTTACCATTTAAATCATTTTTTAAAAGCTTTTTAAAAAATTATTTTATTTTATTTTCTATTTTTTGGTTGTGTCGGGTCTTTGTTGCTGCACGCAGGCTTTCTCTAGTTGCGGCGAGCGGGGCTACTCTTCGTTGCTGTGTGCAGGCTTCTCATTGCGGTGGCTTCTCTTGTTACGGAGCACGGGCTCTAGGTGCACAGGTTTCAGTAGTTGTGGCACGAGGGCTCAGTAGCTGTGGCTCACGGGCTTAGTTGCTCTGCGGCATGTGGGATCTTCCAGGACCAGCGCTTGAACTCGTGTCCCCTGCATTGGCAGGCAGATTCTTAACCACTGTGCCATGGGGAAAGCCCCATTTAAACCATTTGTAAGTACACAGTTCTGTGGCATTAACTACATTCACATTGTTGTAAAAATATCCTCACCATCCATCTCCAGGGCTTTATTTTCCCCATGTGAAACCGTAACCATTAAACACGAACTCATCTCAACCCCTGGCAACCTTATTCTACTTTGTCTTTGAGTTTGACTTATCTGGATACCTCATACTAGTGGAATCATAGAATGTTTGTCCTTTTTGTGTCTGGTTGGTTTCACTTAGCATAATGACTTCAAGGTTCATCCACATTGTAGCATGTGTGAGAATTAACTTAGTTTTAAGGGTTGAATCATATTCCATTGTATATATACTACACTGTACTTATCCATTCATCTGTTGAAGGATGTGTTGTGTTGCTTCCACCTTTTGGCTATTGTGAATAATGTTGCTATGAATATGGGGTACAAATGTCTGTTCCAGCCCTTGCTTTCTAATATTCTGGGTGTACACCCTGGAGTGGAATCAAGGGATCACATCCATGTTTTTTAGGAGCCACCATACAGTTTTCCACAGTGGCTGTATAATTTTACTTTATTCCTTTATATGACAGAATAATGTAGCTTATGAATCTACTTTATTTTGCTTATCCGTTTACCTGCTGATGGACATTTAAATCTTTTCTACCCTGGGCTATTGTGAACAGCGCTGCTATGAATAATTGGTGTACAAGTTTTTGTTTGAATGCCTGTTTTCCATTTTTTTGGTATATATCTAAGAGTGGAGTTGTTGAACCACATGGTAATTATATTTTATATTTTTAAGTAAATGGTAAAGGTTTGTATGCATAGACTGCACCATTGTGCATCTCCACAAGTAACTTTTAAGGGTTCCAATTTCTCTGCATTGCTGCCAACATTTGTTATTTTTATTTATATATTTTAAAATTGATTTTAAAGTTTATTTTTATTCTAGTGTGTGTGAAGGGGCATCACACTGTGGCTTTCATTTGCATTTTCATCATGACTACTGACGTTTGACATCTTTCCATGTCCTTGTTGACCATTTGTATGTCTTGCCTGGAAAGCAGTCCATGCAGCCATTTGTCTGTTTCAAAAAATGTTATTGTCTTTTTGTTGATGAGTTGGAAAAGTCCTGGGTATATTCTAGGTAAAGAGTCTTATCAGATATAGAATGTGCCAATATTGTCTTCCATTCTGTAGGCTGTCTTCTTCCTTTCTGGATAGCCTCTTTTGATGCACAAAGGTTTGTAATTTTGAGGAAATCCAATTTATCTATTTTTTTCTTTCATTTCTTATGCTTTACTGTCAAATCTAAGAAACCATTGCTAAATTCATGGTCAGGAAGATTTAATTCCTTGGTTTATTTGAGAGTTCATACAGTTATCCCTCGGTACCCACTAGGCCAGGCTTTAGGCCTAGGTTTGAGTCAGTGTGAGGGTTCAGGGGTCACGGTTTAGGGTTAGGGGTCATTGTTGGAGCGTCCTGGTAGAGGACTGTGGCTAAAGGGTCGGGGGTTAGAGTTTAGGGGTCGGGGCAAGGGTCTAGGGGTCTGGGGCTAGGGTTGTTAGGGGCTTACGGTTAGAGGTTAGGGTTATTAGGGTAAAGGTTAGAGTTAGGTTTAAGCACAATTGGCCCTCATTGCCCTCCCCTCTCTTTCTCTCTGAAGCCTCCAGAATGGATAGGACTTGCCCAGGGTCAAACAGGAGTCAGGGAGCTGAGGTCAATAACTGTTTTTCTGGCCTCCCTTCCCCCAGTCCTGGGCTCTGAGAGAAGAATGAAATGTCTGTTCTTGTCTCGGACTGTTTCTTATCCAACTCAACCTCTTTCAAGGATTGGGGAGGGTGTCAGAAGTCATGCATGGTTTCCTTCTGCCCTCCTACCTGGGAAGGGTGATGCTGGCCCTACTCTGTCTGGGCAGCCCCAGGTTCCAGCACAGCCAAGACAGGAGGGCACTCAGCGGACACGTGTGGAGTTATACAAGACTGGGTGCAGTGACCTGCCAGTCCCCAGATGCTGCCTTCTTAAGGGCTGGTGGGGCCCTCCTGGCACTGGAGGCATCCTTTGTTCCATCTGAGTGGGCATGAATAGATGATCAAGTCTCAGGCAGGACAGCCTTTGACCTCTGACTATCCAGGCAGGCATCTGTGGTCCTCTAGCTCAGTCCAGCCTGGGCATTGTCAGGCCCTCATGTACAGTTACGGAGCTGACCATGATGCTGGGCAATTCAAGAGCTACCTGGGCAGTGTAGACATTCCTTTGAGAAGTTTCAACTACTAACATGCATGTGGCTGAGAAAAAGGCCTCCTGCTCACAGCCTCATAGGCTGCCAAGAGAAGTAATAATCCTCTAAACATTGGAGTGTGTCCCTGACACAACACCCATACAGCAGACCATGGCCCTGCAATCCTTTGTCCTTTCAGTCGTTAGAAACTTTTGACATGCATATTCATTAAGAATCCAAGATATGGGAGCACCTGAACCTCCCAGTGGGAGGTTTACACTGACACTGCCATTGTCTTGGAGAGCCATATGCATCCATGTGGCCTCTGGAAGCCTGCCAATTATGGGTTCCATGGCATAGAATAATTCTTGAGCCTCCCGTTACTTCATTGCACAAGAGTTTCCTTACCACCCTGGCATTTGGTTTCTTCCCTTAGAAAAGGAGAGAGAAGAAACTGGAAAAGGAGCAGTATTGTTTTTCAGGGATGGGTAGTTAATATGGCCAGGGAGATGGCATAACTCACGGGCTCCCACCTCTCAGGGGCAGGAATGAGGTCTGTGGGTCTTCTGAGGGCACATGGGCTGTTCTGGGCCAGCCTCTGAGATGTGAGGACCTGATGCCCAAGGAAAGAGACTTGAGTTTACCACCACCAATGATCCTGCCTTTTCAGCAAGTGAAAGAACTTCTTGCAGTCTTGGGAGGGACAGTAAGAGCACTGGATGAGTAGCTGCAGCCCCGACCCTAAGTGAACCCATTTCTTCCTTTTGTGTCAGACTCTGTGCTGTGCAGTGAGCTGTCATTGACTTAGAATCTGTTGCTTTCTCCCAGCGAACATCTGTTCTCAGGCCCAAGTGCCTCAGTTTTCCTTTGGGAATTACATCTCACCTGCTTCCAGTCCAAACAGTTGCAGAAGGATGACCCCATGGTCCACCCAGCTCGAAGAAGTGTTTACAACCCACATGTAGCCAGTCCCATTTTCCATCTTCTGGTGTTGGGTCAAGGATGAGAATGCAACCCAAGCCAGATCAAAGGCATTTAAAACCATGACTTTTTGGAATCCAAGAAAAGGAGAAACTCTTTCTCGGAAAATGGATGGTGAGTGGTTGTTAGCCTAGAACTGCTGTTGGCCCAAGGGCAGTGAGAGAGCCTGTGCCTGTGAGTGGGGTCCCCCAAAGGCACTGAGCGGGACAAAGATTTGGAGAGAAGCAAGATCACACTGAGACAGTGTGAGCCGCTGGACCTGCCAGGTCCAAACCCATTCTTCAACTTGTCACTTGCAAGTATTAATGTATTTCTACCCTTACAATAAATACTAATTTATTTTACTTCCGTAAGTGTGTCCAGTCGCTGGGAAAAGAAAAAGTCCTGGTTGATACATCTGAGTCAATAATCCCTGATCCTTCCTCAGGTGTCCTCACTGGGTAGGCATGGCTGGGGGAGGTGAAGACACTGGGTGGGGTCATATACTAGGGGAGCTGCCAGACATCTCTGTCCCTGCTCCTTCCCTGTCCCGGGAGAGGGAAACCCTGGAAGAGTGATAGGATAACCAGTAGAGGAAGAGGTTCCTCAGTGATTAATTGGCCTTTTTGTGTTTTCCTTAATTTAGGGACCATTTTGGTAATGTGTTTTTACAAAGAAATCCCCCTTTTCCTCTAGGTTTCCAGTTTGTTACAGTAGGTTTCTCTTATTTGATGTTTACTTTTTCCTGTCTAATTTTCTACAGAATCATGACAAATAATGAACAAATACTGATACTTTACTATTAACTGAAGTCCTTATTCATGTTCCTTTGTTATACCTTTCCTTGTTCCAGGGTCTCAAAGGACATGGGGTCATCATGTCTGTTTAGTCTCTTCTGGGCTCTGACAGTTGCTCAGACTCTCCTTGCTTCCATGACCTTGACAGGGTGGAGGAGGACTGGTCAGGTATTTTATAGACTGCCGGGCACTAGGATTTGCTTGGTGTTTTTGTCGTGGTTAGACTTGGCTTTGAAAAAGCAGATCAGAGAGGTGAAGTGCTTCCTCTTCACTATATATCAAGAGGACAGGCTCTTAAGGAAACTTCTCACTTATATTCTTAACTTCGGTCACCTAGCTGAAGTAGTGTTTGTCAAGTTTTCCCACAGGTTATTTTTTTCCCCATGTCCATCCTGTGTGTCTTATTTAGGAGGAAGTCATAATGCAGAAGCCACACTTGAGGAGGGAGGGGTTAGCTTCACATCCTTGATGGACAGCTGAGTGTCTATATGAATTGTTTAGAAGCTTTGCACATAGGAGATTTCTATTTAACACCATTCATCGAAAACTATGTAATTTATTTTTACCAGTTTGGACACGTGAATGATTATTGTAAACTTTTGGTTATAATCCATCACTACATTATTAGACTGCTTAGTTCATTCTTGCTTTGGCTGTTGAGAGCTTTTTCCATTTGCTCCTGTTTTCATTTTACATAATTTTTCTTTTGTGGGTTTTTAAAATTTTTGGTACTTCTTTACTTTCTGATATTTTAAGATTATGCTGTTTCATATATTTACTGTCTCAGTCTTAGCATCAGCCCTTTCTTCAAAGAGCCCTTGTTCTTTTTATTAGAGAATGGTATTAAAAACTTACATGTGGGAGCTAAATATGCTCAGCTGACAGTACATAGAAATACATGCATGTATCCCAGCCTATGCATATACACATAATTATAAAGATTTCCATGTGGAACTATGTGTAGGCTAAAGATAGTTTATACCGATGTCTCCAACGGGATCTGTTATGACATGGATATCGTAACCTTCTCCCTTTGTTTGACTGTAACATCCCACTCCAATGGTAAGAAACCTGGCTTCCACCATTTGTCATTTATTAAATTCAGTGCTTGTTCCATTCGATTACTGATATAGTAGTTTCAGTACTATTAGCTACTACCCCTCATGGGAAAGAACTTAGAGTCCACTGTGTATGTATGGCACATTTTGTCTTTGGCCTACAGATTCTGTACATTCCCAAAGTTAACTTAGGTCAGCCCATTTGTCCCACTACCAACAGTGAGTTTTTCCATACATTTCTGAAACAGTTAGATTCTTTGTTACAGTCTGTATTCCAGTCTTTGACACTCCCATATCCTAAGTAGCTAAGTTTGAATAGATTGTAATTTACTTGTTGTGTTGTAAAAATCTGTGGGTGTAGACAAATGCATAGTGACAGGTATTCACCACTAAAGTATCATATGGACTATTTCAACCACATATTCCTTAAACTGTTTACCAGTGTCAGTTTTACCTTTTCTAGAATGTCATATAAATGAGGTCATACAGTGTGTAGCACTTCAGACTGGATTCTTTCACTTAGCAATGTAAGTGTTAGTTGCATCTATATCTATCTATATATATTTGCATGGGTTGATGATCCATTCCTTTATATCTCTGAATATCATTGCACTGCATGTATATGAGAGGAAACATAATTTTCCCTCTACACTTCTATGTTCTTTATTGAGATCTCCCTTGTAATGAAAAAGAGACAAACTGGAGAAAACAATCAGAAGTTTAATATATACCATGCGTACCTCCTGTATACTTGAAAGATACCCAGGAAAACTGAGTCACTCCCTGAAATGGCCCAAGCCATTACCTTAAATGCTATCTTCTGCTGAGAACAAAAGAAAGATGTTAGGGAATGGAGGAAGCCATTTAAGGGATGTTATTAGTCAAAGCCCAGTAAACAAGGGTATGGCTGTTACACAGATTTACATCCAGGCCTATTTCATTGACAAGCTTTTTTTTTTTTTTTTTTTTAAACATTTATTTATTTGGCTGCACTGGGCCTTAGTTGCAGCTTGTGTAATCTTTAGTGGCAGCATGCAGGCCCTTAATTGCAGCATGTGGGATCTAGTTCCCTGACCAGGGATTGAACCCTGGTCCCCTGCATTGGGAGTGTGGAGTCTTAACCACTGGACCAGCAGGGAAGTCCCAACAAACTTTTCTTGATATTTAGTCATCTTTCAATTCCTGGTCCAAAGAGGGACATACCCTTACAAATGGAGATATCCTTAATAAATGGAAATTTACCTCCTAAAAGGGCATTTTCTACTTTATTTATTTATTTATTTTTTTGCGTACGCGGGCCTCTCACTGTTGTGGCCTCTCCCGTTGCGGAGCACAGGCTCTGGACGTGCAGGCTCAGCGGCCATGGCTCATGGGCCCAACCACTCCGCGGCATGTGGGATCTTCCCACACTAGGGCACGAACCCGTGTCCCCTGCATCGGCAGGCAGACTCTCAACCACTGTGCCACCAGGGAAGCCATCTACTTGGTTTTGAAAGATTCTCCTGGGTCTGCTGTTTCTTAAATTAATCAGTCCAAAATAATCCTTTTGTCAAATGGGCATATTTTGGGGTGGTGTATTCTGCTCCCTTGACATGTATGTGCCCTAATTTGCTTATGAATTCATCTACAGAAGGACATCCTGATATCTTAAGTTTTTAGCCATTATGATTAGACCTGCTGTGCATTATTTGATGCTAGTTTTGGTTTGAACACAGTTTTTCAAAGCAGTTGTCTAAATACAAGAGGTACACTTCTTGGATCCTAAGGTGAGACTTTTTAGATTTGGAAAAAACTGCCAAACTGTCTTCCAAAGTTGGTTGTACATGCATTCCACCAGCATCTTGAGTATATTCTTGTATGCTTATTTACTGCCTGTTTATCTTCCTGGGCTAGGTGTGTGTTTCAATCTTTACTAAATTTTAATGGCGTTGTTGGCATAATTTGAGTACAAATCCTTTATCAGATATGTGTTTTGGAAATAGTTTCTTCCAGTTTGTGGTTTGTCTTCCTGTTTTCTGAATAAGGTCACCAGACCCAAAGTCATGTAGATTATCTTTTTTTGTCCAGGATTTTTATAGTTTGGTAATTTAAATTTGTCTATGGGCAATTTTGAGTGAATTTTGGTTTAAGTTGTAATGTTTGTGTCTACATTCATTTCATTACATATGGTTTGTAATTAATTGCTCCTTAGCCAATTTTGGAGAAGATACAGTGAGACACTTGGCTCCATTTCACTTTGGATTTCCAAACTTAGTATATATAGCAGAACTGCCTTCCAGATGAGGCCTCTGGGTTTGTGAGTGCGGCACTCCCGGCACTTTTCTCACGTCCCACAGGGGGCGCCAAACCCACCTGTCTGACCCTGGGGGCACAGGTGCACCCTGCCCACAGACTTTGCTCTGTGACAAGCAGACGGGAGCTTTGTCTCCTGTCAGGGCTTAGGTTTCTGGAACTTGAGGCATTGTACACACTGACAGGAGCTGGGATTTCTCAGGAGCCACTGGTGAGGAGACTCCGCAAGAGGAAAAAATGAGCAAGTGTGGAGAATCTTCCTGTGCAATTGACTGCTGGCTGGGTGGGTGCATCTTCAGGGGACTCAGGAGAGAAAGAGTTTAATGTGGAATACTGTGTGCTTTTAGTTAGGTTTATATGCAGTGTAGATGGTGACCACTGTCGTTCTTTGGAGTCCGGTGTCTAGTTTTCCAGGCACTGGTTGTTGACGGCTTTAGGTAGAATAAACATTTTTTTACAACCTTATTGGAGTCTAAATGCTTTACAATGGTGTGTTAGTTTCTGCTTTATAACAAAGTGAATCAGTTATACATATACATATGTCCCCATGTCTCTTCCCTCTTGTGTCTCCCTCCCTCCCACCCTCCCTATCCCACCCCTCTAGGTGGTCACAAAGCACCAAGCTGATCTCCCTGTGCTACGCGGCTGCTTCCCACCAGCTATCTCTTTTGCGTTTGGTAGTGTATATATGTCCAAGCCACTCTCTCACTTTGTCACAGCTTACCCTTCCCCCTCCCCATATCCTCAAGTCCATTCTCTAGTAGGTCTGTGTCTTTATTCCTGTCTTAACCCTAGGTTCTTCATGACATTTTTTTTTCTTAAATTCCATATATATGTGTCAGCATACGGTATTTGTCTTTCTCTTTCTGACTTACTTCACTCTGTATGAGAGACTCTAGCTCCATCCACCTCGTTACAAATAGCTCAATTTCGTTTCTTTTTGTGGCTGAGTAATATTCCATTGTATATATGTGCCACGTCTTCTTTATCCATTCATCCGATGATGGACACTTAGGTAGTTTCCATCTCCGGGCTATTGTAAATAGAGCTGCAGTGAACATTTTGGTACATGACTCTTTTTGAATTATGGTTTTCTCAGGGTATATGCCCAGTAGTTGGATTGCTGGGTCATATGGTAGTTCTATTTGTAGTTTTTTAAGGAACCTCCATACTGTTCGCCATAGTGGCTGTGCCAATTCACATTCCCACCAGCAGTGCAAGAGTGTTCCCTTTTCTCCACATCCTCTGCAGCATTTACTGTTTCTAGATTTTTTGATGATGGCCATTCTGACTGGTGTGAGGTGATATCTCATTGTAGTTTTGATTTGCATTTCTCTAATCATAAATGATGTTGAGCATTGTTTCATGTGTTTGTTGGCAATCTGTATATCTTCTTTGGAGAAATGTCTATTTAGGTCTTCTGCCCAGTTTTGGATTGGGTTGTTTGTTTTTTTGTTATTGAGCTGCATGAGCTGCTTGTACAAAATTTTGGAGATTAATCCTTTGTCAGTTGCTTCATTTGCAAATATTTTCTCCCATTCTGAGGGTTGTCTTTTCATCTTGTTTGTGGTTTCCTTTGCTGTTCAAAAGCTTTGAAGTTTCATTAGGTCCCATTTGTTTGTTTTTGTTTTTATTTCCATTTCGCTAGGCGGTGGGTCAGAAAGGATCTTGATGTGATTTATGTCATAGCGTGTTCTGCCTATGTTTTTCCCCTAAGAGTTTGATAGTTTCTGGCCTTACATTTAGGTCTTTAGTCCATTTTGAGCTTATTTTTGTGTATGGTGTTAGGGAGTGATCTAATCTCCTACTTTTACATGTACCTGTCCAGTTTTCCCAGCACCACTTATTGAAGAGGCTGTCCTTTCTCCACTGTACATTCCTGCCACTTTATCAAAGATAAGGTGACCATATGTGCATGGGTTTGTTCTTATAGGTCTTTTCCTTCTCTTGTGTTTCTTGCCTAGAGAAGATCCTTTAGCATTTGTGAGGTGTGAAGCTGGTTTGGTGGTGCTGAACTCTCTCAGCTTTTGCTTGTCTGTGAAGGTTTTAATTTCTCCATCCAATCTGAATGAGATCCTTGCTGGGTAGAGTAATCTTGGTTGTAGGTTGTTCTCCTTCATCACTTTAAGTATGTCCTGCCAGTCCCTTCTGGCTTGCAGAGTTTCTGCTGAAAGATCAGCTGTTAACCTTATGGGGATTCCCTTGTGTGTTATTTGTTGTTTTTCCCTTGCTGCTTTTAATACGTTTTCTTTGCATTTAATTTTTGACAGTTTGATTAATATGTGTCTTGGCATGTTTCTCCTTGGATTTATCCTGTATGGTACTCTCTGTGCTTCCTGGACTTGATTAACTATTTCCTTTCCCATATTAGGGAAGTTTTCAACTATAATCTCTTCAAATATTTTCTCAGTCCCTTTCTTTTTCTCTTCTTCTTCTGGAACCCCTATAATTCGAATGTTGGTGCGTTTAATGTTGCCCCAGAGGTCTCTGAGACTGTCCTCAGTTCTTTTCATCCTTTTTTCTCTATTCTGCTCTGCAGTAGTTATTTCCACTAGTTTATCTTCCAGGTCACTTATCCGTTCTTCTGCCTCAGTTATTCTGCTATTGATCCCTTCTAGAGTATTTTTAATTTCATTTATTGTGTTGTTCATCGTTGCTTGTTTCATCTTTAGTTCTTCTAGGTCCTTGTTAAATGTTTCTTGCATTTTCTCTATTCTAGTTCCAAGATTTTGGATCATCTTTACTATCATTATTCTGAATTCTTTTTCAGGGAGACTGCCTATTTCCTCTTCATTTGTTAGGTCTTGCTCCTTCATCTGCTGTCTGTTTTTCTGTCTTCTCATTTTGCTTATCTTACTGTGTTTGGGGGTCTCCTTTTTGCAGGCTGCAGGTTCGTAGTTCCCGTCGTTTTTGGTGTGTGTCCCCAGTGGCTAAAGTTGGTTCAGTGGGTTGTGTAGGCTTCCTGGTGGAGGGTGCCTGTGTTCTGGTGGATGAGGCTGGATCTTGTCTTTCTGGTGGGCAGGTCCACGTCTGGTGGTGTGTTTTGGGGGTGTCTGTGGACTTATTATGATTTTAGGCAGCCTCTCTGCTAATGGGTGTTGTTGTGTTCCTGTCTTGCTAGTTGTTTGGCATAGGGAGTCCAGCACTGTAGCTTGCTGGTCATTGAGATAAGCTGGGTGTTGGTGTTGAGATGGAGATCTCTGGGAGATTTTCGCCGTTGGATATTTCGTGGAGCTCGGAGGTCTCTTTTGGACCAGTGTCCTGAAGTTGGCTCTCCCACCTCAGAGGCACAGCACTGACTCCTGGCTGCAGCACCAAGAGCCTTTCATCCACACGGCTCAGAATAAAAGGGAGAAAAAGTAGAAAGAAAGAAAGAAAGAAAGAGGATAAAAGAAAATAAAGTAAGGTCAAATAAAATAAAGTTATTAAAATAAAGAATTATTAAGAAAAAAATTTTTTCAGTAAAAAAAACAAAAACCAAAAAAAAGGACGGATAGAGCCCTAGGACAAATGGTGAAAGCAAAGGTATACAGACAAAATCTCACACAGAAGCATACACGTACACACTCACAAAAAGAGGAAAAGGGGAAAAAAATCATAAGTCTTGCTCTCAAAGTCCACCTCCTCAATTTGGGATGATTCGTTGTCTATTCAGGTATTCCACAGACGCAGGGTACATCAAGTTGATTGCGGAGCTTTAATCCGTTGCTTCTGAGGCTGCTGGGAGAGATTCCCCTTTCTCTTCTTTGTTCGCACAGCTCCCGGGGCTCAGCTTTTTTTTTTTTTTTTTTTTGTGGTACGCGGGCCTCTCACTGTTGTGGCCTCTCCCGTTGCGGAGCACAGGCTCCGGACGCGCAGGCTCAGCAGCCATGGCTCACGGGCCCAGCCGCTCCGCGGCATATGGGATCCTCCCAGACCGGGGCACGAACCCGTATCCCCTGCATCGGCAGGCGGACTCTCAACCACTGCGCCACCAGGGAGGCCCCGGGGCTCAGCTTTGGATTCGGCCCCGCCTCTGCGTGTAGGTCGCCGGAGGACGTCTGTTCTTCGCTCAGACAGGACGGGGTTAAAGGAGCCGCTGATTCGGGGGCTCTGGCTCCCTCAGGCCGCGGGGGAGGGAGGGGCACGGAGGCGGGGCGAGCGTGCGTCAGCGGAGGCCGGCGTGACGTTGCGCCAGCACGAGGCGCGCCCGTGCGTTCTCCCGGGGATGTTGTCTGTGGAGCCCGGGACCGTGGCAGTGGCGGGCAGCACAGGCTCCCGGGAGGGGAGGTGTGGAGAGTGACCTGCGCTCGCGCACAGGCTTCTTGGCGGCGGCAGCAGCAGCCCCAGCGTCCCACGCCCGTCTCTGGGGTCCGCGCTTTCAGCCGCGCCTCGCGCCCGTCTCTGGCGCTCCTTTCAGCAGCGCTCTGAATCCCCTCTCCTCACGCAAATATCAGGAAACAAAGAGGGAAGGAAAAGTCTCTTGCCTCTTCGGCAGCTCCAGACTTTTCCCCGGACTCCCTCCCGGCCAGCCGTGGCGCACTAACTCCCTTCAGGCTGTGTTCACGCCGCCAGCGCGCTCTGACTGAAGCCCGAGCCTCAGCTCCCAGCCCCGCCCGCCCCGGCGGGTGAGGAGACAAGCCTCTCGGGCTGGTGAGTGGCGGTCGGCACCGCTCCTCTGTGCGGGAATCTCTCTGCTTTGCCCTCCGTACCCCTGTGGCTGCGGTCTCCTCCGCGGCTCCGAAGCTTTCCCCCTCCGCCACCCGCAGTCTCCGCCCGCGAAGGGGCTCCTAGTGTGTGGAAACCGTTTCTCCTTCACGGCTCCCTCCCACTGGTGCAGGTCCCGGCCCTATCCTTTTGTCTCTGTTTATTCTGTTTTCTTTTGCCCTACCCAGGTACGTGGGGAGTTTCTTTCTTTCTTTCTTTTTTTTTTTTTTTTTTTTTTTTTTCCGGTACACGGGCCTCTCACTGTTGTGGCCTCTCCCGTTGCGGAGCACAGGCTCCGGACGCGCAGGCTCGGCGGCCATGGCTCACGGGCCTAGCCGCTCCGCGGCATGTGGGATCTTCCCGGACCGGGGCACGAACCCGTGTCCCCTGCATCGGCAGGCGGACTCTGAACCACTGCGCCACCAGGGAAGCCCCGTGGGGAGTTTCTTGCCTTTTGGGAGGTCTGAGGTCTTCTGCCAGCGTTCAGTAGGTGTTCTGTAGGGGTGGTTCCCCGTGTAGCTGTATTTCGGATGTATGTGTGGAGAGGAAGGTGATCTGCGTGTCGTGCTCTTCCGCCGTCTTCCCCCTCTCCCAAACATTTTAATAATAGTAATTTTCCTGACGCATGAGCATGGAATATTGTTTTCTACTGTGTCTTCAGTTTCTTTACCAGTGCTTTATAGTTTTCTGAGTATAGGTCTTTCGTGTCCTTGGTTAAATTTATTGCTAAATAGTTCGTTCTTTTGGATGGAATTGTAGATGGGATTGTTTTCTTAATGTTTCTTGCTGGTGGTTCATTATTAGTGTATAGAAACGAAACTGATTTGTGTATATTGACTGCATATTTTGCAACTTTACTGAATTTATTTTTTAACATATTTTTTGAAGTAATGTGAAAAATTGCAATACTAAAATCTCACCGTTTCTACTGCCCCCCAGGTGATCCACAGGACCCACGACATGGTAGCTACTACTATACTCTTCCCACGGTGCCTCTTAATACCATGCGGACTCCTACAAGGGAAATAAGTATCACAACTTTGGTTGAACGTGGTCTGGGTAAGTCTTGGCCTCCATAAGAAAAATTTGATGTCTGTCTTCTCTGATTTTCTGGCATGATACTGACATGGTTGTCTAGAAAAGTAATTTACTTTCCAGTAATTTAAAATGTACAGAAAAGTTGCAATAATGTCAAAAAGTACTCACATTTGCCACTTGACACAAAATGCTCAGTGTGTTTTGCCCAAGGCACCAGCACATAACCCCTAAATGAAGAAATCCTGATGTCCACATTATAATTTAATACTCAGCCCCACTTCAGCCTTCACCTACTGTCCGAACGGTATGAAAATGTCTTTTTCCATCCAGATGCAGTTTTCTTTTTCTGGAACCATGACTGAGTTTCTCCCTCATTTGGACAACCTTGATGGATTTGAAGCAGACAAGATGAGTATGGGATCTAGGGGGCCTTTTCTGTATGGCTTTTTTCGCTAAGAATGTTTTTAACGTTCATTTTTGTAACAAATACCAGCGCTACACTTTTTTTTTCATTGTCATTAAAAATACAAAACACGACTTTAGCATTTAATTCACTTTATGTATACAGTTTTGTGGTATTAACTACCTTCGTTTAGTTGCACAAACAAGTTAACTAACATGTGTACCTCCTGTGTGCATGGCAGATACCCAGGAAATTGAGTAACACCCTGAAACGGCCCAAGACATCACCTTAAATACCGTATTCATCTAAAAGGGAAAAAAAGGAAGGCTATAGTTGTTTCTGTCTACATTCATTTGATCGTATATGGTTTCCAATTGATGTTGTATAACTAGTTGTGGAGAAGTCATGGGATAGGTGGCTTCATTTCAGTTTGAATTTCCAAATTTAGTGGATTCTGCAGGCTTGTTACAAGGTTTACAAACTTCCTATTGGATCAGGACATCCCCTGGTGTAACTGGTATTCATGGTTTGTTCAACAATTAAAGTTCTGTGTGATATGAGTTCATCCGGGAGTAATCCAGGTTAGTTTCTGTTACCTATTTGTCCCAGGATGAAAGGACAAGAGAACTAAGACCTAATTTATAAAAGTGCCTTCAAACTAATTGATACTGAAGTATAGTTAACCTACAATGTTGTGTTAATTTCTGCTGCACAGCAAAGTGATTCATATATACGTACATAGATATATACATATTTTTCATATTCTTTTCCATTATGGTTCCTTACAGGGTATTGAATACAGTTCCCTGTGCTGTACAGGAAGACCTTATGTATCCATCCTATATATGATAATTTGCATCTACTAATACCAACCTCCCAATCCATCCCTCTCCCCTGTCTTCCCCTTGACAACCACAAGTCTGTTTTCTCTATTTGTGAGTCTGTTTTTGTTCTGTAGATAGGTTCATTTGGGTCTCATTTTATAATCCACATATAAGTGATATCATATGGTATTTGCTGTCCTCTGTCTGACTTACTTCACTTTGTATGATAATCTCTAGGTCCATCCATGTAGCTGCAAATGGCATTATTTCATTCTGTTTTATGGCTGGGTAATATTCCGTTGTATATATGTACCACATCTTCTATATCCATTCATCTGCTGAGGGACATTCAGGTTGCTTCCATGTCTTGGCTATTGTGAATAGTGCTGCTGTGAATGCTGGGGTGCATGTATCTTTTCGAATTATAGTTCTGTCTGGATATGTGCCCAGGAGTGGGATTGCTGGGTCATATGGTAATTCTAGTTTTAGTTTTTGAGGAACCTCCATACTGTTTTCCATAGTGGCTGCATCAATTTACATTCCCACCAGTAGTGTAGTAGGGTTCCCTTTTCTCCACACCCCTTCCAGCATTTCTTTCTAGAGATTTTAATGATGGCCATTCTGACCGCTATGAGGTGATAACTCACTGTAGTTTTGATTTGCGTTCTCTAATAATTAGCGATGTGGAGCATCTTTTCATGTGCCTATTGGCTATCTGTATGTCTTTGGAGAAATGTCTGTTTAGACCTTCTGCTCATTTTTTGATTTTTTTTTTCTTTTTTGAGCTGTATGAGCCGTTTGTATATTTTAGAATTAAGACCTTGTTGGTCGCATCATTTGCAGGTATTTTCTCCCAAACAGTTAGCACAGGTAGTGGAACAACTGGATACCCACATGCAGAAGAGTAAAGTTGGACCCTTACCTCCCCCCACCCCACATACAAAATCAACACAGAATGGACCAAAGGCCTAGGTGCAAGAGCCAAAATTATAAAACTCGTAGAAGAAAACATGAGAGTAAACCTTCATGACCTTGGATTTGGTCATGATCTCGTAGATCTACCAAAAGCACAAGCAGCAAAAGACAAAATAGATGAATTAGACTTCCTCACAATGAAAAAGAGTTGTGTATAAAAGGAGCAAGGAATAAGATAACCCACCATCCAAAATGGCACAGGATGTTTGCAAACCATGTATCTGATAAAGGACGGTATGTAGCCCCCCCCCCCCGGCCAAGCCCCCGGTGGTCCAGTGGAGTGTCTGTGCGGCCCCTCCCGTCCTCGGTGATCAGGGAATTTCAGGCCCCACGGCACCCGAGGGGTGGTCACTGGTCATCCTCGGCACCCTCAAGGAGTGAGTGAGTGCTGGATGGTTTTGAGCCCCGATGCACTCCCATTACTGCCCTCAAAGGCTGAAGTCTTCAGCATGCCTCCAGAAGGACACAGAGTATTTGCAAGTCTTTGAGAGCCAAGAGAACAGTCTTCACTTTTCTGAAAAGGGCATCTTACTATCTCACAGCATGACCATTTTCAGTCTGGCTCTCGGGGTGCCCTCCCAACTTCTTTATTTCTCTGAGAGTGGCCATGGTGGTTTGGCCGTCCCCAGTCCCCACACCAGGTGACAAGGCCAGTGGGGCCAGATCCTGGTGGTCCTTAGCTTCGTTGGAGATTAACCCAGACTCTCGGCCTGCGATTGAACGGGGATGCCCCTGCTTCTCCCCATCACCGATTCTCATCTCCTCCTCTATCTCTTTTCCTCTTGCTTTTCAGTCTCAGATTTACCTGATGGTCACCACTCACAGCTCCCGCAGAGCCCAGAGATTTCTCCTTGAAGGAAAGGTTCTGGAAAATCAGAGGGGTAAATGAAGGATGCAGCTGATTCCCGCCTTGTGCTGACGCCCAAGAGGGTGAGGAGAGTGAGTGTTTTCTCATTAGAATTTTAAATCCTGCAAGTAATAGATCATTGGGGGTGGGGGGCATCCAGTGTTTTCCTGCTCATTCTAATAATGTCATTCCTGAATTTTTATGTGGTAAATAATTTATATTATTTATCAGTAATTTGATTATTGATATAATCAAATTATTATCAAATTATCCTGAGGGGGATATCCATTTAAAAAATGTTAGAGGTAACTCCAAGGACTTTACAACAAACAAGGACACAGAACCCGTTCTCCAGACACTGGCTGAGAGATTCCTACCCTGAGCCGCAGTCCCCTGGAGGGCGGAGTGGCCACGACTCTCCTCCCACAGGTGAGCGTACACAGGCACATCCCACGTGGGACCACTGCATCGCAGAATCTTAGAGTGGCCAATGGCAGGCAGCTGGCCAGAGATGCGGACAAGAGAAAACTGCCCAGCAGCCTGGGACAACCCCAGGGTGAGGCCTTAGGAAGGGCCAGTGTCAGAGCCTCAGAGATAACTTGAAGAGAGTTCAGGCTGTTAAGGACATCGTCAGAGATGCACTTAGGGACATATTCAGGGCCTTAGTTATGGACAGGATCAGGGCATTATTTAGTGACAGCTTAGACTGTAGGGGACAGCATCAGGGCCTAAGTTAGGGACAGTGTCAGTGCTTCAGTTAGAGATAACGTGAGAGCCTTAGCTAGACACAGTTCGGGCTGTTACTTAGGGATATCTTCGGGGCCTTAGAGCCAGCATCATGGCCATAATTAGAACCAGTGTGAGGGCGTTAGGTAGGGCCAAAACTGTGGTGTTAGTTAGGGAAAGAGGTCATTAGTTACAGACAGTGTCAGGGTTTTAGGTAGGGACAGCGGCAAGTCCTTGGTTAAGAAGGGTGTCAGGGCCTCACTTAGGGGCAGCGTCAGGATGTTAGGGAGAGTCGGGACATTAGAATTTCAGGTTCTGAGGTAGAGACAGCATCCGGGCCTTAGTTAGGAAGAGGGTCAGGGCCCTGGTGAGGGACAGGGTCAGGACAACGGTGAGGGACATCTAAGACTATTAGGGACATCGTCAAGGCCTTAGATTGGGCCAGCATCAGGGCTGTGGTGTCGACCAGTGTCAGGGCACTAATGAGGGACAAAATGAGGGTGTTAGTTAGGAAAAGAGTCAGGTCATTAGTTACAGACAGTTTTAGGGCCTCAGGTAGAATGGGCATCAAGGCCTTAGTTAGGAAGAGCATCAGGGCCTCAGTTAGGTTCAGCATCAGGACGTTAGTTAGGGCCAGCAACGGGGCCTTAGTTAGGGACAGTGTTGTCAGGCCCTCAGAGATCACTTGAGGGCCTTCGTAAGAGACAGTCCAGGCCGTTAGTTAGGGACACTTCAGAGACTTTCTTGGGGATATATTCAGGGCCTTAGTAATAGAATCAGGGTGTTATTTTGTCACCGCTTAGGCACTAAGGGACAGCATCAAAGCCTCAGGGAGGGTGTCAGCGTCCTGGGGATAGTGTTAGGGACTTTGTAAGTTATAGCTTAGGCCATTAGCTAGGGACAGTGTCGGGGGCTTATTGAGGGCAGTGTCAGAGACTTCATGAGGGACATCCTCAGGGCCTTAGTTATGGACAGGATCAGGTCCATACTTGGGACCAGTGTCAGGCCGTTATTTAGGGGCAGTGTCAGGGCCTTCTGTAGAAACAGCGTCATACAGGTGTGAATGTCCATGTTGCCTTGCAAAGATGCTTTCTAGGAATTGAAAGCAATGAGGAATGAACAAGTAGCAACAAGGTGCAGGATTTTGCCAAAGAATCATTCTTTTTTTAACATCTTTATTGGAGTCTAATTGCTTTACAATGGTGTGTTAGTTTCTGCTTTATAACAAAGTGAATCAGTTATACATATACATATGTCCCCATATCTCTTCCCTCTTGTGTCTCCCTCCCTCCCACCCTCCCTATCCCACCCCTCTAGGTGGTCACAAAGCACCAAGCTGATCTCCCTGTGCTACGCGGCTGCTTCCCACCAGCTATCTCTTTTGCGTTTGGTAGTGTATATATGTCCAAGCCACTCTCTCACTTTGTCACAGCTTACCCTTCCCCCTCCCCATATCCTCAAGTCCATTCTCTAGTAGGTCTGTGTCTTTATTCCTGTCTTAACCCTAGGTTCTTCATGACATTTTTTTTCCTTAAATTCCATATATATGTGTCAGCATACGGTATTTGTCTTTCTCTTTCTGACTTACTTCACTCTGTATGAGAGACTCTAGCTCCATCCACCTCGTTACAAATAGCTCAATTTCGTTTCTTTTTGTGGCTGAGTAATATTCCATTGTATATATGTGCCACGTCTTCTTTATCCATTCATCCGATGATGGACACTTAGGTAGTTTCCATCTCCGGGCTATTGTAAATAGAGCTGCAGTGAACATTTTGGTACATGACTCTTTTTGAATTATGGTTTTCTCAGGGTATATGCCCAGTAGTTGGATTGCTGGGTCATATGGTAGTTCTATTTGTAGTTTTTTAAGGAACCTCCATACTGTTCGCCATAGTGGCTGTGCCAATTCACATTCCCACCAGCAGTGCAAGAGTGTTCCCTTTTCTCCACATCCTCTGCAGCATTTACTGTTTCTAGATTTTTTGATGATGGCCATTCTGACTGGTGTGAGGTGATATCTCATTGTAGTTTTGATTTGCATTTCTCTAATCATAAATGATGTTGAGCATTGTTTCATGTGTTTGTTGGCAATCTGTATATCTTCTTTGGAGAAATGTCTATTTAGGTCTTCTGCCCAGTTTTGGATTGGGTTGTTTGTTTTTTTGTTATTGAGCTGCATGAGCTGCTTGTACAAAATTTTGGAGATTAATCCTTTGTCAGTTGCTTCATTTGCAAATATTTTCTCCCATTCTGAGGGTTGTCTTTTCATCTTGTTTGTGGTTTCCTTTGCTGTTCAAAAGCTTTGAAGTTTCATTAGGTCCCATTTGTTTGTTTTTGTTTTTATTTCCATTTCGCTAGGCGGTGGGTCAGAAAGGATCTTGATGTGATTTATGTCATAGCGTGTTCTGCCTATGTTTTTCCCCTAAGAGTTTGATAGTTTCTGGCCTTACATTTAGGTCTTTAGTCCATTTTGAGCTTATTTTTGTGTATGGTGTTAGGGAGTGATCTAATCTCCTACTTTTACATGTACCTGTCCAGTTTTCCCAGCACCACTTATTGAAGAGGCTGTCCTTTCTCCACTGTACATTCCTGCCACTTTATCAAAGATAAGGTGACCATATGTGCATGGGTTTGTTCTTATAGGTCTTTTCCTTCTCTTGTGTTTCTTGCCTAGAGAAGATCCTTTAGCATTTGTGAGGTGTGAAGCTGGTTTGGTGGTGCTGAACTCTCTCAGCTTTTGCTTGTCTGTGAAGGTTTTAATTTCTCCATCCAATCTGAATGAGATCCTTGCTGGGTAGAGTAATCTTGGTTGTAGGTTGTTCTCCTTCATCACTTTAAGTATGTCCTGCCAGTCCCTTCTGGCTTGCAGAGTTTCTGCTGAAAGATCAGCTGTTAACCTTATGGGGATTCCCTTGTGTGTTATTTGTTGTTTTTCCCTTGCTGCTTTTAATACGTTTTCTTTGCATTTAATTTTTGACAGTTTGATTAATATGTGTCTTGGCATGTTTCTCCTTGGATTTATCCTGTATGGTACTCTCTGTGCTTCCTGGACTTGATTAACTATTTCCTTTCCCATATTAGGGAAGTTTTCAACTATAATCTCTTCAAATATTTTCTCAGTCCCTTTCTTTTTCTCTTCTTCTTCTGGAACCCCTATAATTCGAATGTTGGTGCGTTTAATGTTGCCCCAGAGGTCTCTGAGACTGTCCTCAGTTCTTTTCATCCTTTTTTCTCTATTCTGCTCTGCAGTAGTTATTTCCACTAGTTTATCTTCCAGGTCACTTATCCGTTCTTCTGCCTCAGTTATTCTGCTATTGATCCCTTCTAGAGTATTTTTAATTTCATTTATTGTGTTGTTCATCGTTGCTTGTTTCATCTTTAGTTCTTCTAGGTCCTTGTTAAATGTTTCTTGCATTTTCTCTATTCTAGTTCCAAGATTTTGGATCATCTTTACTATCATTATTCTGAATTCTTTTTCAGGGAGACTGCCTATTTCCTCTTCATTTGTTAGGTCTTGCTCCTTCATCTGCTGTCTGTTTTTCTGTCTTCTCATTTTGCTTATCTTACTGTGTTTGGGGGTCTCCTTTTTGCAGGCTGCAGGTTCGTAGTTCCCGTCGTTTTTGGTGTGTGTCCCCAGTGGCTAAAGTTGGTTCAGTGGGTTGTGTAGGCTTCCTGGTGGAGGGTGCCTGTGTTCTGGTGGATGAGGCTGGATCTTGTCTTTCTGGTGGGCAGGTCCACGTCTGGTGGTGTGTTTTGGGGGTGTCTGTGGACTTATTATGATTTTAGGCAGCCTCTCTGCTAATGGGTGTTGTTGTGTTCCTGTCTTGCTAGTTGTTTGGCATAGGGAGTCCAGCACTGTAGCTTGCTGGTCATTGAGATAAGCTGGGTGTTGGTGTTGAGATGGAGATCTCTGGGAGATTTTCGCCGTTGGATATTTCGTGGAGCTCGGAGGTCTCTTTTGGACCAGTGTCCTGAAGTTGGCTCTCCCACCTCAGAGGCACAGCACTGACTCCTGGCTGCAGCACCAAGAGCCTTTCATCCACACGGCTCAGAATAAAAGGGAGAAAAAGTAGAAAGAAAGAAAGAAAGAAAGAGGATAAAAGAAAATAAAGTAAGGTCAAATAAAATAAAGTTATTAAAATAAAGAATTATTAAGAAAAAAATTTTTTCAGTAAAAAAAACAAAAACCAAAAAAAAGGACGGATAGAGCCCTAGGACAAATGGTGAAAGCAAAGGTATACAGACAAAATCTCACACAGAAGCATACACGTACACACTCACAAAAAGAGGAAAAGGGGAAAAAAATCATAAGTCTTGCTCTCAAAGTCCACCTCCTCAATTTGGGATGATTCGTTGTCTATTCAGGTATTCCACAGACGCAGGGTACATCAAGTTGATTGCGGAGCTTTAATCCGTTGCTTCTGAGGCTGCTGGGAGAGATTCCCCTTTCTCTTCTTTGTTCGCACAGCTCCCGGGGCTCAGCTTTGGATTCGGCCCCGCCTCTGCGTGTAGGTCGCCGGAGGACGTCTGTTCTTCGCTCAGACAGGACGGGGTTAAAGGAGCCGCTGATTCGGGGGCTCTGGCTCCCTCAGGCCGCGGGGGAGGGAGGGGCACGGAGGCGGGGCGAGCGTGCGTCAGCGGAGGCCGGCGTGACGTTGCGCCAGCACGAGGCGCGCCCGTGCGTTCTCCCGGGGATGTTGTCTGTGGAGCCCGGGACCGTGGCAGTGGCGGGCAGCACAGGCTCCCGGGAGGGGAGGTGTGGAGAGTGACCTGCGCTCGCGCACAGGCTTCTTGGCGGCGGCAGCAGCAGCCCCAGCGTCCCACGCCCGTCTCTGGGGTCCGCGCTTTCAGCCGCGCCTCGCGCCCGTCTCTGGCGCTCCTTTCAGCAGCGCTCTGAATCCCCTCTCCTCACGCAAATATCAGGAAACAAAGAGGGAAGGAAAAGTCTCTTGCCTCTTCGGCAGCTCCAGACTTTTCCCCGGACTCCCTCCCGGCCAGCCGTGGCGCACTAACTCCCTTCAGGCTGTGTTCACGCCGCCAGCGCGCTCTGACTGAAGCCCGAGCCTCAGCTCCCAGCCCCGCCCGCCCCGGCGGGTGAGGAGACAAGCCTCTCGGGCTGGTGAGTGGCGGTCGGCACCGCTCCTCTGTGCGGGAATCTCTCTGCTTTGCCCTCCGTACCCCTGTGGCTGCGGTCTCCTCCGCGGCTCCGAAGCTTTCCCCCTCCGCCACCCGCAGTCTCCGCCCGCGAAGGGGCTCCTAGTGTGTGGAAACCGTTTCTCCTTCACGGCTCCCTCCCACTGGTGCAGGTCCCGGCCCTATCCTTTTGTCTCTGTTTATTCTGTTTTCTTTTGCCCTACCCAGGTACGTGGGGAGTTTCTTTCTTTCTTTCTTTTTTTTTTTTTTTTTTTTTTTTCCGGTACACGGGCCTCTCACTGTTGTGGCCTCTCCCGTTGCGGAGCACAGGCTCCGGACGCGCAGGCTCGGCGGCCATGGCTCACGGGCCTAGCCGCTCCGCGGCATGTGGGATCTTCCCGGACCGGGGCACGAACCCGTGTCCCCTGCATCGGCAGGCGGACTCTGAACCACTGCGCCACCAGGGAAGCCCCGTGGGGAGTTTCTTGCCTTTTGGGAGGTCTGAGGTCTTCTGCCAGCGTTCAGTAGGTGTTCTGTAGGGGTGGTTCCCCGTGTAGCTGTATTTCGGATGTATGTGTGGAGAGGAAGGTGATCTGCGTGTCGTGCTCTTCCGCCGTCTTCCCCCTCTCCCAAACATTTTAATAATAGTAATTTTCCTGACGCATGAGCATGGAATATTGTTTTCTACTGTGTCTTCAGTTTCTTTACCAGTGCTTTATAGTTTTCTGAGTATAGGTCTTTCGTGTCCTTGGTTAAATTTATTGCTAAATAGTTCGTTCTTTTGGATGGAATTGTAGATGGGATTGTTTTCTTAATGTTTCTTGCTGGTGGTTCATTATTAGTGTATAGAAACGAAACTGATTTGTGTATATTGACTGCATATTTTGCAACTTTACTGAATTTATTTTTTAACATATTTTTTGAAGTAATGTGAAAAATTGCAATACTAAAATCTCACCGTTTCTACTGCCCCCCAGGTGATCCACAGGACCCACGACATGGTAGCTACTACTATACTCTTCCCACGGTGCCTCTTAATACCATGCGGACTCCTACAAGGGAAATAAGTATCACAACTTTGGTTGAACGTGGTCTGGGTAAGTCTTGGCCTCCATAAGAAAAATTTGATGTCTGTCTTCTCTGATTTTCTGGCATGATACTGACATGGTTGTCTAGAAAAGTAATTTACTTTCCAGTAATTTAAAATGTACAGAAAAGTTGCAATAATGTCAAAAAGTACTCACATTTGCCACTTGACACAAAATGCTCAGTGTGTTTTGCCCAAGGCACCAGCACATAACCCCTAAATGAAGAAATCCTGATGTCCACATTATAATTTAATACTCAGCCCCACTTCAGCCTTCACCTACTGTCCGAACGGTATGAAAATGTCTTTTTCCATCCAGATGCAGTTTTCTTTTTCTGGAACCATGACTGAGTTTCTCCCTCATTTGGACAACCTTGATGGATTTGAAGCAGACAAGATGAGTATGGGATCTAGGGGGCCTTTTCTGTATGGCTTTTTTCGCTAAGAATGTTTTTAACGTTCATTTTTGTAACAAATACCAGCGCTACACTTTTTTTTTCATTGTCATTAAAAATACAAAACACGACTTTAGCATTTAATTCACTTTATGTATACAGTTTTGTGGTATTAACTACCTTCGTTTAGTTGCACAAACAAGTTAACTAACATGTGTACCTCCTGTGTGCATGGCAGATACCCAGGAAATTGAGTAACACCCTGAAACGGCCCAAGACATCACCTTAAATACCGTATTCATCTAAAAGGGAAAAAAAGGAAGGCTATAGTTGTTTCTGTCTACATTCATTTGATCGTATATGGTTTCCAATTGATGTTGTATAACTAGTTGTGGAGAAGTCATGGGATAGGTGGCTTCATTTCAGTTTGAATTTCCAAATTTAGTGGATTCTGCAGGCTTGTTACAAGGTTTACAAACTTCCTATTGGATCAGGACATCCCCTGGTGTAACTGGTATTCATGGTTTGTTCAACAATTAAAGTTCTGTGTGATATGAGTTCATCCGGGAGTAATCCAGGTTAGTTTCTGTTACCTATTTGTCCCAGGATGAAAGGACAAGAGAACTAAGACCTAATTTATAAAAGTGCCTTCAAACTAATTGATACTGAAGTATAGTTAACCTACAATGTTGTGTTAATTTCTGCTGCACAGCAAAGTGATTCATATATACGTACATAGATATATACATATTTTTCATATTCTTTTCCATTATGGTTCCTTACAGGGTATTGAATACAGTTCCCTGTGCTGTACAGGAAGACCTTATGTATCCATCCTATATATGATAATTTGCATCTACTAATACCAACCTCCCAATCCATCCCTCTCCCCTGTCTTCCCCTTGACAACCACAAGTCTGTTTTCTCTATTTGTGAGTCTGTTTTTGTTCTGTAGATAGGTTCATTTGGGTCTCATTTTATAATCCACATATAAGTGATATCATATGGTATTTGCTGTCCTCTGTCTGACTTACTTCACTTTGTATGATAATCTCTAGGTCCATCCATGTAGCTGCAAATGGCATTATTTCATTCTGTTTTATGGCTGGGTAATATTCCGTTGTATATATGTACCACATCTTCTATATCCATTCATCTGCTGAGGGACATTCAGGTTGCTTCCATGTCTTGGCTATTGTGAATAGTGCTGCTGTGAATGCTGGGGTGCATGTATCTTTTCGAATTATAGTTCTGTCTGGATATGTGCCCAGGAGTGGGATTGCTGGGTCATATGGTAATTCTAGTTTTAGTTTTTGAGGAACCTCCATACTGTTTTCCATAGTGGCTGCATCAATTTACATTCCCACCAGTAGTGTAGTAGGGTTCCCTTTTCTCCACACCCCTTCCAGCATTTCTTTCTAGAGATTTTAATGATGGCCATTCTGACCGCTATGAGGTGATAACTCACTGTAGTTTTGATTTGCGTTCTCTAATAATTAGCGATGTGGAGCATCTTTTCATGTGCCTATTGGCTATCTGTATGTCTTTGGAGAAATGTCTGTTTAGACCTTCTGCTCATTTTTTGATTTTTTTTTTCTTTTTTGAGCTGTATGAGCCGTTTGTATATTTTAGAATTAAGACCTTGTTGGTCGCATCATTTGCAGGTATTTTCTCCCAAACAGTTAGCACAGGTAGTGGAACAACTGGATACCCACATGCAGAAGAGTAAAGTTGGACCCTTACCTCCCCCCACCCCACATACAAAATCAACACAGAATGGACCAAAGGCCTAGGTGCAAGAGCCAAAATTATAAAACTCGTAGAAGAAAACATGAGAGTAAACCTTCATGACCTTGGATTTGGTCATGATCTCGTAGATCTACCAAAAGCACAAGCAGCAAAAGACAAAATAGATGAATTAGACTTCCTCACAATGAAAAAGAGTTGTGTATAAAAGGAGCAAGGAATAAGATAACCCACCATCCAAAATGGCACAGGATGTTTGCAAACCATGTATCTGATAAAGGACGGTATGTAGCCCCCCCCCCCCCGGCCAAGCCCCCGGTGGTCCAGTGGAGTGTCTGTGCGGCCCCTCCCGTCCTCGGTGATCAGGGAATTTCAGGCCCCACGGCACCCGAGGGGTGGTCACTGGTCATCCTCGGCACCCTCAAGGAGTGAGTGAGTGCTGGATGGTTTTGAGCCCCGATGCACTCCCATTACTGCCCTCAAAGGCTGAAGTCTTCAGCATGCCTCCAGAAGGACACAGAGTATTTGCAAGTCTTTGAGAGCCAAGAGAACAGTCTTCACTTTTCTGAAAAGGGCATCTTACTATCTCACAGCATGACCATTTTCAGTCTGGCTCTCGGGGTGCCCTCCCAACTTCTTTATTTCTCTGAGAGTGGCCATGGTGGTTTGGCCGTCCCCAGTCCCCACACCAGGTGACAAGGCCAGTGGGGCCAGATCCTGGTGGTCCTTAGCTTCGTTGGAGATTAACCCAGACTCTCGGCCTGCGATTGAACGGGGATGCCCCTGCTTCTCCCCATCACCGATTCTCATCTCCTCCTCTATCTCTTTTCCTCTTGCTTTTCAGTCTCAGATTTACCTGATGGTCACCACTCACAGCTCCCGCAGAGCCCAGAGATTTCTCCTTGAAGGAAAGGTTCTGGAAAATCAGAGGGGTAAATAAAGGATGCAGCTGATTCCCGCCTTGTGCTGACGCCCAAGAGGGTGAGGAGAGTGAGTGTTTTCTCATTAGAATTTTAAATCCTGCAAGTAATAGATCATTGGGGGTGGGGGGCATCCAGTGTTTTCCTGCTCATTCTAATAATGTCATTCCTGAATTTTTATGTGGTAAATAATTTATATTATTTATCAGTAATTTGATTATTGATATAATCAAATTATTATCAAATTATCCTGAGGGGGATATCCATTTAAAAAATGTTAGAGGTAACTCCAAGGACTTTACAACAAACAAGGACACAGAACCCGTTCTCCAGACACTGGCTGAGAGATTCCTACCCTGAGCCGCAGTCCCCTGGAGGGCGGAGTGGCCACGACTCTCCTCCCACAGGTGAGCGTACACAGGCACATCCCACGTGGGACCACTGCATCGCAGAATCTTAGAGTGGCCAATGGCAGGCAGCTGGCCAGAGATGCGGACAAGAGAAAACTGCCCAGCAGCCTGGGACAACCCCAGGGTGAGGCCTTAGGAAGGGCCAGTGTCAGAGCCTCAGAGATAACTTGAAGAGAGTTCAGGCTGTTAAGGACATCGTCAGAGATGCACTTAGGGACATATTCAGGGCCTTAGTTATGGACAGGATCAGGGCATTATTTAGTGACAGCTTAGACTGTAGGGGACAGCATCAGGGCCTAAGTTAGGGACAGTGTCAGTGCTTCAGTTAGAGATAACGTGAGAGCCTTAGCTAGACACAGTTCGGGCTGTTACTTAGGGATATCTTCGGGGCCTTAGAGCCAGCATCATGGCCATAATTAGAACCAGTGTGAGGGCGTTAGGTAGGGCCAAAACTGTGGTGTTAGTTAGGGAAAGAGGTCATTAGTTACAGACAGTGTCAGGGTTTTAGGTAGGGACAGCGGCAAGTCCTTGGTTAAGAAGGGTGTCAGGGCCTCACTTAGGGGCAGCGTCAGGATGTTAGGGAGAGTCGGGACATTAGAATTTCAGGTTCTGAGGTAGAGACAGCATCCGGGCCTTAGTTAGGAAGAGGGTCAGGGCCCTGGTGAGGGACAGGGTCAGGACAACGGTGAGGGACATCTAAGACTATTAGGGACATCGTCAAGGCCTTAGATTGGGCCAGCATCAGGGCTGTGGTGTCGACCAGTGTCAGGGCACTAATGAGGGACAAAATGAGGGTGTTAGTTAGGAAAAGAGTCAGGTCATTAGTTACAGACAGTTTTAGGGCCTCAGGTAGAATGGGCATCAAGGCCTTAGTTAGGAAGAGCATCAGGGCCTCAGTTAGGTTCAGCATCAGGACGTTAGTTAGGGCCAGCAACGGGGCCTTAGTTAGGGACAGTGTTGTCAGGCCCTCAGAGATCACTTGAGGGCCTTCGTAAGAGACAGTCCAGGCCGTTAGTTAGGGACACTTCAGAGACTTTCTTGGGGATATATTCAGGGCCTTAGTAATAGAATCAGGGTGTTATTTTGTCACCGCTTAGGCACTAAGGGACAGCATCAAAGCCTCAGGGAGGGTGTCAGCGTCCTGGGGATAGTGTTAGGGACTTTGTAAGTTATAGCTTAGGCCATTAGCTAGGGACAGTGTCGGGGGCTTATTGAGGGCAGTGTCAGAGACTTCATGAGGGACATCCTCAGGGCCTTAGTTATGGACAGGATCAGGTCCATACTTGGGACCAGTGTCAGGCCGTTATTTAGGGGCAGTGTCAGGGCCTTCTGTAGAAACAGCGTCATACAGGTGTGAATGTCCATGTTGCCTTGCAAAGATGCTTTCTAGGAATTGAAAGCAATGAGGAATGAACAAGTAGCAACAAGGTGCAGGATTTTGCCAAAGAATCATTCTTTTTTTAACATCTTTATTGGAGTCTAATTGCTTTACAATGGTGTGTTAGTTTCTGCTTTATAACAAAGTGAATCAGTTATACATATACATATGTCCCCATATCTCTTCCCTCTTGTGTCTCCCTCCCTCCCACCCTCCCTATCCCACCCCTCTAGGTGGTCACAAAGCACCAAGCTGATCTCCCTGTGCTACGCGGCTGCTTCCCACCAGCTATCTCTTTTGCGTTTGGTAGTGTATATATGTCCAAGCCACTCTCTCACTTTGTCACAGCTTACCCTTCCCCCTCCCCATATCCTCAAGTCCATTCTCTAGTAGGTCTGTGTCTTTATTCCTGTCTTAACCCTAGGTTCTTCATGACATTTTTTTTTCTTAAATTCCATATATATGTGTCAGCATACGGTATTTGTCTTTCTCTTTCTGACTTACTTCACTCTGTATGAGAGACTCTAGCTCCATCCACCTCGTTACAAATAGCTCAATTTCGTTTCTTTTTGTGGCTGAGCAATATTCCATTGTATATATGTGCCACGTCTTCTTTATCCATTCATCCGATGATGGACACTTAGGTTGTTTCCATCTCCTGGCTATTGTAAATAGAGCTGCAGTGAATATTTTGGTACATGACTCTTTTTGAATTATGGTTTTCTCAGGGTATATGCCCAGTAGTTGGATTGCTGGGTCATATGGTAGTTCTATTTGTAGTTTTTTAAGGAAACTCCATACTGTTCGCCATAGTGGCTGTGCCAATTCACATTCCCACCAGCAGTGCAAGAGTGTTCCCTTTTCTCCACATCCTCTGCAGCATTTACTGTTTCTAGATTTTTTGATCGTGGCCATTCTGACTGGTGTGAGGTGATATCTCATTCTAGTCTTCATTTGCATTTCTCTAAAGATTAATGATGTTGAGCATAGTTTCATGTGTTTGTTGGCAATCCATATATCTTCTTTGAAGAAATGTCTATTTTGGTCTTTAACTAAGATCGTAATGCTGATCCTACAGAGGCCCTGATGCTGCTCCTGAGTCTTGCCCTGACAGTGTCCCCAGCTAAGGACCTGATGCTAGGCCTCACTCGGGCCCTGTTGCTCTCCCTACGTCAGGCTCTGACGCTGTCCCTACCTGAAGCCGTGACACTGGTTCTAAACAAGGCCCCGATACTTTCAGTAACTAAGATGTTGACAGTATACCTGAATCACTTCCTGACAGTGCACCTAGATCTTAGCTTATCCCTGTCTTTAGCTAAAGTCGAGCCTCTTATGGCAACTAAAGCCCTGATGCTGTGCTTTACTCAGGCTCTGAATTTAGCCCCAAGGCCGTGACACTGTCCGTAACTAAGGCCTAGATGGTGGTCCAACGTCAGGGCTGATACTGTCCGTAATAATGTCCCTAACACTATGCCTGACTCAGGCCCTGACAGTGTACCTAACAGAAGGCCCTGACGCCAGTCCTAGCCAAGACTGACACTGTCCGTAACAAAGGCTCTGATGGTAGTCCTAACCAAGGCCCTGACACTGTCCTAACTTATGCCCTGACACTACACCTAACACAGCCTCTGACACTGTTCCTAAGAGAGGCACTGATTGCACTCCTAACTCAGTCCCTGACACTGTCCGTAAATAAGGCCCTGACACTACTCCTAGATTAGCCCCTGACACAATACCAAACAAAGGCTCTGATGCTATTGTAAGTAAGGCCCTGACACTGTCCTTAACTAAAGCCTTAATACTACTACTAACTCAGGCCGGGATACTGTCCGTAACTAAGTCCCTGACAGTGTCCCTGACTAATTGCCTGACACTCCACCTAACTCAGGCCCTGATCATGTCTTTAACTAAGATCGTAATGCTGATCCTACAGAGGCCCTGATGCTGCTCCTGAGTCATGCCCTGACAGTGTCCCCAGCTAAGGACCTGATGCTAGTCCTCACTCGGGCCCTGTCGCTCTCCCTACGTCAGGCTGTGACGCTGTCCCTACCTGAAGCCCTGACACTAGTTTTAAACAAGGCCCCAATATTCTCAGTAACTAATGTGTTGACACTATACGTGGGTCATGTCCTGACAGTATACCTAGATCATAACTTATCCCTGTCTTTAGCTAAAGTCGAGCCTCTTATGGCAACTAAAGCCCTGATGCTATGCTTAACTGAGGCCCTGAATTTAGCCCCAAGGCCGTGATACTGTCCCTAACTAAGGCACTGATATTGTCCCTAAGTAAGGGCGGTACTCTCTTCCTAACTCTGGCCCTGCAATTATATATAACAAAGGCTCTGACGCTCGTCCTAACCAAGGCCCTGACACTGTCCCTCACTAAGGCCCTGACACTACTTCTAACTCAGGCCGTGACATTATACCTAACGAAGGCTCTGATGCTAACCCTAACTAAGGCCCTGACATTGACCCTGACTAAGGCCTTGACAATATTCCTAAGTAAGGCCGTAGCCCTAGCCCCAGGCCTAGCCCTATCCCTAGCCCCATCCCCAGCCCCAGTCCAAGCTCCTGCCCCAGCTCCTACAGAGGCCTTTATGCTCCTCCTAGTACTTGCCCTGACACTGTCCTTAACTAAGGCCTTGACACTACTACTAAGGCCGTGATACTGTCCCTATCTAAGTCCCTGACAGTGTCCCTGACTAATTGCCTGACTCTCCTCCTAACTATGGCCCTGCCATTATACATAACAAAGGCTCTAACGCTCGTCCTTACCAAGGACCTGACACTGTCCCTCACTAAGGCCCTGACACTACTTCTAACTCAAGCTCTGACATTATACCTATCAAAGGCTGTGATGCTAACCCTAATTAGGGCCCTGACAGTGACCCTAACTAAGGCCTTGACACTATTCCTAACTAAGGCCCTAGCCTGAAACCTAGCCCTAGCCCTCCCCTACCCGATCCCCATCCCCATCCCCAGTCTGTGATGTTGATCCTACAGAAGCCCTTATGCTCCTCCTAGGCCTTGCCCTGACAGTGTCCTTACCAAAGGCCGTGATACTGGTCCTAAAGAAGGCCCAGGTGCTCTCGATAACTAAGGCCTTCAAAGTGTCCCTTGCTCCGTTCCTGACTTTATCCCTAGTCCGTAGTTAATGTCCTGCCTCTTACCCTACCTGAAGCCCTAATACTGTCCGTAACTAAGGCCCTGACTAATCATCAATAAGGCCCCGACACTGTTTGTAAGTAAGGCCTGGAAGTTGTCCCTAATGCAGGCCCAGTTGCCGGCAATAACTAAAGGCCTAACACTATCCTTAGCTAATATACTGACCCATCTCGAACCAAGGTCTTGACACTATCCCTAAGTCAGCCCTGATGCTGGCCGTAAATAAAGCCGTGAGGCTGTCCCTAACACAGGTCCTGAAGCTATCCGTAACTGAGGCCTTGACACTCCACCTAACTCAGGCACTGATCATGTCATTAACTAAGAGCGTAATGCTGATCCTACAAAGGCCCTGATGCTGCTCCGGAGTCATGCGCTGACAGTGTCTCCGGCTAAGGACCTGATGCTAGGCCTCACTCGGTCCCTGTCGCTCTCCCTACGTCAGGCTGTGACACTGTCCCTACCTGAAGTGTACCCAGACACTGGTTCTAAACAAGGCCCTGATATTCTCAGTAACTAAGGTGTTGACACTATACCTGGGTCATGTCCTGACAGTATACCTAGATCATAACATATCCCTGTCTTTAGCTAAAGTCGAGCCTCTTATGGCAACTAAAGCCCTGATGCTATGCTTAACTCCGGCCCTGAATTCAGCCCCAAGCCCATGATACTGTCCCTAACTAAGGCACTGATATTGTCCCTAAGTAAGGGCGGTACTCTCTTCCTAACGCTGGCCCTGCAATTATATATAACAAAGACCCTGACGCTCGCCCTAACCAAGGCACTGACACTGTCCCTCACTAAGGCCGTGACACTACTTCTAACTCAGGCCGTGACATTATACCTAACGAAGGCTCTGATGCTAACCCTAACTAAGGCCCTGACAGTGATCCTAACTACGGCCTTGACACTATTCCTAAATAAGGCCCTAGCCGTAGCCTTAGCCCCACCCGCAGCGCCAGCCCCAGCCCCAATCCCAATTCCTTCCCGAGCTACTACAGAGGCCTTTATACTGCTCCTAGTCCTTGCCCTGACACTGTCCTTAACTAAGGCTATGAGACTACTACTAACTCAGGCCGTGATACTTTCCCTAACTGAGTCCCTGACAGTGTCCCTGAGTCATTGCCTGACTCTCCTCCTAACTCTGGCCCTGCCATTATACATAACAAAGGTCTATCTATCGTCCTTACCAAAGACCTGACACTGTCCCTCACTAAGGCCCTGACACTACTTCTAACTCAAGCTCTGACATTATACCTAACAAAGGCTCTGATGCTAACCCGAACTAAGGCCCTGACAATGACTCTAACTAAGACCTTGACACTATTCCTCACTGTCCGTAGCCCTAACTCTAGCACTAGCCCTCCCCTACCCCATCCCCATCCCCATCCCCATCCCCATCTCCATCCCCAGCCCCAGCCCCAGCCCTAGCCCCTGATGCTGATCCTACAGTGGCCCTTATGCTCTTCATAGGCCTTGCCCTGACACTGTCCTTAACTAAGGCCTTGACACTACTACTAACTCAGGCCGTGATACTGTCCCTAACTAAGTCCCTGACAGTGTCCCTGACTAATTGCCTGACTCTCCTCCTAACGCTGGCCCTGCCATTATACATAACAAGGGCTCTAACGCTCGTCCTTACCAAGAACCTGACGCTGTCCGTCACTAAGGCCCTGACACTACTTCTAACTCAAGCTCTGACATTATACCTAACAAAGGCTCTGATACTAAGCCTAACTAAGGCCCTGACAGTGACCCTAACTAAGGCCTTGACACTATTCCTAACTAAGGACCTAGCCCTAGCCATAGCCCTAACCCTAACCCTCCACTACCGATCCCCATCCCCATCCCCATCCCCATCCCCAGTCCCATCCCCAGTCCCTGATTCTGATCTTACAGAGGCCCTTATGCTCCTCCTAGGTCTTGCCCTGACACTATCCCTACCAAAGGCCGTGATACTGGTCCTAAAGAAGGCCCAGGTGCTCTCGATAACTAAGGCCTTCAAAGTGTCCCTTGCTCCGTTCCTGACTTTATCCCTAGTCTGTAGTTAATGTCCTGCCTCTTACCTACCTGAAGCCCTAATACTGTGCCTAACTAAGGCCCTGACTAGTCATCACTAAGGCCCTGACACTGTTTGTAAGTAAGGCCTGGAAGGTGTGCCTAATGCAGGCCTTGCTGCCGGCAATAACTAAAGGCCTAACACTATCCTGAGCTAATATACTGACCCATCTCGAACCAAGGTCCTGACACTATCCCTAAGTCAGCCCTGATGCTGGCACTAAATAAAGCCCTGAGGCTGTCCCTAACACAGTCCCTGAAGCTCTCTGTCACGGAGGCCTTGACACTCGACCTACCTCAGGCCCTGATCATGTCTTTAACTAAGACCGTAATGCTGATCCTACAGAGGCTCTGATGCTGCTCCTGAGTCATGCCCTGACAGTGTCCCCAGCTAAGGACCTGATGCTAGGCCTCACTCGGGCCCTGTCGCTCTCCCTACGTCAGGCTGTGACGCTGTCCCTACCTGAAGCCCTGACACTGGTTCTAAACAAGGCCCCGATATTCTCAGTAACTAAGGTGTTGACACTATACCTGGGTCATGTCCTGACAGTATACCTAGATCATAACTTATCCCTGTCTTTAGCTAAAGTCGAACCTCTTATGGCAACTAAAGCCCTGATGCTCTGCTTAACTCAGGCCCTGAAGTTAGCCCCAAGGCCGTGATACTGTCCCTAACTAAGGCACTGATATTGTCCCTAAGCAAGGGCGGTACTCTCTTCCTAACTCTGGCCCTGCAATTATATATAACAAAGGCTCTGATGCTCGTCCTAACCAAGGCCCTGATACTGTCCCTCACTAAGGCCCTGACACTAGTTCTAACTGAGGCCGTGGCATTATACCTAACGAAGGCTCTGATGCTAACCCTAACTAACGCCCTGACAGTGACCCTAACTAAGGCCTTGACACTATTCCTAAGTAAGCCCTTAGCCCTAGCCCCAACCCCAGCCCCAGCCCCAGTCCCAGTCCCAGCTCCTGCCCCAGATCCTACAGAGCCCTTTATCCTCCTCGTAGGCCTTGCCCTGACACTGTCCTTAACTAAGGCCTTGACACTACTACCAAATCAGGCCGTGATACTGTTCCTATCTAAGTCCCTGACAGTGTCCCTGACTAATTGCCTGACTCTCCTCCTAACTCTGGCCCTGCCATTATACATAACAAAGGCTCTAACGCTCGTCCTTACCAAGGACCTGACACTGTCCCTCACTAAGGCCCTGGCACTACTTCTACCTCAAGCTCTGACTGACATTATACCTAACAAAGGCTCTGATGCTAACCCTAACTAAGGCCCTGACAGTGACCCTAACTAAGGCCTTGACACTATTCCTAACTAAGGCCCTAGCCCTAACCCTAGCCCTAGCCCTCCCCTACCCGATCCCCATCCCTATCCCCATCCCCATCCCCATCCCCAGTCCCTGATGCTGATCCTACAGAGGCCCTTATGCTCTTCCTCGGTCCTGCCCTGACACTGTCCCTACCAAAGGCCGTGATACTGGTCCTAAAGAAGGCCCAGGTGCTCTCGATAACTAAGGCCTTCAAAGTGTCCCTTGTTCCGTTCCTGACTTTATCCCTAGTCCGTAGTTAATGTCCTGCCTCTTACCCTACCTGAAGCCCTAATACTGTCCCTAACTAAGGCCCTCATTAGTCATCACTAAGGCCCTGACACTGTTTGTAAGTAAGCCCTGCAAGGTGTCCCTAATGCAGGCCCTGCTGCCGGCAATAACTAAAGGCCTAACACTATCCTGAGCTAATATACTGACCCATCTCGAACCAAGGTCCTGACACTATCCCTAAGTCAGCCCTGATGCTGGCCCTAAATAAAGCCGTGAGGCTGTCCCTAACACAGGCCCTGAAGCTATCCGTAACTGAGGCCTTGACACTCCACCTAACTGAGGCCCTGATCATGTCTTTAACTAAGAGCGTAATGCTGATCCTACAGAGGCCCTGATGCTGCTCCTGAGTCATGCCCTGACAGTGTCCCCAGCTAAGGACCTGATGCTAGTCCTCACTCGGGCCCTGTCGCTCTCCCTACGTCAGGCTGAGACGCTGTCCCTACCTGAAGCCCTGACACTGGTTCTAAACAAGGCCCGGATATTCTCAGTAACTCATGTGTTGACACTATACCTGGGTCATGTCCTGACAGTATACCTAGATCATAACTTATCCCTGTCTTTAGCTAAAGTCGAGCCTCTTATAGCAACTAAAGCCCTGATGCTATGCTTAACTGAGGCCCTGAATTTAGCCCCAAGGCCGTGATACTGTCCCTAACTAAGGCACTGATATTGTCCCTAAGTAAGGGCGGTACTCTCTTCCTAACTCTGGCCCTGCAATTATATATAACAAAGGCTCTGACGCTCGTCCTAACCAAGGCCTTGACGCTGTCCCTCACGAAGGCCCTGACACTATTTCTAACTCAGGCCCTGACATTATACCTAACGAAGGATCTGATGCTAACCCTAACTAAGGCCCTGACAGTGACCCTAACTAAGGCCTTGACACTATTCCTAAGTAAGCCCCTAGCCCCAGCCCCAGCCCCAGCCCCAGCCCCAGTCCCAGTCCCAGCTCCTGCCCCAGATTCTACAGAGCCCTTTATGCTCCTCGTAGGCCTTGCCCTGACACTGTCCTTAACTAAGGCCTTGACACTACTACTAACTCAGGCCGTGATACTGTTCCTATCTAAGTCCCTGACAGTGTCCCTGACTAATTGCCTGACTCTCCTCCTAACTCTGGCCCTGCCATTATACATAACAAAGGCTCTAACGCTAGTCCTTAACATGGACCTGACACTGTCTCACTGAGGTCCTGACACTACATGTAACTCAAGCTCTGACATTATACCTAACAAAGGCTCTGATGCTAACCCTAACTAAGGCCCTGACAGTGACCCTAACTAAGGCCTTGACACTATTCCTAACTAAGGCCCTAGTCCTAAGCCTAGCCCTATCCCTCCCCTACCCCATCCCTATCCCCATCCCCATCCCCAGTCCCTGATGCTGATCCTACAGAGGCCCTTATGCTCCTCCTCGGTCCTGCCCTGACACTGTCCCTACCAAAGGCCGTGATTCTTGTCCTAAAGAAGGCCCAGGTGCTCTCGATAACTAAGGCCTTCAAAGTGTCCCTTGCTCCGTTCCTGACTTTATCCCTAATCCGTAGTTAATGTGCTGCCTCTTACCTACCTGAAGCCCTAATACTGTGCCTAACTAAGGCCCTGACTAGTCATCACTAAGGCCCTGACACTGTTTGTAAGTAAGGCCTGGAAGGTGTGCCTAATGCAGGCCTTGCTGCCGGCATTAACTAAAGGCCTAACACTATCCTGAGCTAATATACTGACCCATCTCGAACCAAGGTCCTGACACTATCCCTAAGTCAGCCCTGATGCTGGCACTAAATAAAGCCCTGAGGCTGTCCGTAACACAGTCCCTGAAGCTCTCTGTCACGGAGGCCTTGACACTCGACCTACCTCAGGCCCTGATCATGTCTTTAACTAAGACCGTAATGCTGATCCTACAGAGGCTCTGATGCTGCTCCTGAGTCATGCCCTGACAGTGTCCCCAGCTAAGGACCTGATGCTAGGCCTCACTCGGGCCCTTTCGCTCTCCCTACGTCAGGCTGTGACGCTGTCCCTACCTGAAGCCCTGACACTGGTTCTAAACAAGGCCCCGATATTCTCAGTAACTAAGGTGTTGACACTATACCTGGGTCATGTCCTGACAGTATACCTAGATCATAACTTATCCCTGTCTTTAGCTAAAGTCGAACCTCTTATGGCAACTAAAGCCCTGATGCTATGCTTAACTCAGGCCGTGAAGTTAGCCCCAAGGCCGTGATACTGTCCCTAACTAAGGCACTGATATTGTTCCTAAGTAAGGGCGGTACTCTCTTCCTAACTCTGGCCCTGCAATTATATATAACAAAGGCTCTGACGCTCATCCTAAGCAAGGCCCTGACACTGTCCCTCACTAAGGCCCTGACACTAGTTCTAACTGAGGCCGTGGCATTATACCTAACGAAGGCTCTGATGCTAACCCTAACTAAGGCCCTGACAGTGACCCTAACTAAGGCCTTGACACTATTCCTAAGTAAGCCCTTAGCCCTAGCCCCAGCACCAGCCCCAGCCCCAGTCTGAGTCCCAGCTCCTGCCCCAGATCCTACAGAGCCCTTTATGCTCCTCGTAGGCCTTGCCCTGACACTGTCCTTAACTAAGGCCTTGACACTACTACTAACTCAGGCTGTGATACTGTTCCTATCTAAGTCCCTGACAGTGTCCCTGACTAATTGCCTGACTCTCCTCCTAACTCTGGCCCTGCCATTATACATAACAAAGTCTCTAACGCTCGTCCTTACCAAGGACCTGACACTGTCCCTCACTAAGGCCCTGACACTACTTCTAACTCAAGCTCTGACATTATACCTAACAAAGGCTCTGATGCTAAGCCTAACTAAGGCCCTGACAGTGACCCTAACTAAGGCCTTGACACTATTCCTAACTAAGGCCCTAGCCCTAACCCTAGCCCTAGCCCTCCCCTACCCGATCCCCATCCCCATCCCCATCCCCAGTCCCTGATGCTGATCCTACAGAGGCCCTTATGCTCTTCCTCAGTCTTGCCCTGACACTGTCCCTACCAAAGGCCGTGATACTGGACCTAAAGATGGCCCAGGTGCTCTCGATAACTAAGGCCTTCAAAGTGTCCCTTGTTCCGTTCCTGACTTTATCCCTAGTCCGTAGTTAATGTCCTGCCTCTTACCCTACCTAAAGCCCTAATACTGTCCCTAACTAAGGCCCTCATTAGTCATCACTAAGGCCCTGACACTGTTTGTAAGTAAAGCCTGGAAGGTGTCCCTAATGCAGGCCTTGCTGCCGGCAATAACTAAAGGCCTAACACTATCCTGAGCTAATATACTGACCCATCTCGAACCAAGGTCCTGACACTATCCCTAAGTCAGCCCTGATGCTGGCCCTAAATAAAGCCGTGAGGCTGTCCCTAACACAGGCCCTGAAGCTATCCGTAACTGAGGCCTTGACACTCCACCTAACTGAGGCCCTGATCATGTCTTTAACTAAGAGCGTAATGCTGATTCTACAGAGGCCCTGATGCTGCTCCTGAGTCCATGCCCTGACTGTGTCCCCAGCTAAGGACCTGATGCTAGGCCTCACTCAGGCCCTGTCGCTCTCTCTACGTCAGGCTGTGACGCTGTCCCTACCTGAAGCCCTGACACTGATTCTAAAAAAGGCCCGGATATTCTCAGTAACTAATCTGTTGAAACTATACCTGGGTCATGTCCTGACACTATACCTAGATCATAACTTATCCCTGTCTTTAGCTAAAGTCGAGCCTCTTATAGCAACTAAAGCCCTGATGCTATGCTTAACTGAGGCCCTGAATTTAGCCCGAAGGCCGTGATACTGTCCCTAACTAAGGCACTGATATTGTCCCTAAGTAAGGGCGGTACTCTCTTCCTAACTCTGGCCCTGCAATTATATATAACAAAGGCTCTGACGCTCGTCCTAACCGAGGCCTTGACGCTGTCCCTCACTAAGGCCCTGACACTATTTCTAACTCAGGCCCTGCCATTATACCTAACGAAGGCTCTGATGCTAACCCTAACTAAGGCCCTGACAGTGACCCTAACTAAGGCCTTGACACTATTCCTAAGTAAGCCCCTAGCCCCAGCCCCAGCCCCATCCCCACTCCCAGCTCCTGCCCCAGCTCCTACAGAGGCCTTTATGCTCCTCCTACACCTTGCCCTGACACTGTCCTTAACTAAGGCCTTGACACTGCTACTAACTCAGGCCGTGATACTGTCCCTAACTAAGGCCCTGACAGTGTCCCTGACTAATTGCCTGACTCTCCTCCTAACGCTGGCCCTGCCATTATACATAACAAGGGCTCTAACGCTCGTCCTTACCAAGAACCTGACACTGTCCGTCACTAAGGCCCTGACACTACTTCTAACTCAAGCTCTGACATTATACCTAACAAAGGCTCTGATACTAACCCTAATTAAGGACCTGACAGTGTCCCTAAGGCCTTGACACTATTCCTAACTAAGGACCTAGCCCTAGCCATAGCCCTAACCCTAACCCTCCCCTACCCGATCCCCATTCCCATCCCCATCCCCAGTCCCATCCCCAGTCCCTGATTCTGATCTTACAGAGGCCCTTATGCTCCTCCTAGGTCTTGCCTTGACACTATCCCTACCAAAGGCCGTGATACTGGTCCTAAAGAAGGCCCAGGTGCTCTCGATAACTAAGGCCTTCAAAGTGTCCCTTGCTCCGTTCCTGACTTTATCCCTAGTCTGTAGTTAATGTCCTGCCTCTTACCCTACCTGAAGCCCTAATACTGTGCCTAACTAAGGCCCTGACTAGTCATCACTAAGGCCCTGACACTGTTTGTAAGTAAGGCCTGGAAGGTGTGCCTAATGCAGGCCTTGCTGCCGGCATTAACTAAAGGCCTAACACTATCCTGAGCTAATATACTGACCCATCTCGAAACAAGGTCCTGACACTATCCCTAAGTCAGCCCTGATGCTGGCACTAAATAAAGCCCTGAGGCTGTCCCTAACACAGTCCCTGAAGCTCTCTGTCACGGAGGCCTTGACACTCGACCTACCTCAGGCCCTGATCATGTCTTTAACTAAGATCGTAATGCTGATCCTACAGAGGCTCTGATGCTGCTCCTGAGTCATGCCCTGACAGTGTCCCCAGCTAAGGACGTGATGCTAGGCCTCACTCGTGCCTTGTCGCTCTCCCTACGTCAGGCTGTGACGCTGTCCCTACCTGAAGCCCTGACACTTGTTCTAAACAAGGCCCCGATATTCTCAGTAACTAAGGTGTTGACACTATACCTGGGTCATGTCCTGACAGTATACCTAGATCATAACTTATCCCTGTCTTTAGCTAAAGTCGAGCCTCTTATGGCAACTAAAGCCCTGATGCTCTGCTTAACTCAGGCACTGAAGTTAGCCCCAAGGCCGTGATACTGTCCCTAACTAAGGCACTGATATTGTCCCTAAGTAAGGGCGGTACTCTCTTCCTAACTCTGGCCCTGCAATTATATATAACAAAGGCTCTGATGCTCGTCCTAACCAAGGCCCTGACACTGTCCCTCACTAAGGCCCTGACACTAGTTCTAACTCAGGCCATGGCATTATACCTAACGAAGGCTCTGATGCTAACCCTAACTAAGGCCCTGACAGTGACCCTAACTAAGGCCTTGACACTATTCTTAAGTAAGCCCTTAGCCCTATCTCCAGCCCCAGCCCTAGTCCGAGTCCCAGCTCCTGCCCCAGATCCTACAGAGCCCTTTATGCTCCTCGTAGGCCTTGCCCTGACACTGTCCTTAACTAAGGCCTTGACACTACTACTAACTCAGGCCGTGATACTGTTCCTATCTAAGTCCCTGACAGTGTCCCTGACTAATTGCCTGACTCTCCTCCTAACTCTGGCCCTGCCATTATACATAACAAAGGCTCTAACGCTCGTCCTTACCAAGGCCCTGACACTGTCCCTCACTAAGGCCCTGACACTATTTCTAACTCAGGCCGTGACATTATACCTAATGAAGGCTCTGATGCTAACCCTAACTAACGCCCTGACAGTGACCCTAACTAAGGCCTTGACACTATTCCTAAGTAAGCCCTTAGCCCTAGTCCCAACCCCAGCCCCAGCCCCAGTCCCAGTCCCAGCTCCTGCCCCAGATCCTACAGAGCCCTTTATCCTCCTCGTAGGCCTTGCCCTGACACTGTCCTTAACTAAGGCCTTGACACTACTACCAAATCAGGCCGTGATACTGTTCCTATCTAAGTCCCTGACAGTGTCCCTGACTAATTGCCTGACTCTCCTCCTAACTCTGGCCCTGCCATTATACATAACAAAGGCTCTAACGCTCGTCCTTACCAAGGACCTGACACTGTCCCTCACTAAGGCCCTGACACTAGTTCTACCTCAAGCTCTGACTGACATTATACCTAACAAAGGCTCTGATGCTAACCCTAACTAATGCCCTGACAGTGACCCTAACTAAGGCCTTGACACTATTCCTAACTAAGGCCCTAGCCCTAACCCTAGCCCTAGCCCTCGCCTACCCGATCCCCATCCCTATCCCCATCCCCATCCCCATCCCCAGTCCCTGATGCTGATCCTACAGAGGCCCTTATGCTCTTCCTCGGTCCTGCCCTGACACTGTCCCTACCAAAGGCCGTGATTCTGGTCCTAAAGAAGGCCCAGGTGCTCTCGATAACTAAGGCCTTCAAAGTGTCCCTTGCTCCGTTCCTGACTTTATCCCTAATCCGTAGTTAATGTCCTGCCTCTTACCTACCTGAAGCCCTAATACTGTGCCTAACTAAGGCCCTGACTAGTCATCACTAAGGCCCTGACACTGTTTGTAAGTAAGGCCTGGAAGGTGTCCCTAATGCAGGCCCTGCTGCCGGTAATAACTACAGGCCTAACACTATCCTGAGCTAATATACTGACCCATCTCGAACCAAGGTCCTGACACTATCCCTAAGTCAGCCCTGATGCTGGCCCTAAATAAAGCTGTGAGGCTGTCCCTAACACAGTCCCTGAAGCTCTCTGTCACGGAGGCCTTGACACTCGACCTAACTCAGGCCCTGATCATGTCTTTAACTAAGAGCGTAATGCTGATCCTACAGAGGCCCTGATGCTGCTCCTGAGTCATGCCCTGACAGTGTCCCCAGCTAGGGACCTGATGCTAGGCCTCACTTGGGCCCTGTCGCTCTCCCTATGTCAGGCTGAGACGCTGTCCCTACCTGAAGCCCTGACACTGGTTCTAAACAAGTTCCCGATATTCTCAGTAACTAAGGTGTTGACACTATACCTGGGTCATGTCCTGACAGTATACCTAGATCATAACTTATCCCTGTCTTTAGCTAAAGTCGAGCCTCTTATGGCAACTAAAGCCCTGATGCTATGCTTAACTGAGGCCCTGAATTTAGCCCCAAGGCCGTGATACTGTCCCTAACTAAGGCACTGATATTGTCCCTAAGTAAGGGCGGTGCTCTCTTCCTAACTCTGGCCCTGCAATTATATATAACAAAGGCTCTGACGCTCGTCCTAACCAAGGCCCTGACGCTGTCCCTCACTAAGGCCCTGACACTAGTTCTAACTCAGGCCGTGACATTATACCTAACGAAGGCTCTGATGCTAACCCTAACTTAGGCCCTGACAGTGACCCTAACTAAGGCCTTGACACTATTCCTAAGTAAGCCCCTAGCCCTAGCACCAGCCGCATCCCCAGCCCCATCCCCAGTCCCAGCTCCTTCCCCAGCTCCTACAGAGGCTTTTATTCTCCTCTTAAGCCTTGCCCTGACACTGTTCTTAACTAAGGCCTTGACACTACTACTAACTCAGGCCGTGATACTGTCCCTAACTAAGTCCCTGACAGTGTCCCTGACTAATTGCCTGACTCTCCTCCTAACTCTGGCCCTGCCATTATACATAACATAGGCTCTAAAGCTCGTCTTTAACCAGAACCTGATACTGTCCTTCACTAAGGCCCTGACACTACTTCTAACTCAAGCTCTGACATTATACCTAACAAAGGCTCTGATGCTAACCCTAACTAATGCCCTGACAGTGACCCTAACTAAGGCCTTGACACTATTCCTAACTAAGGCCTTAGCCCTAACCCTAGCTCTAGTCCTCCCCTTCCTGATCCCCATCCCCATCCCCATCCACAGTCCCTGATGCTGATCCTACAGAGGCCCTTATGCTCCTCCTAGGTCTTGCTCTGACACTGTCCCTACCAAAGGCCGTGATACTGGTCCTAAAGAAGGCCCAGGTGCTCTCGATAACTAAGGCCTTCAAAGTGTCCCTTGCTCCGTTCCTGACTTTATCCCTAGTCTGTAGTTAATGTCCTGCCTCTTACCTACCTGAAGCCCTAATACTGTGCCTAACTAAGGCCCTGTCTAGTCATCACTAAGGCCCTGACACTGTTTGTAAGTAAGCCCTGCAAGGTGTCCCTAACGCAGGCCCTGCTGCCGGCAATAACTAGAGGCCTAACACTATCCTGAGCTAATATACTGACCCATCTCGAACCAAGGTCCTGACACTATCCCTAAGTCAGCCCTGATGCTGGCCCTAAATAAAGCCGTGAGGCTGTCCCTAACACAGGCCCTGAAGCTATCCGTAACTGAGGCCTTGACACTCCACCTAACTGAGGCCCTGATCATGTCTTTAACTAAGAGCGTAATGCTGATCCTACAGAGGCCCTGATGCTGCTCCTGAGTCATGCCCTGACAGTGTCCCCAGCTAAGGACCTGATGCTAGGCCTCACTCGGGCCCTGTCGCTCTCCCTACGTCAGGCTGTGACGCTGTCCCTACCTGAAGCCCTGACACTGGTTCTAAACAAGGCCCGGATATTCTCAGTAACTCATGTGTTGACACTATACCTGGGTCATGTCCTGACAGTATACCTAGATCATAACTTATCCCTGTCTTTAGCTAAAGTCGAGCCTCTTATAGCAACTAAAGCCCTGATGCTATGCTTAACTGAGGCCCTGAATTTAGCCCCAAGGCCGTGATACTGTCCCTAACTAAGGCACTGATATTGTCCCTAAGTAAGGGCGGTACTCTCTTCCTAACTCTGGCCCTGCAATTATATATAACAAAGGCTCTGACGCTCGTCCTAACGAAGGCCGTGACACTGTCCCTCACTAAGGCCCTGACACTAGTTCTAACTCAGGCTGTGCCATTATACCTAACGAAGGCTCTGATGCTAACCCTAACTAAGGCCCTGACAGTGACCCTAACTAAGGCCTTGACACTATTCCTAAGTAAGCCCCAGCCCCAGCCCCAGTCCCAGCTCCTGCCCCAGATTCTACAGAGCCCTTTATGCTCCTCGTAGGCCTTGCCCTGACACTGTCCTTAACTAAGGCCTTGACACTACTACTAACTCAGGCCGTGATACTGTTCCTATCTAAGTCCCTGACAGTGTCCCTGACTAATTGCCTGACTCTCCTCCTAACTCTGGCCCTGCCATTATACATAACAAAGGCTCTAATGCTCGTCCTTACCATGGACCTGACACTGTGTCTCACTAAGATCCTGACACTACATGTAACTCAAGCTCTGACATTATACCTAACAAAGGCTCTGATGCTAACCCTAACTAAGGCCCTGACAGTGACCCTAACTAAGGCCTTGACACTATTCCTAACTAAGGCCCTAGTCCTAAGCCTAGCCCTAGCCCTCCCCTACCCGATCCCCATCCCCATCCCCATCCCCATCCCCATCCCCATCCCCATCCCCATCCCCATCCCCATCCCCAGTCCCTGATTCTGATCTTACAGAGGCCCTTATGCTCCTCCTAGGTCTTGCTCTGACACTGTCCCTACCAAAGGCCGTGATACTGGTCCTAAAGAAGGCCCAGGTGCTCTCGATAACTAAGGCCTTCAAAGTGTCCCTTGCTCCGTTCCTGACTTTATCCCTAGTCCGTAGTTAATGTCCTGCCTCTTACCTACCTGAAGCCCTAATACTGTGCCTAACTAAGGCCCTGACACTGTTTGTAAGTAAGGCCTGGAAGGTGTCCCTAATGCAGGCCCTGCTGCCGTTAATAACTACAGGCCTAACACTATCCTGAGCTAATATACTGACCCATCTCGAACCAAGGTCCTGACACTATCCCTAAGTCAGCCCTGATGCTGGCCCTAAATAAAGCTGTGAGGCTGTCCCTAACACAGTCCCTGAAGCTCTCTGTCACGGAGGCCTTGACACTCGACCTAACTCAGGCCCTGATCATGTCTTTAACTAAGAGCGTAATGCTGATCCTACAGAGGCCCTGATGCTGCTCCTGAGTCATGCCCTGACAGTGTCCCCAGCTAGGGACCTGATGCTAGGCCTCACTTGGGCCCTGTCGCTCTCCCTATGTCAGGCTGAGACGCTGTCCCTACCTGAAGCCCTGACACTGGTTCTAAACAAGTTCCCGATATTCTCAGTAACTAAGGGGTTGACACTATACCTGGGTCATGTCCTGACAGTATACCTAGATCATAACTTATCCCTGTCTTTAGCTAAAGTCGAGCCTCTTATGGCAACTAAAGCCCTGATGCTATGCTTAACTCAGGCCCTGAATTTAGCCCCAAGGCCGTGATACTGTCCCTAACTAAGGCACTGATATTGTCCCTAAGTAAGGGCGGTACTCTCTTCCTAACTCTGGCCCTGCAATTATATATAACAAAGGCTCTGACGCTCGTCCTAACGAAGGCCCTGACACTGTCCCTCACTAAGGCCCTGACACTAGTTCTAACTCAGGCTGTGCCATTATACCTAACGAAGGCTCTGATGCTAACCCTAACTAAGGCCCTGACAGTGACCCTAACTAAGGCCTTGACACTATTCCTAAGTAAGCCCCAGCCCCAGCCCCAGTCCCAGCTCCTGCCCCAGATTCTACAGAGCCCTTTATGCTCCTCGTAGGCCTTGCCCTGACACTGTCCTTAACTAAGGCCTTGACACTACTACTAACTCAGGCTGTGATACTGTTCCTATCTAAGTCCCTGACAGTGTCCCTGACTAATTGCCTGACTCTCCTCCTAACTCTGGCCCTGCCATTATACATAACAAAGGCTCTAACGCTCGTCCTTACCATGGACCTGACACTGTGTCTCACTAAGGTCCTGACACTACATGTAACTCAAGCTCTGACATTATACCTAACAAAGGCTCTGATGCTAACCCTAACTAAGGCCCTGACAGTGACCCTAACTAAGGCCTTGACACTATTCCTAACTAAGGCCCTAGTCCTAAGCCTAGCCCTAGCCCTCCCCTACCCGATCCCCATCCCCAGTCCTATCCCCAGTCCCTGATTCTGATCTTACAGAGGCCCTTATGCTCCTCCTAGGTTTTGCCCTGACACTATCCCTACCAAAGGCCGTGATACTGGTCCTAAAGAAGGCCCAGGTGCTCTCGATAACTAAGGCCTTCAAAGTGTCCCTTGCTCCGTTCCTGACTTTATCCCTAGTCCGTAGTTAATGTCCTGCCTCTTACCTACCTGAAGCCCTAATACTGTGCCTAACTAAGGCCCTGACACTGTTTGTAAGTAAGGCCTGGAAGGTGTCCCTAATGCAGGCCCTGCTGCCGGTAATAACTACAGGCCTAACACTATCCTGAGCTAATATAGTGACCCATCTCGAACCAAGGTCCTGACACTATCCCTAAGTCAGCCCTGATGCTGGCCCTAAATAAAGCTGTGAGGCTGTCCCTAACACAGTCCCTGAAGCTCTCTGTCACGGAGGCCTTGACACTCGACCTAACTCAGGCCCTGATCATGTCTTTAACTAAGAGCGTAATGCTGATCCTACAGAGGCCCTGATGCTGCTCCTGAGTCATGCCCTGACAGTGTCCCCAGCTAGGGACCTGATGCTAGGCCTCACTTGGGCCCTGTCGCTCTCCCTATGTCAGGCTGAGACGCTGTCCCTACCTGAAGCCCTGACACTGGTTCTAAACAAGTTCCCGATATTCTCAGTAACTAAGGTGTTGACACTATACCTGGGTCATGTCCTGACAGTATACCTAGATCATAACTTATCCCTGTCTTTAGCTAAAGTCGAGCCTCTTATGGCAACTAAAGCCCTGATGCTATGCTTAACTGAGGCCCTGAATTTAGCCCCAAGGCCGTGATACTGTCCCTAACTAAGGCACTGATATTGTCCCTAAGTAAGGGCGGTGCTCTCTTCCTAACTGTGGCCCTGCAATTATATATAACAAAGGCTCTGACGCTCGTCCTAACCAAGGCCCTGACGCTGTCCCTCACTAAGGCCCTGACACTAGTTCTAACTCAGGCCGTGACATTATACCTAACGAAGGCTCTGATGCTAACCCTAACTAAGGCCCTGACAGTGACCCTAACTAAGGCCTTGACACTATTCCTAAGTAAGCCCCTAGCCCTAGCACCAGCCGCATCCCCAGCCCCATCCCCAGTCCCAGCTCCTTCCCCAGCTCCTACAGAGGCTTTTATTCTCCTCTTAAGCCTTGCCCTGACACTGTTCTTAACTAAGGCCTTGACACTACTACTAACTCAGGCCGTGATACTGTCCCTAACTAAGTCCCTGACAGTGTCCCTGACTAATTGCCTGACTCTCCTCCTAACTCTGGCCCTGCCATTATACATAACATAGGCTCTAACGCTCGTCCTTACCCAGAACCTGACACTGTCCTTCACTAAGGCCCTGACACTACTTCTAACTCAAGCTCTGACATTATACCTAACAAAGGCTCTGATGCTAACCCTAACTAATGCCCTGACAGTGACCCTAACTAAGGCCTTGACACTATTCCTAACTAAGGCCTTAGCCCTAACCCTAGCTCTAGTCCTCCCCTTCCTGATCCCCATCCCCATCCACAGTCCCTGATGCTGATCCTACAGAGGCCCTTATGCTCCTCCTAGGTCTTGCTCTGACACTGTCCCTACCAAAGGCCGTGATACTGGTCCTAAAGAAGGCCCAGGTGCTCTCGATAACTAAGGCCTTCAAAGTGTCCCTTGCTCCGTTCCTGACTTTATCCCTAGTCTGTAGTTAATGTCCTGCCTCTTACCTACCTGAAGCCCTAATACTGTGCCTAACTAAGGCCCTGACTAGTCATCACTAAGGCCCTGACACTGTTTGTAAGTAAGCCCTGCAAGGTGTCCCTAATGCAGGCCCTGCTGCCGGCAATAACTAGAGGCCTAACACTATCCTGAGCTAATATACTGACCCATCTCGAACCAAGGTCCTGACATTATCCCTAAGTCAGCCCTGATGCTGGCCCTAAATAAAGCCGTGAGGCTGTCCCTAACACAGGCCCTGAAGCTATCCGTAACTGAGGCCTTGACACTCCACCTAACTGAGGCCCTGATCATGTCTTTAACTAAGAGCGTAATGCTGATCCTACAGAGGCCCTGATGCTGCTCCTGAGTCATGCCCTGACAGTGTCCCCAGCTAAGGACCTGATGCTAGGCCTCACTCGGGCCCTGTCGCTCTCCCTACGTCAGGCTGTGACGCTGTCCCTACCTGAAGCCCTGACACTGGTTCTAAACAAGGCCCGGATATTCTCAGTAACTCATGTGTTGACACTATACCTGGGTCATGTCCTGACAGTATACCTAGATCATAACTTATCCCTGTCTTTAGCTAAAGTCGAGCCTCTTATAGCAACTAAAGCCCTGATGCTATGCTTAACTGAGGCCCTGAATTTAGCCCCAAGGCCGTGATACTGTCCCTAACTAAGGCACTGATATTGTCCCTAAGTAAGGGCGGTACTCTCTTCCTAACTCTGGCCCTGCAATTATATATAACAAAGGCTCTGACGCTCGTCCTAACGAAGGCCGTGACACTGTCCCTCACTAAGGCCCTGACACTAGTTCTAACTCAGGCTGTGCCATTATACCTAACGAAGGCTCTGATGCTAACCCTAACTAAGGCCCTGACAGTGACCCTAACTAAGGCCTTGACACTATTCCTAAGTAAGCCCCAGCCCCAGCCCCAGTCCCAGCTCCTGCCCCAGATTCTACAGAGCCCTTTATGCTCCTCGTAGGCCTTGCCCTGACACTGTCCTTAACTAAGGCCTTGACACTACTACTAACTCAGGCCGTGATACTGTTCCTATCTAAGTCCCTGACAGTGTCCCTGACTAATTGCCTGACTCTCCTCCTAACTCTGGCCCTGCCATTATACATAACAAAGGCTCTAATGCTCGTCCTTACCATGGACCTGACACTGTGTCTCACTAAGGTCCTGACACTACATGTAACTCAAGCTCTGACATTATACCTAACAAAGGCTCTGATGCTAACCCTAACTAAGGCCCTGACAGTGACCCTAACTAAGGCCTTGACACTATTCCTAACTAAGGCCCTAGTCCTAAGCCTAGCCCTAGCCCTCCCCTACCCGATCCCCATCCCCATCCCCATCCCCATCCCCATCCCCAGTCCCTGATTCTGATCTTACAGAGGCCCTTATGCTCCTCCTAGGTCTTGCTCTGACACTGTCCCTACCAAAGGCCGTGATACTGGTCCTAAAGAAGGCCCAGGTGCTCTCGATAACTAAGGCCTTCAAAGTGTCCCTTGCTCCGTTCCTGACTTTATCCCTAGTCCGTAGTTAATGTCCTGCCTCTTACCTACCTGAAGCCCTAATACTGTGCCTAACCAAGGCCCTGACACTGTTTGTAAGTAAGGCCTGGAAGGTGTCCCTAATGCAGGCACTGCTGCCGTTAATAACTACAGGCCTAACACTATCCTGAGCTAATATACTGACCCATCTCGAACCAAGGTCCTGACACTATCCCTAAGTCAGCCCTGATGCTGGCCCTAAATAAAGCTGTGAGGCTGTCCCTAACACAGTCCCTGAAGCTCTCTGTCACGGAGGCCTTGACACTCGACCTAACTCAGGCCCTGATCATGTCTTTAACTAAGAGCGTAATGCTGATCCTACAGAGGCCCTGATGCTGCTCCTGAGTCATGCCCTGACAGTGTCCCCAGCTAGGGACCTGATGCTAGGCCTCACTTGGGCCCTGTCGCTCTCCCTATGTCAGGCTGAGACGCTGTCCCTACCTGAAACCCTGACACTGGTTCTAAACAAGTTCCCGATATTCTCAGTAACTAAGGTGTTGACACTATACCTGGGTCATGTCCTGACAGTATACCTAGATCATAACTTATCCCTGTCTTTAGCTAAAGTCGAGCCTCTTATGGCAACTAAAGCCCTGATGCTATGCTTAACTCAGGCCCTGAATTTAGCCCCAAGGCCGTGATACTGTCCCTAACTAAGGCACTGATATTGTCCCTAAGTAAGGGCGGTACTCTCTTCCTAACTCTGGCCCTGCAATTATATATGACAAAGGCTCTGACGCTCGTCCTAACCAAGGCCCTGACGCTGTCCCTCACTAAGGCCCTGACACTAGTTCTAACTCAGGCCGTGACATTATACCTAACGAAGGCTCTGATGCTAACCCTAACTAAGGCCCTGACAGTGACCCTAACTAAGGCCTTGACACTATTCCTAAGTAAGCCCCTAGCCCTAGCACCAGCCGCATCCACAGCCCCATCCCCAGTCCCAGCTCCTTCCCCAGCTCCTACAGAGGCTTTTATTCTCCTCTTAAGCCTTGCCCTGACACTGTTCTTAACTAAGGCCTTGACACTACTACTAACTCAGGCCGTGATACTGTCCCTAACTAAGTCCCTGACAGTGTCCCTGACTAATTGCCTGACTCTCCTCCTAACTCTGGCCCTGCCATTATACATAACATAGGCTCTAACGCTCGTCCTTACCCAGAACCTGACACTGTCCTTCACTAAGGCCCTGACACTACTTCTAACTCAAGCTCTGACATTATACCTAACAAAGGCTCTGATGCTAACCCTAACTAATGCCCTGACAGTGACCCTAACTAAGGCCTTGACACTATTCCTAACTAAGGCCTTAGCCCTAACCCTAGCTCTAGTCCTCCCCTTCCTGATCCCCATCCCCATCCACAGTCCCTGATGCTGATCCTACAGAGGCCCTTATGCTCCTCCTAGGTCTTGCTCTGACACTGTCCCTACCAAAGGCCGTGATACTGGTCCTAAAGAAGGCCCAGGTGCTCTCGATAACTAAGGCCTTCAAAGTGTCCCTTGCTCCGTTCCTGACTTTATCCCTAGTCTGTAGTTAATGTCCTGCCTCTTACCTACCTGAAGCCCTAATACTGTGCCTAACTAAGGCCCTGACTAGTCATCACTAAGGCCCTGACACTGTTTGTAAGTAAGCCCTGCAAGGTGTCCCTAATGCAGGCCCTGCTGCCGGCAATAACTAGAGGCCTAACACTATCCTGAGCTAATATACTGACCCATCTCGAACCAAGGTCCTGACATTATCCCTAAGTCAGCCCTGATGCTGGCCCTAAATAAAGCCGTGAGGCTGTCCCTAACACAGGCCCTGAAGCTATCCGTAACTGAGGCCTTGACACTCCACCTAACTGAGGCCCTGATCATGTCTTTAACTAAGAGCGTAATGCTGATCCTACAGAGGCCCTGATGCTGCTCCTGAGTCATGCCCTGACAGTGTCCCCAGCTAAGGACCTGATGCTAGGCCTCACTCGGGCCCTGTCGCTCTCCCTACGTCAGGCTGTGACGCTGTCCCTACCTGAAGCCCTGACACTGGTTCTAAACAAGGCCCGGATATTCTCAGTAACTCATGTGTTGACACTATACCTGGGTCATGTCCTGACAGTATACCTAGATCATAACTTATCCCTGTCTTTAGCTAAAGTCGAGCCTCTTATAGCAACTAAAGCCCTGATGCTATGCTTAACTGAGGCCCTGAATTTAGCCCCAAGGCCGTGATACTGTCCCTAACTAAGGCACTGATATTGTCCCTAAGTAAGGGCGGTACTCTCTTCCTAACTCTGGCCCTGCAATTATATATAACAAAGGCTCTGACGCTCGTCCTAACGAAGGCCGTGACACTGTCCCTCACTAAGGCCCTGACACTAGTTCTAACTCAGGCTGTGCCATTATACCTAACGAAGGCTCTGATGCTAACCCTAACTAAGGCCCTGACAGTGACCCTAACTAAGGCCTTGACACTATTCCTAAGTAAGCCCCAGCCCCAGCCCCAGTCCCAGCTCCTGCCCCAGATTCTACAGAGCCCTTTATGCTCCTCGTAGGCCTTGCCCTGACACTGTCCTTAACTAAGGCCTTGACACTACTACTAACTCAGGCCGTGATACTGTTCCTATCTAAGTCCCTGACAGTGTCCCTGACTAATTGCCTGACTCTCCTCCTAACTCTGGCCCTGCTATTATACATAACAAAGGCTCTAATGCTCGTCCTTACCATGGACCTGACACTGTGTCTCACTAAGGTCCTGACACTACATGTAACTCAAGCTCTGACATTATACCTAACAAAGGCTCTGATGCTAACCCTAACTAAGGCCCTGACAGTGACCCTAACTAAGGCCTTGACACTATTCCTAACTAAGGCCCTAGTCCTAAGCCTAGCCCTAGCCCTCCCCTACCCGATCCCCATCCCCATCCCCATCCCCATCCCCATCCCCATCCCCAGTCCCTGATTCTGATCTTACAGAGGCCCTTATGCTCCTCCTAGGTCTTGCTCTGACACTGTCCCTACCAAAGGCCGTGATACTGGTCCTAAAGAAGGCCCAGGTGCTCTCGATAACTAAGGCCTTCAAAGTGTCCCTTGCTCCGTTCCTGACTTTATCCCTAGTCCGTAGTTAATGTCCTGCCTCTTACCTACCTGAAGCCCTAATACTGTGCCTAACCAAGGCCCTGACACTGTTTGTAAGTAAGGCCTGGAAGGTGTCCCTAATGCAGGCACTGCTGCCGTTAATAACTACAGGCCTAACACTATCCTGAGCTAATATACTGACCCATCTCGAACCAAGGTCCTGACACTATCCCTAAGTCAGCCCTGATGCTGGCCCTAAATAAAGCTGTGAGGCTGTCCCTAACACAGTCCCTGAAGCTCTCTGTCACGGAGGCCTTGACACTCGACCTAACTCAGGCCCTGATCATGTCTTTAACTAAGAGCGTAATGCTGATCCTACAGAGGCCCTGATGCTGCTCCTGAGTCATGCCCTGACAGTGTCCCCAGCTAGGGACCTGATGCTAGGCCTCACTTGGGCCCTGTCGCTCTCCCTATGTCAGGCTGAGACGCTGTCCCTACCTGAAACCCTGACACTGGTTCTAAACAAGTTCCCGATATTCTCAGTAACTAAGGTGTTGACACTATACCTGGGTCATGTCCTGACAGTATACCTAGATCATAACTTATCCCTGTCTTTAGCTAAAGTCGAGCCTCTTATGGCAACTAAAGCCCTGATGCTATGCTTAACTCAGGCCCTGAATTTAGCCCCAAGGCCGTGATACTGTCCCTAACTAAGGCACTGATATTGTCCCTAAGTAAGGGCGGTACTCTCTTCCTAACTCTGGCCCTGCAATTATATATGACAAAGGCTCTGACGCTCGTCCTAACCAAGGCCCTGACGCTGTCCCTCACTAAGGCCCTGACACTAGTTCTAACTCAGGCCGTGACATTATACCTAACGAAGGCTCTGATGCTAACCCTAACTAAGGCCCTGACAGTGACCCTAACTAAGGCCTTGACACTATTCCTAAGTAAGCCCCTAGCCCTAGCACCAGCCGCATCCACAGCCCCATCCCCAGTCCCAGCTCCTTCCCCAGCTCCTACAGAGGCTTTTATTCTCCTCTTAAGCCTTGCCCTGACACTGTTCTTAACTAAGGCCTTGACACTACTACTAACTCAGGCCGTGATACTGTCCCTAACTAAGTCCCTGACAGTGTCCCTGACTAATTGCCTGACTCTCCTCCTAACTCTGGCCCTGCCATTATACATAACATAGGCTCTAACGCTCGTCCTTACCCAGAACCTGACACTGTCCTTCACTAAGGCCCTGACACTACTTCTAACTCAAGCTCTGACATTATACCTAACAAAGGCTCTGATGCTAACCCTAACTAATGCCCTGACAGTGACCCTAACTAAGGCCTTGACACTATTCCTAACTAAGGCCTTAGCCCTAACCCTAGCTCTAGTCCTCCCCTTCCTGATCCCCATCCCCATCCACAGTCCCTGATGCTGATCCTACAGAGGCCCTTATGCTCCTCCTAGGTCTTGCTCTGACACTGTCCCTACCAAAGGCCGTGATACTGGTCCTAAAGAAGGCCCAGGTGCTCTCGATAACGAAGGCCTTCAAAGTGTCCCTTGCTCCGTTCCTGACTTTATCCCTAGTCTGTAGTTAATGTCCTGCCTCTTACCTACCTGAAGCCCTAATACTGTGCCTAACTAAGGCCCTGACTAGTCATCACTAAGGCCCTGACACTGTTTGTAAGTAAGCCCTGCAAGGTGTCCCTAATGCAGGCCCTGCTGCCGGCAATAACTAGAGGCCTAACACTATCCTGAGCTAATATACTGACCCATCTCGAACCAAGGTCCTGACATTATCCCTAAGTCAGCCCTGATGCTGGCCCTAAATAAAGCCGTGAGGCTGTCCCTAACACAGGCCCTGAAGCTATCCGTAACTGAGGCCTTGACACTCCACCTAACTGAGGCCCTGATCATGTCTTTAACTAAGAGCGTAATGCTGATCCTACAGAGGCCCTGATGCTGCTCCTGAGTCATGCCCTGACAGTGTCCCCAGCTAAGGACCTGATGCTAGGCCTCACTCGGGCCCTGTCGCTCTCCCTACGTCAGGCTGTGACGCTGTCCCTACCTGAAGCCCTGACACTGGTTCTAAACAAGGCCCGGATATTCTCAGTAACTCATGTGTTGACACTATACCTGGGTCATGTCCTGACAGTATACCTAGATCATAACTTATCCCTGTCTTTAGCTAAAGTCGAGCCTCTTATAGCAACTAAAGCCCTGATGCTATGCTTAACTGAGGCCCTGAATTTAGCCCCAAGGCCGTGATACTGTCCCTAACTAAGGCACTGATATTGTCCCTAAGTAAGGGCGGTACTCTCTTCCTAACTCTGGCCCTGCAATTATATATAACAAAGGCTCTGACGCTCGTCCTAACGAAGGCCGTGACACTGTCCCTCACTAAGGCCCTGACACTAGTTCTAACTCAGGCTGTGCCATTATACCTAACGAAGGCTCTGATGCTAACCCTAACTAAGGCCCTGACAGTGACCCTAACTAAGGCCTTGACACTATTCCTAAGTAAGCCCCAGCCCCAGCCCCAGTCCCAGTTCCTGCCCCAGATTCTACAGAGCCCTTTATGCTCCTCGTAGGCCTTGCCCTGACACTGTCCTTAACTAAGGCCTTGACACTACTACTAACTCAGGCCGTGATACTGTTCCTATCTAAGTCCCTGACAGTGTCCCTGACTAATTGCCTGACTCTCCTCCTAACTCTGGCCCTGCCATTATACATAACAAAGGCTCTAATGCTCGTCCTTACCATGGACCTGACACTGTGTCTCACTAAGGTCCTGACACTACATGTAACTCAAGCTCTGACATTATACCTAACAAAGGCTCTGATGCTAACCCTAACTAAGGCCCTGACAGTGACCCTAACTAAGGCCTTGACACTATTCCTAACTAAGGCCCTAGTCCTAAGCCTAGCCCTAGCCCTCCCCTACCCGATCCCCATCCCCAGTCCTATCCCCAGTCCCTGATTCTGATCTTACAGAGGCCCTTATGCTCCTCCTAGGTTTTGCCCTGACACTATCCCTACCAAAGGCCGTGATACTGGTCCTAAAGAAGGCCCAGGTGCTCTCGATAACTAAGGCCTTCAAAGTGTCCCTTGCTCCGTTCCTGACTTTATCCCTAGTCCGTAGTTAATGTCCTGCCTCTTACCTACCTGAAGCCCTAATACTGTGCCTAACTAAGGCCCTGACTAGTCATCACTAAGGCCCTGACACTGTTTGTAAGTAAGGCCTGGAAGGTGTCCCTAATGCAGGCCCTGCTGCCGGTAATAACTACAGTCCTAACACTATCCTGAGCTAATATACTGACCCATCTCGAACCAAGGTCCTGACACTATCCCTAAGTCAGCCCTGATGCTGGCCCTAAATAAAGCTGTGAGGCTGTCCCTAACACAGTCCCTGAAGCTCTCTGTCACAGAGGCCTTGACACTCGACCTAACTCAGGCCCTGATCATGTCTTTAACTAAGAGCGTAATGCTGATCCTACAGAGGCCCTGATGCTGCTCCTGAGTCATGCCCTGACAGTGTCCCCAGCTAGGGACCTGATGCTAGGCCTCACTTGGGCCCTGTCGCTCTCCCTATGTCAGGCTGAGACGCTGTCCCTACCTGAAGCCCTGACACTGGTTCTAAACAAGTTCCCGATATTCTCAGTAACTAAGGTGTTGACACTATACCTGGGTCATGTCCTGACAGTATACCTAGATCATAACTTATCCCTGTCTTTAGCTAAAGTCGAGCCTCTTATGGCAACTAAAGCCCTGATGCTACGCTTAAATGAGGCCCTGAATTTAGCCCCAAGGCCGTGATACTGTCCCTAACTAAGGCACTGATATTGTCCCTAAGTAAGGGCGGTACTCTCTTCCTAACTCTGGCCCTGCAATTATATATAACAAAGGCTCTGACGCTCGTCCTAACCAAGGCCCTGACGCTGTCCCTCACTAAGGCCCTGACACTAGTTCTAACTCAGGCCGTGACATTATACCTAACGAAGGCTCTGATGCTAACCCTAACTAAGGCCCTGACAGTGACCCTAACTAAGGCCTTGACACTATTCCTAAGTAAGCCCCTAGCCCTAGCACCAGCCGCATCCCCAGCCCCATCCCCAGTCCCAGCTCCTTCCCCAGCTCCTACAGAGGCTTTTATTCTCCTCTTAAGCCTTGCCCTGACACTGTTCTTAACTAAGGCCTTGACACTACTACTAACTCAGGCCGTGATACTGTCCCTAACTAAGTCCCTGACAGTGTCCCTGACTAATTGCCTGACTCTCCTCCTAACTCTGGCCCTGCCATTATACATAACATAGGCTCTAACGCTCGTCCTTAACCAGAACCTGACACTGTCCTTCACTAAGGCCCTGACACTACTTCTAACTCAAGCTCTGACATTATACCTAACAAAGGCTCTGATGCTAACCCTAACTAATGCCCTGACAGTGACCCTAACTAAGGCCTTGACACTATTCCTAACTAAGGCCCTAGTCCTAAGCCTAGCCCTAGCCCTCCCCTACCCGATCCCCATCCCCATCCCCATCCCCATCCCCATCCCCATCCCCATCCCCATCCCCAGTCCCTGATTCTGATCTTACAGAGGCCCTTATGCTCCTCCTAGGTTTTGCCCTGACACTATCCCTACCAAAGGTCGTGATACTGGTCCTAAAGAAGGCCCAGGTGCTCTCGATAACTAAGGCCTTCAAAGTGTCCCTTGCTCCGTTCCTGACTTTATCCCTAGTCCGTAGTTAATGTCCTGCCTCTTACCTACCTGAAGCCCTAATACTGTGCCTAACTAAGGCCCTGACTAGTCATCACTAAGGCCCTGACACTGTTTGTAAGTAAGGCCTGGAAGGTGTCCCTAATGCAGGCCCTGCTGCCGGTAATAACTACAGGCCTAACACTATCCTGAGCTAATATACTGACCCATCTCGAACCAAGGTCCTGACACTATCCCTAAGTCAGCCCTGATGCTGGCCCTAAATAAAGCTGTGAGGCTGTCCCTAACACAGTCCCTGAAGCTCTCTGTCACGGAGGCCTTGACACTCGACCTAACTCAGGCCCTGATCATGTCTTTAACTAAGAGCGTAATGCTGATCCTACAGAGGCCCTGATGCTGCTCCTGAGTCATGCCCTGACAGTGTCCCCAGCTAGGGACCTGATGCTAGGCCTCACTTGGGCCCTGTCGCTCTCCCTATGTCAGGCTGAGACGCTGTCCCTACCTGAAGCCCTGACACTGGTTCTAAACAAGTTCCCGATATTCTCAGTAACTAAGGTGTTGACACTATACCTGGGTCATGTCCTGACAGTATACCTAGATCATAACTTATCCCTGTCTTTAGCTAAAGTCGAGCCTCTTATGGCAACTAAAGCCCTGATGCTATGCTTAACTGAGGCCCTGAATTTAGCCCCAAGGCCGTGATACTGTCCCTAACTAAGGCACTGATATTGTCCCTAAGTAAGGGCGGTACTCTCTTCCTAACTCTGGCCCTGCAATTATATATGACAAAGGCTCTGACGCTCGTCCTAACCAAGGCCCTGACGCTGTCCCTCACTAAGGCCCTGACACTAGTTCTAACTCAGGCCGTGACATTATACCTAACGAAGGCTCTGATGCTAACCCTAACTAAGGCCCTGACAGTGACCCTAACTAAGGCCTTGACACTATTCCTAAGTAAGCCCCTAGCCCTAGCACCAGCCGCATCCACAGCCCCATCCCCAGTCCCAGCTCCTTCCCCAGCTCCTACAGAGGCTTTTATTCTCCTCTTAAGCCTTGCCCTGACACTGTTCTTAACTAAGGCCTTGACACTACTACTAACTCAGGCCGTGATACTGTCCCTAACTAAGTCCCTGACAGTGTCCCTGACTAATTGCCTGACTCTCCTCCTAACTCTGGCCCTGCCATTATACATAACATAGGCTCTAACGCTCGTCCTTACCCAGAACCTGACACTGTCCTTCACTAAGGCCCTGACACTACTTCTAACTCAAGCTCTGACATTATACCTAACAAAGGCTCTGATGCTAACCCTAACTAATGCCCTGACAGTGACCCTAACTAAGGCCTTGACACTATTCCTAACTAAGGCCTTAGCCCTAACCCTAGCTCTAGTCCTCCCCTTCCTGATCCCCATCCCCATCCACAGTCCCTGATGCTGATCCTACAGAGGCCCTTATGCTCCTCCTAGGTCTTGCTCTGACACTGTCCCTACCAAAGGCCGTGATACTGGTCCTAAAGAAGGCCCAGGTGCTCTCGATAACTAAGGCCTTCAAAGTGTCCCTTGCTCCGTTCCTGACTTTATCCCTAGTCTGTAGTTAATGTCCTGCCTCTTACCTACCTGAAGCCCTAATACTGTGCCTAACTAAGGCCCTGACTAGTCATCACTAAGGCCCTGACACTGTTTGTAAGTAAGCCCTGCAAGGTGTCCCTAACGCAGGCCCTGCTGCCGGCAATAACTAGAGGCCTAACACTATCCTGAGCTAATATACTGACCCATCTCGAACCAAGGTCCTGACACTATCCCTAAGTCAGCCCTGATGCTGGCCCTAAATAAAGCCGTGAGGCTGTCCCTAACACAGGCCCTGAAGCTATCCGTAACTGAGGCCTTGACACTCCACCTAACTGAGGCCCTGATCATGTCTTTAACTAAGAGCGTAATGCTGATCCTACAGAGGCCCTGATGCTGCTCCTGAGTCATGCCCTGACAGTGTCCCCAGCTAAGGACCTGATGCTAGGCCTCACTCGGGCCCTGTCGCTCTCCCTACGTCAGGCTGTGACGCTGTCCCTACCTGAAGCCCTGACACTGGTTCTAAACAAGGCCCGGATATTCTCAGTAACTCATGTGTTGACACTATACCTGGGTCATGTCCTGACAGTATACCTAGATCATAACTTATCCCTGTCTTTAGCTAAAGTCGAGCCTCTTATAGCAACTAAAGCCCTGATGCTATGCTTAACTGAGGCCCTGAATTTAGCCCCAAGGCCGTGATACTGTCCCTAACTAAGGCACTGATATTGTCCCTAAGTAAGGGCGGTACTCTCTTCCTAACTCTGGCCGTGCAATTATATATAACAAAGGCTCTGACGCTCGTCCTAACGAAGGCCGTGACACTGTCCCTCACTAAGGCCCTGACACTAGTTCTAACTCAGGCTGTGCCATTATACCTAACGAAGGCTCTGATGCTAACCCTAACTAAGGCCCTGACAGTGACCCTAACTAAGGCCTTGACACTATTCCTAAGTAAGCCCCAGCCCCAGCCCCAGTCCCAGCTCCTGCCCCAGATTCTACAGAGCCCTTTATGCTCCTCGTAGGCCTTGCCCTGACACTGTCCTTAACTAAGGCCTTGACACTACTACTAACTCAGGCCGTGATACTGTTCCTATCTAAGTCCCTGACAGTGTCCCTGACTAATTGCCTGACTCTCCTCCTAACTCTGGCCCTGCCATTATACATAACAAAGGCTCTAATGCTCGTCCTTACCATGGACCTGACACTGTGTCTCACTAAGATCCTGACACTACATGTAACTCAAGCTCTGACATTATACCTAACAAAGGCTCTGATGCTAACCCTAACTAAGGCCCTGACAGTGACCCTAACTAAGGCCTTGACACTATTCCTAACTAAGGCCCTAGTCCTAAGCCTAGCCCTAGCCCTCCCCTACCCGATCCCCATCCCCATCCCCATCCCCATCCCCATCCCCATCCCCATCCCCAGTCCCTGATTCTGATCTTACAGAGGCCCTTATGCTCCTCCTAGGTCTTGCTCTGACACTGTCCCTACCAAAGGCCGTGATACTGGTCCTAAAGAAGGCCCAGGTGCTCTCGATAACTAAGGCCTTCAAAGTGTCCCTTGCTCCGTTCCTGACTTTATCCCTAGTCCGTAGTTAATGTCCTGCCTCTTACCTACCTGAAGCCCTAATACTGTGCCTAACTAAGGCCCTGACACTGTTTGTAAGTAAGGCCTGGAAGGTGTCCCTAATGCAGGCCCTGCTGCCGTTAATAACTACAGGCCTAACACTATCCTGAGCTAATATACTGACCCATCTCGAACCAAGGTCCTGACACTATCCCTAAGTCAGCCCTGATGCTGGCCCTAAATAAAGCTGTGAGGCTGTCCCTAACACAGTCCCTGAAGCTCTCTGTCACGGAGGCCTTGACACTCGACCTAACTCAGGCCCTGATCATGTCTTTAACTAAGAGCGTAATGCTGATCCTACAGAGGCCCTGATGCTGCTCCTGAGTCATGCCCTGACAGTGTCCCCAGCTAGGGACCTGATGCTAGGCCTCACTTGGGCCCTGTCGCTCTCCCTATGTCAGGCTGAGACGCTGTCCCTACCTGAAGCCCTGACACTGGTTCTAAACAAGTTCCCGATATTCTCAGTAACTAAGGGGTTGACACTATACCTGGGTCATGTCCTGACAGTATACCTAGATCATAACTTATCCCTGTCTTTAGCTAAAGTCGAGCCTCTTATGGCAACTAAAGCCCTGATGCTATGCTTAACTCAGGCCCTGAATTTAGCCCCAAGGCCGTGATACTGTCCCTAACTAAGGCACTGATATTGTCCCTAAGTAAGGGCGGTACTCTCTTCCTAACTCTGGCCCTGCAATTATATATGACAAAGGCTCTGACGCTCGTCCTAACCAAGGCCCTGACACTAGTTCTAACTCAGGCCGTGACATTATACCTAACGAAGGCTCTGATGCTAACCCTAACTAAGGCCCTGACAGTGACCCTAACTAAGGCCTTGACACTATTCCTAAGTAAGCCCCTAGCCCTAGCACCAGCCGCATCCACAGCCCCATCCCCAGTCCCAGCTCCTTCCCCAGCTCCTACAGAGGCTTTTATTCTCCTCTTAAGCCTTGCCCTGACACTGTTCTTAACTAAGGCCTTGACACTACTACTAACTCAGGCCGTGATACTGTCCCTAACTAAGTCCCTGACAGTGTCCCTGACTAATTGCCTGACTCTCCTCCTAACTCTGGCCCTGCCATTATACATAACATAGGCTCTAACGCTCGTCCTTACCCAGAACCTGACACTGTCCTTCACTAAGGCCCTGACACTACTTCTAACTCAAGCTCTGACATTATACCTAACAAAGGCTCTGATGCTAACCCTAACTAATGCCCTGACAGTGACCCTAACTAAGGCCTTGACACTATTCCTAACTAAGGCCTTAGCCCTAACCCTAGCTCTAGTCCTCCCCTTCCTGATCCCCATCCCCATCCACAGTCCCTGATGCTGATCCTACAGAGGCCCTTATGCTCCTCCTAGGTCTTGCTCTGACACTGTCCCTACCAAAGGCCGTGATACTGGTCCTAAAGAAGGCCCAGGTGCTCTCGATAACTAAGGCCTTCAAAGTGTCCCTTGCTCCGTTCCTGACTTTATCCCTAGTCTGTAGTTAATGTCCTGCCTCTTACCTACCTGAAGCCCTAATACTGTGCCTAACTAAGGCCCTGACTAGTCATCACTAAGGCCCTGACACTGTTTGTAAGTAAGCCCTGCAAGGTGTCCCTAATGCAGGCCCTGCTGCCGGCAATAACTAGAGGCCTAACACTATCCTGAGCTAATATACTGACCCATCTCGAACCAAGGTCCTGACATTATCCCTAAGTCAGCCCTGATGCTGGCCCTAAATAAAGCCGTGAGGCTGTCCCTAACACAGGCCCTGAAGCTATCCGTAACTGAGGCCTTGACACTCCACCTAACTGAGGCCCTGATCATGTCTTTAACTAAGAGCGTAATGCTGATCCTACAGAGGCCCTGATGCTGCTCCTGAGTCATGCCCTGACAGTGTCCCCAGCTAAGGACCTGATGCTAGGCCTCACTCGGGCCCTGTCGCTCTCCCTACGTCAGGCTGTGACGCTGTCCCTACCTGAAGCCCTGACACTGGTTCTAAACAAGGCCCGGATATTCTCAGTAACTCATGTGTTGACACTATACCTGGGTCATGTCCTGACAGTATACCTAGATCATAACTTATCCCTGTCTTTAGCTAAAGTCGAGCCTCTTATAGCAACTAAAGCCCTGATGCTATGCTTAACTGAGGCCCTGAATTTAGCCCCAAGGCCGTGATACTGTCCCTAACTAAGGCACTGATATTGTCCCTAAGTAAGGGCGGTACTCTCTTCCTAACTCTGGCCCTGCAATTATATATAACAAAGGCTCTGACGCTCGTCCTAACGAAGGCCGTGACACTGTCCCTCACTAAGGCCCTGACACTAGTTCTAACTCAGGCTGTGCCATTATACCTAACGAAGGCTCTGATGCTAACCCTAACTAAGGCCCTGACAGTGACCCTAACTAAGGCCTTGACACTATTCCTAAGTAAGCCCCAGCCCCAGCCCCAGTCCCAGCTCCTGCCCCAGATTCTACAGAGCCCTTTATGCTCCTCGTAGGCCTTGCCCTGACACTGTCCTTAACTAAGGCCTTGACACTACTACTAACTCAGGCCGTGATACTGTTCCTATCTAAGTCCCTGACAGTGTCCCTGACTAATTGCCTGACTCTCCTCCTAACTCTGGCCCTGCCATTATACATAACAAAGGCTCTAATGCTCGTCCTTACCATGGACCTGACACTGTGTCTCACTAAGGTCCTGACACTACATGTAACTCAAGCTCTGACATTATACCTAACAAAGGCTCTGATGCTAACCCTAACTAAGGCCCTGACAGTGACCCTAACTAAGGCCTTGACACTATTCCTAACTAAGGCCCTAGTCCTAAGCCTAGCCCTAGCCCTCCCCTACCCGATCCCCATCCCCATCCCCATCCCCATCCCCATCCCCATCCCCAGTCCCTGATTCTGATCTTACAGAGGCCCTTATGCTCCTCCTAGGTCTTGCTCTGACACTGTCCCTACCAAAGGCCGTGATACTGGTCCTAAAGAAGGCCCAGGTGCTCTCGATAACTAAGGCCTTCAAAGTGTCCCTTGCTCCGTTCCTGACTTTATCCCTAGTCCGTAGTTAATGTCCTGCCTCTTACCTACCTGAAGCCCTAATACTGTGCCTAACCAAGGCCCTGACACTGTTTGTAAGTAAGGCCTGGAAGGTGTCCCTAATGCAGGCACTGCTGCCGTTAATAACTACAGGCCTAACACTATCCTGAGCTAATATACTGACCCATCTCGAACCAAGGTCCTGACACTATCCCTAAGTCAGCCCTGATGCTGGCCCTAAATAAAGCTGTGAGGCTGTCCCTAACACAGTCCCTGAAGCTCTCTGTCACGGAGGCCTTGACACTCGACCTAACTCAGGCCCTGATCATGTCTTTAACTAAGAGCGTAATGCTGATCCTACAGAGGCCCTGATGCTGCTCCTGAGTCATGCCCTGACAGTGTCCCCAGCTAGGGACCTGATGCTAGGCCTCACTTGGGCCCTGTCGCTCTCCCTATGTCAGGCTGAGACGCTGTCCCTACCTGAAGCCCTGACACTGGTTCTAAACAAGTTCCCGATATTCTCAGTAACTAAGGGGTTGACACTATACCTGGGTCATGTCCTGACAGTATACCTAGATCATAACTTATCCCTGTCTTTAGCTAAAGTCGAGCCTCTTATGGCAACTAAAGCCCTGATGCTATGCTTAACTCAGGCCCTGAATTTAGCCCCAAGGCCGTGATACTGTCCCTAACTAAGGCACTGATATTGTCCCTAAGTAAGGGCGGTACTCTCTTCCTAACTCTGGCCCTGCAATTATATATGACAAAGGCTCTGACGCTCGTCCTAACCAAGGCCCTGACACTAGTTCTAACTCAGGCCGTGACATTATACCTAACGAAGGCTCTGATGCTAACCCTAACTAAGGCCCTGACAGTGACCCTAACTAAGGCCTTGACACTATTCCTAAGTAAGCCCCTAGCCCTAGCACCAGCCGCATCCCCAGCCCCATCCCCAGTCCCAGCTCCTTCCCCAGCTCCTACAGAGGCTTTTATTCTCCTCTTAAGCCTTGCCCTGACACTGTTCTTAACTAAGGCCTTGACACTACTACTAACTCAGGCCGTGATACTGTCCCTAACTAAGTCCCTGACAGTGTCCCTGACTAATTGCCTGACTCTCCTCCTAACTCTGGCCCTGCCATTATACATAACATAGGCTCTAACGCTCGTCCTTACCCAGAACCTGACACTGTCCTTCACTAAGGCCCTGACACTACTTCTAACTCAAGCTCTGACATTATACCTAACAAAGGCTCTGATGCTAACCCTAACTAATGCCCTGACAGTGACCCTAACTAAGGCCTTGACACTATTCCTAACTAAGGCCTTAGCCCTAACCCTAGCTCTAGTCCTCCCCTTCCTGATCCCCATCCCCATCCACAGTCCCTGATGCTGATCCTACAGAGGCCCTTATGCTCCTCCTAGGTCTTGCTCTGACACTGTCCCTACCAAAGGCCGTGATACTGGTCCTAAAGAAGGCCCAGGTGCTCTCGATAACTAAGGCCTTCAAAGTGTCCCTTGCTCCGTTCCTGACTTTATCCCTAGTCTGTAGTTAATGTCCTGCCTCTTACCTACCTGAAGCCCTAATACTGTGCCTAACTAAGGCCCTGACTAGTCATCACTAAGGCCCTGACACTGTTTGTAAGTAAGCCCTGCAAGGTGTCCCTAATGCAGGCCCTGCTGCCGGCAATAACTAGAGGCCTAACACTATCCTGAGCTAATATACTGACCCATCTCGAACCAAGGTCCTGACATTATCCCTAAGTCAGCCCTGATGCTGGCCCTAAATAAAGCCGTGAGGCTGTCCCTAACACAGGCCCTGAAGCTATCCGTAACTGAGGCCTTGACACTCCACCTAACTGAGGCCCTGATCATGTCTTTAACTAAGAGCGTAATGCTGATCCTACAGAGGCCCTGATGCTGCTCCTGAGTCATGCCCTGACAGTGTCCCCAGCTAAGGACCTGATGCTAGGCCTCACTCGGGCCCTGTCGCTCTCCCTACGTCAGGCTGTGACGCTGTCCCTACCTGAAGCCCTGACACTGGTTCTAAACAAGGCCCGGATATTCTCAGTAACTCATGTGTTGACACTATACCTGGGTCATGTCCTGACAGTATACCTAGATCATAACTTATCCCTGTCTTTAGCTAAAGTCGAGCCTCTTATAGCAACTAAAGCCCTGATGCTATGCTTAACTGAGGCCCTGAATTTAGCCCCAAGGCCGTGATACTGTCCCTAACTAAGGCACTGATATTGTCCCTAAGTAAGGGCGGTACTCTCTTCCTAACTCTGGCCCTGCAATTATATATAACAAAGGCTCTGACGCTCGTCCTAACGAAGGCCGTGACACTGTCCCTCACTAAGGCCCTGACACTAGTTCTAACTCAGGCTGTGCCATTATACCTAACGAAGGCTCTGATGCTAACCCTAACTAAGGCCCTGACAGTGACCCTAACTAAGGCCTTGACACTATTCCTAAGTAAGCCCCAGCCCCAGCCCCAGTCCCAGCTCCTGCCCCAGATTCTACAGAGCCCTTTATGCTCCTCGTAGGCCTTGCCCTGACACTGTCCTTAACTAAGGCCTTGACACTACTACTAACTCAGGCCGTGATACTGTTCCTATCTAAGTCCCTGACAGTGTCCCTGACTAATTGCCTGACTCTCCTCCTAACTCTGGCCCTGCCATTATACATAACAAAGGCTCTAATGCTCGTCCTTACCATGGACCTGACACTGTGTCTCACTAAGGTCCTGACACTACATGTAACTCAAGCTCTGACATTATACCTAACAAAGGCTCTGATGCTAACCCTAACTAAGGCCCTGACAGTGACCCTAACTAAGGCCTTGACACTATTCCTAACTAAGGCCCTAGTCCTAAGCCTAGCCCTAGCCCTCCCCTACCCGATCCCCATCCCCATCCCCATCCCCATCCCCATCCCCATCCCCATCCCCATCCCCAGTCCCTGATTCTGATCTTACAGAGGCCCTTATGCTCCTCCTAGGTCTTGCTCTGACACTGTCCCTACCAAAGGCCGTGATACTGGTCCTAAAGAAGGCCCAGGTGCTCTCGATAACTAAGGCCTTCAAAGTGTCCCTTGCTCCGTTCCTGACTTTATCCCTAGTCCGTAGTTAATGTCCTGCCTCTTACCTACCTGAAGCCCTAATACTGTGCCTAACCAAGGCCCTGACACTGTTTGTAAGTAAGGCCTGGAAGGTGTCCCTAATGCAGGCACTGCTGCCGTTAATAACTACAGGCCTAACACTATCCTGAGCTAATATACTGACCCATCTCGAACCAAGGTCCTGACACTATCCCTAAGTCAGCCCTGATGCTGGCCCTAAATAAAGCTGTGAGGCTGTCCCTAACACAGTCCCTGAAGCTCTCTGTCACGGAGGCCTTGACACTCGACCTAACTCAGGCCCTGATCATGTCTTTAACTAAGAGCGTAATGCTGATCCTACAGAGGCCCTGATGCTGCTCCTGAGTCATGCCCTGACAGTGTCCCCAGCTAGGGACCTGATGCTAGGCCTCACTTGGGCCCTGTCGCTCTCCCTATGTCAGGCTGAGACGCTGTCCCTACCTGAAGCCCTGACACTGGTTCTAAACAAGTTCCCGATATTCTCAGTAACTAAGGTGTTGACACTATACCTGGGTCATGTCCTGACAGTATACCTAGATCATAACTTATCCCTGTCTTTAGCTAAAGTCGAGCCTCTTATGGCAACTAAAGCCCTGATGCTATGCTTAACTCAGGCCCTGAATTTAGCCCCAAGGCCGTGATACTGTCCCTAACTAAGGCACTGATATTGTCCCTAAGTAAGGGCGGTACTCTCTTCCTAACTGTGGCCCTGCAATTATATATGACAAAGGCTCTGACGCTCGTCCTAACCAAGGCCCTGACGCTGTCCCTCACTAAGGCCCTGACACTAGTTCTAACTCAGGCCGTGACATTATACCTAACGAAGGCTCTGATGCTAACCCTAACTAAGGCCCTGACAGTGACCCTAACTAAGGCCTTGACACTATTCCTAAGTAAGCCCCTAGCCCTAGCACCAGCCGCATCCCCAGCCCCATCCCCAGTCCCAGCTCCTTCCCCAGCTCCTACAGAGGCTTTTATTCTCCTCTTAAGCCTTGCCCTGACACTGTTCTTAACTAAGGCCTTGACACTACTACTAACTCAGGCCGTGATACTGTCCCTAACTAAGTCCCTGACAGTGTCCCTGACTAATTGCCTGACTCTCCTCCTAACTCTGGCCCTGCCATTATACATAACATAGGCTCTAACGCTCGTCCTTACCCAGAACCTGACACTGTCCTTCACTAAGGCCCTGACACTACTTCTAACTCAAGCTCTGACATTATACCTAACAAAGGCTCTGATGCTAACCCTAACTAATGCCCTGACAGTGACCCTAACTAAGGCCTTGACACTATTCCTAACTAAGGCCTTAGCCCTAACCCTAGCTCTAGTCCTCCCCTTCCTGATCCCCATCCCCATCCACAGTCCCTGATGCTGATCCTACAGAGGCCCTTATGCTCCTCCTAGGTCTTGCTCTGACACTGTCCCTACCAAAGGCCGTGATACTGGTCCTAAAGAAGGCCCAGGTGCTCTCGATAACTAAGGCCTTCAAAGTGTCCCTTGCTCCGTTCCTGACTTTATCCCTAGTCTGTAGTTAATGTCCTGCCTCTTACCTACCTGAAGCCCTAATACTGTGCCTAACTAAGGCCCTGACTAGTCATCACTAAGGCCCTGACACTGTTTGTAAGTAAGCCCTGCAAGGTGTCCCTAATGCAGGCCCTGCTGCCGGCAATAACTAGAGGCCTAACACTATCCTGAGCTAATATACTGACCCATCTCGAACCAAGGTCCTGACATTATCCCTAAGTCAGCCCTGATGCTGGCCCTAAATAAAGCCGTGAGGCTGTCCCTAACACAGGCCCTGAAGCTATCCGTAACTGAGGCCTTGACACTCCACCTAACTGAGGCCCTGATCATGTCTTTAACTAAGAGCGTAATGCTGATCCTACAGAGGCCCTGATGCTGCTCCTGAGTCATGCCCTGACAGTGTCCCCAGCTAAGGACCTGATGCTAGGCCTCACTCGGGCCCTGTCGCTCTCCCTACGTCAGGCTGTGACGCTGTCCCTACCTGAAGCCCTGACACTGGTTCTAAACAAGGCCCGGATATTCTCAGTAACTCATGTGTTGACACTATACCTGGGTCATGTCCTGACAGTATACCTAGATCATAACTTATCCCTGTCTTTAGCTAAAGTCGAGCCTCTTATAGCAACTAAAGCCCTGATGCTATGCTTAACTGAGGCCCTGAATTTAGCCCCAAGGCCGTGATACTGTCCCTAACTAAGGCACTGATATTGTCCCTAAGTAAGGGCGGTACTCTCTTCCTAACTCTGGCCCTGCAATTATATATAACAAAGGCTCTGACGCTCGTCCTAACGAAGGCCGTGACACTGTCCCTCACTAAGGCCCTGACACTAGTTCTAACTCAGGCTGTGCCATTATACCTAACGAAGGCTCTGATGCTAACCCTAACTAAGGCCCTGACAGTGACCCTAACTAAGGCCTTGACACTATTCCTAAGTAAGCCCCAGCCCCAGCCCCAGTCCCAGCTCCTGCCCCAGATTCTACAGAGCCCTTTATGCTCCTCGTAGGCCTTGCCCTGACACTGTCCTTAACTAAGGCCTTGACACTACTACTAACTCAGGCCGTGATACTGTTCCTATCTAAGTCCCTGACAGTGTCCCTGACTAATTGCCTGACTCTCCTCCTAACTCTGGCCCTGCCATTATACATAACAAAGGCTCTAATGCTCGTCCTTACCATGGACCTGACACTGTGTCTCACTAAGATCCTGACACTACATGTAACTCAAGCTCTGACATTATACCTAACAAAGGCTCTGATGCTAACCCTAACTAAGGCCCTGACAGTGACCCTAACTAAGGCCTTGACACTATTCCTAACTAAGGCCCTAGTCCTAAGCCTAGCCCTAGCCCTCCCCTACCCGATCCCCATCCCCATCCCCATCCCCATCCCCATCCCCATCCCCATCCCCAGTCCCTGATTCTGATCTTACAGAGGCCCTTATGCTCCTCCTAGGTCTTGCTCTGACACTGTCCCTACCAAAGGCCGTGATACTGGTCCTAAAGAAGGCCCAGGTGCTCTCGATAACTAAGGCCTTCAAAGTGTCCCTTGCTCCGTTCCTGACTTTATCCCTAGTCCGTAGTTAATGTCCTGCCTCTTACCTACCTGAAGCCCTAATACTGTGCCTAACTAAGGCCCTGACACTGTTTGTAAGTAAGGCCTGGAAGGTGTCCCTAATGCAGGCCCTGCTGCCGTTAATAACTACAGGCCTAACACTATCCTGAGCTAATATACTGACCCATCTCGAACCAAGGTCCTGACACTATCCCTAAGTCAGCCCTGATGCTGGCCCTAAATAAAGCTGTGAGGCTGTCCCTAACACAGTCCCTGAAGCTCTCTGTCACGGAGGCCTTGACACTCGACCTAACTCAGGCCCTGATCATGTCTTTAACTAAGAGCGTAATGCTGATCCTACAGAGGCCCTGATGCTGCTCCTGAGTCATGCCCTGACAGTGTCCCCAGCTAGGGACCTGATGCTAGGCCTCACTTGGGCCCTGTCGCTCTCCCTATGTCAGGCTGAGACGCTGTCCCTACCTGAAGCCCTGACACTGGTTCTAAACAAGTTCCCGATATTCTCTGTAACTAAGGTGTTGACACTATACCTGGGTCATGTCCTGACAGTATACCTAGATCATAACTTATCCCTGTCTTTAGCTAAAGTCGAGCCTCTTATGGCAACTAAAGCCCTGATGCTATGCTTAACTCAGGCCCTGAATTTAGCCCCAAGGCCGTGATACTGTCCCTAACTAAGGCACTGATATTGTCCCTAAGTAAGGGCGGTACTCTCTTCCTAACTCTGGCCCTGCAATTATATATAACAAAGGCTCTGACGCTCGTCCTAACCAAGGCCCTGACGCTGTCCCTCACTAAGGCCCTGACACTAGTTCTAACTCAGGCCGTGACATTATACCTAACGAAGGCTCTGATGCTAACCCTAACTAAGGCCCTGACAGTGACCCTAACTAAGGCCTTGACACTATTCCTAAGTAAGCCCCTAGCCCTAGCACCAGCCGCATCCACAGCCCCATCCCCAGTCCCAGCTCCTTCCCCAGCTCCTACAGAGGCTTTTATTCTCCTCTTAAGCCTTGCCCTGACACTGTTCTTAACTAAGGCCTTGACACTACTACTAACTCAGGCCGTGATACTGTCCCTAACTAAGTCCCTGACAGTGTCCCTGACTAATTGCCTGACTCTCCTCCTAACTCTGGCCCTGCCATCATACATAACATAGGCTCTAACGCTCGTCCTTACCCAGAACCTGACACTGTCCTTCACTAAGGCCCTGACACTACTTCTAACTCAAGCTCTGACATTATACCTAACAAAGGCTCTGATGCTAACCCTAACTAATGCCCTGACAGTGACCCTAACTAAGGCCTTGACACTATTCCTAACTAAGGCCTTAGCCCTAACCCTAGCTCTAGTCCTCCCCTTCCTGATCCCCATCCCCATCCCCATCCACAGTCCCTGATGCTGATCCTACAGAGGCCCTTATGCTCCTCCTAGGTCTTGCTCTGACACTGTCCCTACCAAAGGCCGTGATACTGGTCCTAAAGAAGGCCCAGGTGCTCTCGATAACTAAGGCCTTCAAAGTGTCCCTTGCTCCGTTCCTGACTTTATCCCTAGTCTGTAGTTAATGTCCTGCCTCTTACCTACCTGAAGCCCTAATACTGTGCCTAACTAAGGCCCTGACTAGTCATCACTAAGGCCCTGACACTGTTTGTAAGTAAGCCCTGCAAGGTGTCCCTAACGCAGGCCCTGCTGCCGGCAATAACTAGAGGCCTAACACTATCCTGAGCTAATATACTGACCCATCTCGAACCAAGGTCCTGACACTATCCCTAAGTCAGCCCTGATGCTGGCCCTAAATAAAGCCATGAGGCTGTCCCTAACACAGGCCCTGAAGCTATCCGTAACTGAGGCCTTGACACTCCACCTAACTGAGGCCCTGATCATGTCTTTAACTAAGAGCGTAATGCTGATCCTACAGAGGCCCTGATGCTGCTCCTGAGTCATGCCCTGACAGTGTCCCCAGCTAGGGACCTGATGCTAGGCCTCACTCGGGCCCTGTCGCTCTCCCTACGTCAGGCTGTGACGCTGTCCCTACCTGAAGCCCTGACACTGGTTCTAAACAAGGCCCGGATATTCTCAGTAACTCATGTGTTGACACTATACCTGGGTCATGTCCTGACAGTATACCTAGATCATAACTTATCCCTGTCTTTAGCTAAAGTCGAGCCTCTTATAGCAACTAAAGCCCTGATGCTATGCTTAACTGAGGCCCTGAATTTAGCCCCAAGGCCGTGATACTGTCCCTAACTAAGGCACTGATATTGTCCCTAAGTAAGGGCGGTACTCTCTTCCTAACTCTGGCCCTGCAATTATATATAACAAAGGCTCTGACGCTCGTCCTAACGAAGGCCGTGACACTGTCCCTCACTAAGGCCCTGACACTAGTTCTAACTCAGGCTGTGCCATTATACCTAACGAAGGCTCTGATGCTAACCCTAACTAAGGCCCTGACAGTGACCCTAACTAAGGCCTTGACACTATTCCTAAGTAAGCCCCAGCCCCAGCCCCAGTCCCAGCTCCTGCCCCAGATTCTACAGAGCCCTTTATGCTCCTCGTAGGCCTTGCCCTGACACTGTCCTTAACTAAGGCCTTGACACTACTACTAACTCAGGCCGTGATACTGTTCCTATCTAAGTCCCTGACAGTGTCCCTGACTAATTGCCTGACTCTCCTCCTAACTCTGGCCCTGCCATTATACATAACAAAGGCTCTAACGCTCGTCCTTACCATGGACCTGACACTGTGTCTCACTAAGGTCCTGACACTACATGTAACTCAAGCTCTGACATTATACCTAACAAAGGCTCTGATGCTAACCCTAACTAAGGCCCTGACAGTGACCCTAACTAAGGCCTTGACACTATTCCTAACTAAGGCCCTAGTCCTAAGCCTAGCCCTAGCCCTCCCCTACCCGACCCCCATCCCCATCCCCATCCCCATCCCCATCCCCATCCCCATCCCCATCCCCAGTCCTATCCCCAGTCCCTGATTCTGATCTTACAGAGGCCCTTATGCTCCTCCTAGGTTTTGCCCTGACACTATCCCTACCAAAGGCCGTGATACTGGTCCTAAAGAAGGCCCAGGTGCTCTCGATAACTAAGGCCTTCAAAGTGTCCCTTGCTCCGTTCCTGACTTTATCCCTAGTCCGTAGTTAATGTCCTGCCTCTTACCTACCTGAAGCCCTAATACTGTGCCTAACTAAGGCCCTGACTAGTCATCACTAAGGCCCTGACACTGTTTGTAAGTAAGGCCTGGAAGGTGTCCCTAATGCAGGCCCTGCTGCCGGTAATAACTACAGGCCTAACACTATCCTGAGCTAATATACTGACCCATCTCGAACCAAGGTCCTGACACTATCCCTAAGTCAGCCCTGATGCTGGCCCTAAATAAAGCTGTGAGGCTGTCCCTAACACAGTCCCTGAAGCTCTCTGTCACGGAGGCCTTGACACTCGACCTAACTCAGGCCCTGATCATGTCTTTAACTAAGAGCGTAATGCTGATCCTACAGAGGCCCTGATGCTGCTCCTGAGTCATGCCCTGACAGTGTCCCCAGCTAGGGACCTGATGCTAGGCCTCACTTGGGCCCTGTCGCTCTCCCTATGTCAGGCTGAGACGCTGTCCCTACCTGAAGCCCTGACACTGGTTCTAAACAAGTTCCCGATATTCTCAGTAACTAAGGTGTTGACACTATACCTGGGTCATGTCCTGACAGTATACCTAGATCATAACTTATCCCTGTCTTTAGCTAAAGTCGAGCCTCTTATGGCAACTAAAGCCCTGATGCTATGCTTAACTCAGGCCCTGAATTTAGCCCCAAGGCCGTGATACTGTCCCTAACTAAGGCACTGATATTGTCCCTAAGTAAGGGCGGTACTCTCTTCCTAACTCTGGCCCTGCAATTATATATAACAAAGGCTCTGACGCTCGTCCTAACCAAGGCCCTGACGCTGTCCCTCACTAAGGCCCTGACACTAGTTCTAACTCAGGCCGTGACATTATACCTAACGAAGGCTCTGATGCTAACCCTAACTAAGGCCCTGACAGTGACCCTAACTAAGGCCTTGACACTATTCCTAAGTAAGCCCCTAGCCCTAGCACCAGCCGCATCCACAGCCCCATCCCCAGTCCCAGCTCCTTCCCCAGCTCCTACAGAGGCTTTTATTCTCCTCTTAAGCCTTGCCCTGACACTGTTCTTAACTAAGGCCTTGACACTACTACTAACTCAGGCCGTGATACTGTCCCTAACTAAGTCCCTGACAGCGTCCCTGACTAATTGCCTGACTCTCCTCCTAACTCTGGCCCTGCCATTATACATAACATAGGCTCTAACGCTCGTCCTTACCCAGAACCTGACACTGTCCTTCACTAAGGCCCTGACACTACTTCTAACTCAAGCTCTGACATTATACCTAACAAAGGCTCTGATGCTAACCCTAACTAATGCCCTGACAGTGACCCTAACTAAGGCCTTGACACTATTCCTAACTAAGGCCTTAGCCCTAACCCTAGCTCTAGTCCTCCCCTTCCTGATCCCCATCCCCATCCCCATCCACAGTCCCTGATGCTGATCCTACAGAGGCCCTTATGCTCCTCCTAGGTCTTGCTCTGACACTGTCCCTACCAAAGGCCGTGATACTGGTCCTAAAGAAGGCCCAGGTGCTCTCGATAACTAAGGCCTTCAAAGTGTCCCTTGCTCCGTTCCTGACTTTATCCCTAGTCTGTAGTTAATGTCCTGCCTCTTACCTACCTGAAGCCCTAATACTGTGCCTAACTAAGGCCCTGTCTAGTCATCACTAAGGCCCTGACACTGTTTGTAAGTAAGCCCTGCAAGGTGTCCCTAATGCAGGCCCTGCTGCCGGCAATAACTAGAGGCCTAACACTATCCTGAGCTAATATACTGACCCATCTCGAACCAAGGTCCTGACACTATCCCTAAGTCAGCCCTGATGCTGGCCCTAAATAAAGCCGTGAGGCTGTCCCTAACACAGGCCCTGAAGCTATCCGTAACTGAGGCCTTGACACTCCACCTAACTGAGGCCCTGATCATGTCTTTAACTAAGAGCGTAATGCTGATCCTACAGAGGCCCTGATGCTGCTCCTGAGTCATGCCCTGACAGTGTCCCCAGCTAGGGACCTGATGCTAGGCCTCACTCGGGCCCTGTCGCTCTCCCTACGTCAGGCTGTGACGCTGTCCCTACCTGAAGCCCTGACACTGGTTCTAAACAAGGCCCGGATATTCTCAGTAACTCATGTGTTGACACTATACCTGGGTCATGTCCTGACAGTATACCTAGATCATAACTTATCCCTGTCTTTAGCTAAAGTCGAGCCTCTTATAGCAACTAAAGCCCTGATGCTATGCTTAACTGAGGCCCTGAATTTAGCCCCAAGGCCGTGATACTGTCCCTAACTAAGGCACTGATATTGTCCCTAAGTAAGGGCGGTACTCTCTTCCTAACTCTGGCCCTGCAATTATATATAACAAAGGCTCTGACGCTCGTCCTAACGAAGGCCGTGACACTGTCCCTCACTAAGGCCCTGACACTAGTTCTAACTCAGGCTGTGCCATTATACCTAACGAAGGCTCTGATGCTAACCCTAACTAAGGCCCTGACAGTGACCCTAACTAAGGCCTTGACACTATTCCTAAGTAAGCCCCAGCCCCAGCCCCAGTCCCAGCTCCTGCCCCAGATTCTACAGAGCCCTTTATGCTCCTCGTAGGCCTTGCCCTGACACTGTCCTTAACTAAGGCCTTGACACTACTACTAACTCAGGCCGTGATACTGTTCCTATCTAAGTCCCTGACAGTGTCCCTGACTAATTGCCTGACTCTCCTCCTAACTCTGGCCCTGCCATTATACATAACAAAGGCTCTAATGCTCGTCCTTACCATGGACCTGACACTGTGTCTCACTAAGGTCCTGACACTACATGTAACTCAAGCTCTGACATTATACCTAACAAAGGCTCTGATGCTAACCCTAACTAAGGCCCTGACAGTGACCCTAACTAAGGCCTTGACACTATTCCTAACTAAGGCCCTAGTCCTAAGCCTAGCCCTAGCCCTCCCCTACCCGATCCCCATCCCCATCCCCATCCCCATCCCCATCCCCAGTCCCTGATTCTGATCTTACAGAGGCCCTTATGCTCCTCCTAGGTTTTGCCCTGACACTATCCCTACCAAAGGCCGTGATACTGGTCCTAAAGAAGGCCCAGGTGCTCTTGATAACTAAGGCCTTCAAAGTGTCCCTTGCTCCGTTCCTGACTTTATCCCTAGTCCGTAGTTAATGTCCTGCCTGTTACCTACCTGAAGCCCTAATACTGTGCCTAACTAAGGCCCTGACTAGTCATCACTAAGGCCCTGACACTGTTTGTAAGTAAGGCCTGGAAGGTGTCCCGAATGCAGGCCCTGCTGCCGGTAATAACTACAGGCCTAACACTATCCTGAGCTAATATACTGACCCATCTCGAACCAAGGTCCTGACACTATCCCTAAGTCAGCCCTGATGCTGGCCCTAAATAAAGCTGTGAGGCTGTCCCTAACACAGTCCCTGAAGCTCTCTGTCACGGAGGCCTTGACACTCGACCTAACTCAGGCCCTGATCATGTCTTTAACTAAGAGCGTAATGCTGATCCTACAGAGGCCCTGATGCTGCTCCTGAGTCATGCCCTGACAGTGTCCCCAGCTAGGGACCTGATGCTAGGCCTCACTTGGGCCCTGTCGCTCTCCCTATGTCAGGCTGAGACGCTGTCCCTACCTGAAGCCCTGACACTGGTTCTAAACAAGTTCCCGATATTCTCAGTAACTAAGGTGTTGACACTATACCTGGGTCATGTCCTGACAGTATACCTAGATCATAACTTATCCCTGTCTTTAGCTAAAGTCGAGCCTCTTATGGCAACTAAAGCCCTGATGCTATGCTTAACTGAGGCCCTGAATTTAGCCCCAAGGCCGTGATACTGTCCCTAACTAAGGCACTGATATTGTCCCTAAGTAAGGGCGGTACTCTCTTCCTAACTCTGGCCCTGCAATTATATATAACAAAGGCTCTGACGCTCGTCCTAACCAAGGCCCTGACGCTGTCCCTCACTAAGGCCCTGACACTAGTTCTAACTCAGGCCGTGACATTATACCTAACGAAGGCTCTGATGCTAACCCTAACTAAGGCCCTGACAGTGACCCTAACTAAGGCCTTGACACTATTCCTAAGTAAGCCCCTAGCCCTAGCACCAGCCGCATCCACAGCCCCATCCCCAGTCCCAGCTCCTTCCCCAGCTCCTACAGAGGCTTTTATTCTCCTCTTAAGCCTTGCCCTGACACTGTTCTTAACTAAGGCCTTGACACTACTACTAACTCAGGCCGTGATACTGTCCCTAACTAAGTCCCTGACAGTGTCCCTGACTAATTGCCTGACTCTCCTCCTAACTCTGGCCCTGCCATTATACATAACATAGGCTCTAACGCTCGTCCTTACCCAGAACCTGACACTGTCCTTCACTAAGGCCCTGACACTACTTCTAACTCAAGCTCTGACATTATACCTAACAAAGGCTCTGATGCTAACCCTAACTAATGCCCTGACAGTGACCCTAACTAAGGCCTTGACACTATTCCTAACTAAGGCCTTAGCCCTAACCCTAGCTCTAGTCCTCCCCTTCCTGATCCCCATCCCCATCCCCATCCACAGTCCCTGATGCTGATCCTACAGAGGCCCTTATGCTCCTCCTAGGTCTTGCTCTGACACTGTCCCTACCAAAGGCCGTGATACTGGTCCTAAAGAAGGCCCAGGTGCTCTCGATAACTAAGGCCTTCAAAGTGTCCCTTGCTCCGTTCCTGACTTTATCCCTAGTCTGTAGTTAATGTCCTGCCTCTTACCTACCTGAAGCCCTAATACTGTGCCTAACTAAGGCCCTGTCTAGTCATCACTAAGGCCCTGACACTGTTTGTAAGTAAGCCCTGCAAGGTGTCCCTAATGCAGGCCCTGCTGCTGGCAATAACTAGAGGCCTAACACTATCCTGAGCTAATATACTGACCCATCTCGAACCAAGGTCCTGACACTATCCCTAAGTCAGCCCTGATGCTGGCCCTAAATAAAGCCGTGAGGCTGTCCCTAACTCAGGCCCTGAAGCTATCCGTAACTGAGGCCTTGACACTCCACCTAACTGAGGCCCTGATCATGTCTTTAACTAAGAGCGTAATGCTGATCCTACAGAGGCCCTGATGCTGCTCCTGAGTCATGCCCTGACAGTGTCCCCAGCTAGGGACCTGATGCTAGGCCTCACTCGGGCCCTGTCGCTCTCCCTACGTCAGGCTGAGACGCTGTCCCTACCTGAAGCCCTGACACTGGTTCTAAACAAGGCCCGGATATTCTCAGTAACTCATGTGTTGACACTATACCTGGGTCATGTCCTGACAGTATACCTAGATCATAACTTATCCCTGTCTTTAGCTAAAGTCGAGCCTCTTATAGCAACTAAAGCCCTGATGCTATGCTTAACTGAGGCCCTGAATTTAGCCCCAAGGCCGTGATACTGTCCCTAACTAAGGCACTGATATTGTCCCTAAGTAAGGGCGGTACTCTCTTCCTAACTCTGGCCCTGCAATTATATATAACAAAGGCTCTGACGCTCGTCCTAACGAAGGCCGTGACACTGTCCCTCACTAAGGCCCTGACACTAGTTCTAACTCAGGCTGTGCCATTATACCTAACGAAGGCTCTGATGCTAACCCTAACTAAGGCCCTGACAGTGACCCTAACTAAGGCCTTGACACTATTCCTAAGTAAGCCCCAGCCCCAGCCCCAGTCCCAGCTCCTGCCCCAGATTCTACAGAGCCCTTTATGCTCCTCGTAGGCCTTGCCCTGACACTGTCCTTAACTAAGGCCTTGACACTACTACTAACTCAGGCCGTGATACTGTTCCTATCTAAGTCCCTGACAGTGTCCCTGACTAATTGCCTGACTCTCCTCCTAACTCTGGCCCTGCCATTATACATAACAAAGGCTCTAACGCTCGTCCTTACCATGGACCTGACACTGTGTCTCACTAAGGTCCTGACACTACATGTAACTCAAGCTCTGACATTATACCTAACAAAGGCTCTGATGCTAACCCTAACTAAGGCCCTGACAGTGACCCTAACTAAGGCCTTGACACTATTCCTAACTAAGGCCCTAGTCCTAAGCCTAGCCCTAGCCCTCCCCTACCCGATCCCCATCCCCATCCCCATCCCCATCCCCATCCCCATCCCCAGTCCCTGATTCTGATCTTACAGAGGCCCTTATGCTCCTCCTAGGTTTTGCCCTGACACTATCCCTACCAAAGGCCGTGATACTGGTCCTAAAGAAGGCCCAGGTGCTCTCGATAACTAAGGCCTTCAAAGTGTCCCTTGCTCCGTTCCTGACTTTATCCCTAGTCCGTAGTTAATGTCCTGCCTCTTACCTACCTGAAGCCCTAATACTGTGCCTAACTAAGGCCCTGACTAGTCATCACTAAGGCCCTGACACTGTTTGTAAGTAAGGCCTGGAAGGTGTCCCTAATGCAGGCCCTGCTGCCGGTAATAACTACAGGCCTAACACTATCCTGAGCTAATATACTGACCCATCTCGAACCAAGGTCCTGACACTATCCCTAAGTCAGCCCTGATGCTGGCCCTAAATAAAGCTGTGAGGCTGTCCCTAACACAGTCCCTGAAGCTCTCTGTCACGGAGGCCTTGACACTCGACCTAACTCAGGCCCTGATCATGTCTTTAACTAAGAGCGTAATGCTGATCCTACAGAGGCCCTGATGCTGCTCCTGAGTCATGCCCTGACAGTGTCCCCAGCTAGGGACCTGATGCTAGGCCTCACTTGGGCCCTGTCGCTCTCCCTATGTCAGGCTGAGACGCTGTCCCTACCTGAAGCCCTGACACTGGTTCTAAACAAGGCCCGGATATTCTCAGTAACTCATGTGTTGACACTATACCTGGGTCATGTCCTGACAGTATACCTAGATCATAACTTATCCCTGTCTTTAGCTAAAGTCGAGCCTCTTATGGCAACTAAAGCCCTGATGCTATGCTTAACTGAGGCCCTGAATTTAGCCCCAAGGCCGTGATACTGTCCCTAACTAAGGCACTGATATTGTCCCTAAGTAAGGGCGGTACTCTCTTCCTAACTCTGGCCCTGCAATTATATATAACAAAGGCTCTGACGCTCGTCCTAACCAAGGCCCTGACGCTGTCCCTCACTAAGGCCCTGACACTAGTTCTAACTCAGGCCGTGACATTATACCTAACGAAGGCTCTGATGCTAACCCTAACTAAGGCCCTGACAGTGACCCTAACTAAGGCCTTGACACTATTCCTAAGTAAGCCCCTAGCCCTAGCACCAGCCGCATCCACAGCCCCATCCCCAGTCCCAGCTCCTTCCCCAGCTCCTACAGAGGCTTTTATTCTCCTCTTAAGCCTTGCCCTGACACTGTTCTTAACTAAGGCCTTGACACTACTACTAACTCAGGCCGTGATACTGTCCCTAACTAAGTCCCTGACAGTGTCCCTGACTAATTGCCTGACTCTCCTCCTAACTCTGGCCCTGCCATTATACATAACATAGGCTCTAACGCTCGTCCTTACCCAGAACCTGACACTGTCCTTCACTAAGGCCCTGACACTACTTCTAACTCAAGCTCTGACATTATACCTAACAAAGGCTCTGATGCTAACCCTAACTAATGCCCTGACAGTGACCCTAACTAAGGCCTTGACACTATTCCTAACTAAGGCCTTAGCCCTAACCCTAGCTCTAGTCCTCCCCTTCCTGATCCCCATCCCCATCCCCATCCACAGTCCCTGATGCTGATCCTACAGAGGCCCTTATGCTCCTCCTAGGTCTTGCTCTGACACTGTCCCTACCAAAGGCCGTGATACTGGTCCTAAAGAAGGCCCAGGTGCTCTCGATAACTAAGGCCTTCAAAGTGTCCCTTGCTCCGTTCCTGACTTTATCCCTAGTCCGTAGTTAATGTCCTGCCTCTTACCTACCTGAAGCCCTAATACTGTGCCTAACTAAGGCCCTGTCTAGTCATCACTAAGGCCCTGACACTGTTTGTAAGTAAGCCCTGCAAGGTGTCCCTAATGCAGGCCCTGCTGCCGGCAATAACTAGAGGCCTAACACTATCCTGAGCTAATATACTGACCCATCTCGAACCAAGGTCCTGACACTATCCCTAAGTCAGCCCTGATGCTGGCCCTAAATAAAGCTGTGAGGCTGTCCCTAACTCAGGCCCTGAAGCTATCCGTAACTGAGGCCTTGACACTCCACCTAACTGAGGCCCTGATCATGTCTTTAACTAAGAGCGTAATGCTGATCCTACAGAGGCCCTGATGCTGCTCCTGAGTCATGCCCTGACAGTGTCCCCAGCTAGGGACCTGATGCTAGGCCTCACTCGGGCCCTGTCGCTCTCCCTACGTCAGGCTGAGACGCTGTCCCTACCTGAAGCCCTGACACTGGTTCTAAACAAGGCCCGGATATTCTCAGTAACTCATGTGTTGACACTATACCTGGGTCATGTCCTGACAGTATACCTAGATCATAACTTATCCCTGTCTTTAGCTAAAGTCGAGCCTCTTATAGCAACTAAAGCCCTGATGCTATGCTTAACTGAGGCCCTGAATTTAGCCCCAAGGCCGTGATACTGTCCCTAACTAAGGCACTGATATTGTCCCTAAGTAAGGGCGGTACTTTCTTCCTAACTCTGGCCCTGCAATTATATATAACAAAGGCTCTGACGCTCGTCCTAACGAAGGCCGTGACACTGTCCCTCACTAAGGCCCTGACACTAGTTCTAACTCAGGCTGTGCCATTATACCTAACGAAGGCTCTGATGCTAACCCTAACTAAGGCCCTGACAGTGACCCTAACTAAGGCCTTGACACTATTCCTAAGTAAGCCCCAGCCCCAGCCCCAGTCCCAGCTCCTGCCCCAGATTCTACAGAGCCCTTTATGCTCCTCGTAGGCCTTGCCCTGACACTGTCCTTAACTAAGGCCTTGACACTACTACTAACTCAGGCCATGATACTGTTCCTATCTAAGTCCCTGACAGTGTCCCTGACTAATTGCCTGACTCTCCTCCTAACTCTGGCCCTGCCATTATACATAACAAAGGCTCTAACGCTCGTCCTTACCATGGACCTGACACTGTGTCTCACTAAGGTCCTGACACTACATGTAACTCAAGCTCTGACATTATACCTAACAAAGGCTCTGATGCTAACCCTAACTAAGGCCCTGACAGTGACCCTAACTAAGGCCTTGACACTATTCCTAACTAAGGCCCTAGTCCTAAGCCTAGCCCTAGCCCTCCCCTACCCGATCCCCATCCCCATCCCCAGTCCCATCCCCAGTCCCTGATTCTGATCTTACAGAGGCCCTTATGCTCCTCCTAGGTTTTGCCCTGACACTATCCCTACCAAAGGCCGTGATACTGGTCCTAAAGAAGGCCCAGGTGCTCTCGATAACTAAGGCCTTCAAAGTGTCCCTTGCTCCGTTCCTGACTTTATCCCTAGTCCGTAGTTAATGTCCTGCCTGTTACCTACCTGAAGCCCTAATACTGTGCCTAACTAAGGCCCTGACTAGTCATCACTAAGGCCCTGACACTGTTTGTAAGTAAGGCCTGGAAGGTGTCCCGAATGCAGGCCCTGCTGCCGGTAATAACTACAGGCCTAACACTATCCTGAGCTAATATACTGACCCATCTCGAACCAAGGTCCTGACACTATCCCTAAGTCAGCCCTGATGCTGGCCCTAAATAAAGCTGTGAGGCTGTCCCTAACACAGTCCCTGAAGCTCTCTGTCACGGAGGCCTTGACACTCGACCTAACTCAGGCCCTGATCATGTCTTTAACTAAGAGCGTAATGCTGATCCTACAGAGGCCCTGATGCTGCTCCTGAGTCATGCCCTGACAGTGTCCCCAGCTAGGGACCTGATGCTAGGCCTCACTTGGGCCCTGTCGCTCTCCCTATGTCAGGCTGAGACGCTGTCCCTACCTGAAGCCCTGACACTGGTTCTAAACAAGTTCCCGATATTCTCAGTAACTAAGGTGTTGACACTATACCTGGGTCATGTCCTGACAGTATACCTAGATCATAACTTATCCCTGTCTTTAGCTAAAGTCGAGCCTCTTATGGCAACTAAAGCCCTGATGCTATGCTTAACTGAGGCCCTGAATTTAGCCCCAAGGCCGTGATACTGTCCCTAACTAAGGCACTGATATTGTCCCTAAGTAAGGGCGGTACTCTCTTCCTAACTCTGGCCCTGCAATTATATATAACAAAGGCTCTGACGCTCGTCCTAACCAAGGCCCTGACGCTGTCCCTCACTAAGGCCCTGACACTAGTTCTAACTCAGGCCGTGACATTATACCTAACGAAGGCTCTGATGCTAACCCTAACTAAGGCCCTGACAGTGACCCTAACTAAGGCCTTGACACTATTCCTAAGTAAGCCCCTAGCCCTAGCACCAGCCGCATCCACAGCCCCATCCCCAGTCCCAGCTCCTTCCCCAGCTCCTACAGAGGCTTTTATTCTCCTCTTAAGCCTTGCCCTGACACTGTTCTTAACTAAGGCCTTGACACTACTACTAACTCAGGCCGTGATACTGTCCCTAACTAAGTCCCTGACAGCGTCCCTGACTAATTGCCTGACTCTCCTCCTAACTCTGGCCCTGCCATTATACATAACATAGGCTCTAACGCTCGTCCTTAACCAGAACCTGACACTGTCCTTCACTAAGGCCCTGACACTACTTCTAACTCAAGCTCTGACATTATACCTAACAAAGGCTCTGATGCTAACCCTAACTAATGCCCTGACAGTGACCCTAACTAAGGCCTTGACACTATTCCTAACTAAGGCCTTAGCCCTAACCCTAGCTCTAGTCCTCCCCTTCCTGATCCCCATCCCCATCCCCATCCACAGTCCCTGATGCTGATCCTACAGAGGCCCTTATGCTCCTCCTAGGTCTTGCTCTGACACTGTCCCTACCAAAGGCCGTGATACTGGTCCTAAAGAAGGCCCAGGTGCTCTCGATAACTAAGGCCTTCAAAGTGTCCCTTGCTCCGTTCCTGACTTTATCCCTAGTCTGTAGTTAATGTCCTGCCTCTTACCTACCTGAAGCCCTAATACTGTGCCTAACTAAGGCCCTGTCTAGTCATCACTAAGGCCCTGACACTGTTTGTAAGTAAGCCCTGCAAGGTGTCCCTAATGCAGGCCCTGCTGCTGGCAATAACTAGAGGCCTAACACTATCCTGAGCTAATATACTGACCCATCTCGAACCAAGGTCCTGACACTATCCCTAAGTCAGCCCTGATGCTGGCCCTAAATAAAGCCGTGAGGCTGTCCCTAACTCAGGCCCTGAAGCTATCCGTAACTGAGGCCTTGACACTCCACCTAACTGAGGCCCTGATCATGTCTTTAACTAAGAGCGTAATGCTGATCCTACAGAGGCCCTGATGCTGCTCCTGAGTCATGCCCTGACAGTGTCCCCAGCTAGGGACCTGATGCTAGGCCTCACTCGGGCCCTGTCGCTCTCCCTACGTCAGGCTGAGACGCTGTCCCTACCTGAAGCCCTGACACTGGTTCTAAACAAGGCCCGGATATTCTCAGTAACTCATGTGTTGACACTATACCTGGGTCATGTCCTGACAGTATACCTAGATCATAACTTATCCCTGTCTTTAGCTAAAGTCGAGCCTCTTATAGCAACTAAAGCCCTGATGCTATGCTTAACTGAGGCCCTGAATTTAGCCCCAAGGCCGTGATACTGTCCCTAACTAAGGCACTGATATTGTCCCTAAGTAAGGGCGGTACTCTCTTCCTAACTCTGGCCCTGCAATTATATATAACAAAGGCTCTGACGCTCGTCCTAACGAAGGCCGTGACACTGTCCCTCACTAAGGCCCTGACACTAGTTCTAACTCAGGCTGTGCCATTATACCTAACGAAGGCTCTGATGCTAACCCTAACTAAGGCCCTGACAGTGACCCTAACTAAGGCCTTGACACTATTCCTAAGTAAGCCCCAGCCCCAGCCCCAGTCCCAGCTCCTGCCCCAGATTCTACAGAGCCCTTTATGCTCCTCGTAGGCCTTGCCCTGACACTGTCCTTAACTAAGGCCTTGACACTACTACTAACTCAGGCCGTGATACTGTTCCTATCTAAGTCCCTGACAGTGTCCCTGACTAATTGCCTGACTCTCCTCCTAACTCTGGCCCTGCCATTATACATAACAAAGGCTCTAACGCTCGTCCTTACCATGGACCTGACACTGTGTCTCACTAAGGTCCTGACACTACATGTAACTCAAGCTCTGACATTATACCTAACAAAGGCTCTGATGCTAACCCTAACTAAGGCCCTGACAGTGACCCTAACTAAGGCCTTGACACTATTCCTAACTAAGGCCCTAGTCCTAAGCCTAGCCCTAGCCCTCCCCTACCCGATCCCCATCCCCATCCCCATCCCCATCCCCATCCCCATCCCCAGTCCCTGATTCTGATCTTACAGAGGCCCTTATGCTCCTCCTAGGTTTTGCCCTGACACTATCCCTACCAAAGGCCGTGATACTGGTCCTAAAGAAGGCCCAGGTGCTCTCGATAACTAAGGCCTTCAAAGTGTCCCTTGCTCCGTTCCTGACTTTATCCCTAGTCCGTAGTTAATGTCCTGCCTCTTACCTACCTGAAGCCCTAATACTGTGCCTAACTAAGGCCCTGACACTGTTTGTAAGTAAGGCCTGGAAGGTGTCCCTAATGCAGGCCCTGCTGCCGGTAATAACTACAGGCCTAACACTATCCTGAGCTAATATACTGACCCATCTCGAACCAAGGTCCTGACACTATCCCTAAGTCAGCCCTGATGCTGGCCCTAAATAAAGCTGTGAGGCTGTCCCTAACACAGTCCCTGAAGCTCTCTGTCACGGAGGCCTTGACACTCGACCTAACTCAGGCCCTGATCATGTCTTTAACTAAGAGCGTAATGCTGATCCTACAGAGGCCCTGATGCTGCTCCTGAGTCATGCCCTGACAGTGTCCCCAGCTAGGGACCTGATGCTAGGCCTCACTTGGGCCCTGTCGCTCTCCCTATGTCAGGCTGAGACGCTGTCCCTACCTGAAGCCCTGACACTGGTTCTAAACAAGGCCCGGATATTCTCAGTAACTCATGTGTTGACACTATACCTGGGTCATGTCCTGACAGTATACCTAGATCATAACTTATCCCTGTCTTTAGCTAAAGTCGAGCCTCTTATGGCAACTAAAGCCCTGATGCTATGCTTAACTGAGGCCCTGAATTTAGCCCCAAGGCCGTGATACTGTCCCTAACTAAGGCACTGATATTGTCCCTAAGTAAGGGCGGTACTCTCTTCCTAACTCTGGCCCTGCAATTATATATAACAAAGGCTCTGACGCTCGTCCTAACCAAGGCCCTGACGCTGTCCCTCACTAAGGCCCTGACACTAGTTCTAACTCAGGCCGTGACATTATACCTAACGAAGGCTCTGATGCTAACCCTAACTAAGGCCCTGACAGTGACCCTAACTAAGGCCTTGACACTATTCCTAAGTAAGCCCCTAGCCCTAGCACCAGCCGCATCCACAGCCCCATCCCCAGTCCCAGCTCCTTCCCCAGCTCCTACAGAGGCTTTTATTCTCCTCTTAAGCCTTGCCCTGACACTGTTCTTAACTAAGGCCTTGACACTACTACTAACTCAGGCCGTGATACTGTCCCTAACTAAGTCCCTGACAGTGTCCCTGACTAATTGCCTGACTCTCCTCCTAACTCTGGCCCTGCCATTATACATAACATAGGCTCTAACGCTCGTCCTTACCCAGAACCTGACACTGTCCTTCACTAAGGCCCTGACACTACTTCTAACTCAAGCTCTGACATTATACCTAACAAAGGCTCTGATGCTAACCCTAACTAATGCCCTGACAGTGACCCTAACTAAGGCCTTGACACTATTCCTAACTAAGGCCTTAGCCCTAACCCTAGCTCTAGTCCTCCCCTTCCTGATCCCCATCCCCATCCCCATCCACAGTCCCTGATGCTGATCCTACAGAGGCCCTTATGCTCCTCCTAGGTCTTGCTCTGACACTGTCCCTACCAAAGGCCGTGATACTGGTCCTAAAGAAGGCCCAGGTGCTCTCGATAACTAAGGCCTTCAAAGTGTCCCTTGCTCCGTTCCTGACTTTATCCCTAGTCTGTAGTTAATGTCCTGCCTCTTACCTACCTGAAGCCCTAATACTGTGCCTAACTAAGGCCCTGTCTAGTCATCACTAAGGCCCTGACACTGTTTGTAAGTAAGCCCTGCAAGGTGTCCCTAATGCAGGCCCTGCTGCTGGCAATAACTAGAGGCCTAACACTATCCTGAGCTAATATACTGACCCATCTCGAACCAAGGTCCTGACACTATCCCTAAGTCAGCCCTGATGCTGGCCCTAAATAAAGCCGTGAGGCTGTCCCTAACTCAGGCCCTGAAGCTATCCGTAACTGAGGCCTTGACACTCCACCTAACTGAGGCCCTGATCATGTCTTTAACTAAGAGCGTAATGCTGATCCTACAGAGGCCCTGATGCTGCTCCTGAGTCATGCCCTGACAGTGTCCCCAGCTAGGGACCTGATGCTAGGCCTCACTCGGGCCCTGTCGCTCTCCCTACGTCAGGCTGAGACGCTGTCCCTACCTGAAGCCCTGACACTGGTTCTAAACAAGGCCCGGATATTCTCAGTAACTCATGTGTTGACACTATACCTGGGTCATGTCCTGACAGTATACCTAGATCATAACTTATCCCTGTCTTTAGCTAAAGTCGAGCCTCTTATAGCAACTAAAGCCCTGATGCTATGCTTAACTGAGGCCCTGAATTTAGCCCCAAGGCCGTGATACTGTCCCTAACTAAGGCACTGATATTGTCCCTAAGTAAGGGCGGTACTCTCTTCCTAACTCTGGCCCTGCAATTATATATAACAAAGGCTCTGACGCTCGTCCTAACGAAGGCCGTGACACTGTCCCTCACTAAGGCCCTGACACTAGTTCTAACTCAGGCTGTGCCATTATACCTAACGAAGGCTCTGATGCTAACCCTAACTAAGGCCCTGACAGTGACCCTAACTAAGGCCTTGACACTATTCCTAAGTAAGCCCCAGCCCCAGCCCCAGTCCCAGCTCCTGCCCCAGATTCTACAGAGCCCTTTATGCTCCTCGTAGGCCTTGCCCTGACACTGTCCTTAACTAAGGCCTTGACACTACTACTAACTCAGGCCGTGATACTGTTCCTATCTAAGTCCCTGACAGTGTCCCTGACTAATTGCCTGACTCTCCTCCTAACTCTGGCCCTGCCATTATACATAACAAAGGCTCTAACGCTCGTCCTTACCATGGACCTGACACTGTGTCTCACTAAGGTCCTGACACTACATGTAACTCAAGCTCTGACATTATACCTAACAAAGGCTCTGATGCTAACCCTAACTAAGGCCCTGACAGTGACCCTAACTAAGGCCTTGACACTATTCCTAACTAAGGCCCTAGTCCTAAGCCTAGCCCTAGCCCTCCCCTACCCGATCCCCATCCCCATCCCCATCCCCATCCCCATCCCCAGTCCCTGATTCTGATCTTACAGAGGCCCTTATGCTCCTCCTAGGTTTTGCCCTGACACTATCCCTACCAAAGGCCGTGATACTGGTCCTAAAGAAGGCCCAGGTGCTCTCGATAACTAAGGCCTTCAAAGTGTCCCTTGCTCCGTTCCTGACTTTATCCCTAGTCCGTAGTTAATGTCCTGCCTCTTACCTACCTGAAGCCCTAATACTGTGCCTAACTAAGGCCCTGACTAGTCATCACTAAGGCCCTGACATTGTTTGTAAGTAAGGCCTGGAAGGTGTCCCGAATGCAGGCCCTGCTGCCGGTAATAACTACAGGCCTAACACTATCCTGAGCTAATATACTGACCCATCTCGAACCAAGGTCCTGACACTATCCCTAAGTCAGCCCTGATGCTGGCCCTAAATAAAGCTGTGAGGCTGTCCCTAACACAGTCCCTGAAGCTCTCTGTCACGGAGGCCTTGACACTCGACCTAACTCAGGCCCTGATCATGTCTTTAACTAAGAGCGTAATGCTGATCCTACAGAGGCCCTGATGCTGCTCCTGAGTCATGCCCTGACAGTGTCCCCAGCTAGGGACCTGATGCTAGGCCTCACTTGGGCCCTGTCGCTCTCCCTATGTCAGGCTGAGACGCTGTCCCTACCTGAAGCCCTGACACTGGTTCTAAACAAGTTCCCGATATTCTCAGTAACTCATGTGTTGACACTATACCTGGGTCATGTCCTGACAGTATACCTAGATCATAACTTATCCCTGTCTTTAGCTAAAGTCGAGCCTCTTATGGCAACTAAAGCCCTGATGCTATGCTTAACTGAGGCCCTGAATTTAGCCCCAAGGCCGTGATACTGTCCCTAACTAAGGCACTGATATTGTCCCTAAGTAAGGGCGGTACTCTCTTCCTAACTCTGGCCCTGCAATTATATATAACAAAGGCTCTGACGCTCGTCCTAACCAAGGCCCTGACGCTGTCCCTCACTAAGGCCCTGACACTAGTTCTAACTCAGGCCGTGACATTATACCTAACGAAGGCTCTGATGCTAACCCTAACTAAGGCCCTGACAGTGACCCTAACTAAGGCCTTGACACTATTCCTAAGTAAGCCCCTAGCCCTAGCACCAGCCGCATCCACAGCCCCATCCCCAGTCCCAGCTCCTTCCCCAGCTCCTACAGAGGCTTTTATTCTCCTCTTAAGCCTTGCCCTGACACTGTTCTTAACTAAGGCCTTGACACTACTACTAACTCAGGCCGTGATACTGTCCCTAACTAAGTCCCTGACAGTGTCCCTGACTAATTGCCTGACTCTCCTCCTAACTCTGGCCCTGCCATTATACATAACATAGGCTCTAACGCTCGTCCTTACCCAGAACCTGACACTGTCCTTCACTAAGGCCCTGACACTACTTCTAACTCAAGCTCTGACATTATACCTAACAAAGGCTCTGATGCTAACCCTAACTAATGCCCTGACAGTGACCCTAACTAAGGCCTTGACACTATTCCTAACTAAGGCCTTAGCCCTAACCCTAGCTCTAGTCCTCCCCTTCCTGATCCCCATCCCCATCCCCATCCACAGTCCCTGATGCTGATCCTACAGAGGCCCTTATGCTCCTCCTAGGTCTTGCTCTGACACTGTCCCTACCAAAGGCCGTGATACTGGTCCTAAAGAAGGCCCAGGTGCTCTCGATAACTAAGGCCTTCAAAGTGTCCCTTGCTCCGTTCCTGACTTTATCCCTAGTCTGTAGTTAATGTCCTGCCTCTTACCTACCTGAAGCCCTAATACTGTGCCTAACTAAGGCCCTGTCTAGTCATCACTAAGGCCCTGACACTGTTTGTAAGTAAGCCCTGCAAGGTGTCCCTAATGCAGGCCCTGCTGCCGGCAATAACTAGAGGCCTAACACTATCCTGAGCTAATATACTGACCCATCTCGAACCAAGGTCCTGACACTATCCCTAAGTCAGCCCTGATGCTGGCCCTAAATAAAGCCGTGAGGCTGTCCCTAACTCAGGCCCTGAAGCTATCCGTAACTGAGGCCTTGACACTCCACCTAACTGAGGCCCTGATCATGTCTTTAACTAAGAGCGTAATGCTGATCCTACAGAGGCCCTGATGCTGCTCCTGAGTCATGCCCTGACAGTGTCCCCAGCTAGGGACCTGATGCTAGGCCTCACTCGGGCCCTGTCGCTCTCCCTACGTCAGGCTGAGACGCTGTCCCTACCTGAAGCCCTGACACTGGTTCTAAACAAGGCCCGGATATTCTCAGTAACTCATGTGTTGACACTATACCTGGGTCATGTCCTGACAGTATACCTAGATCATAACTTATCCCTGTCTTTAGCTAAAGTCGAGCCTCTTATAGCAACTAAAGCCCTGATGCTATGCTTAACTGAGGCCCTGAATTTAGCCCCAAGGCCGTGATACTGTCCCTAACTAAGGCACTGATATTGTCCCTAAGTAAGGGCGGTACTCTCTTCCTAACTCTGGCCCTGCAATTATATATAACAAAGGCTCTGACGCTCGTCCTAACGAAGGCCGTGACACTGTCCCTCACTAAGGCCCTGACACTAGTTCTAACTCAGGCTGTGCCATTATACCTAACGAAGGCTCTGATGCTAACCCTAACTAAGGCCCTGACAGTGACCCTAACTAAGGCCTTGACACTATTCCTAACTAAGGCCCTAGTCCTAAGCCTAGCCCTAGCCCTCCCCTACCCGATCCCCATCCCCATCCCCATCCCCATCCCCATCCCCAGTCCCTGATTCTGATCTTACAGAGGCCCTTATGCTCCTCCTAGGTTTTGCCCTGACACTATCCCTACCAAAGGCCGTGATACTGGTCCTAAAGAAGGCCCAGGTGCTCTTGATAACTAAGGCCTTCAAAGTGTCCCTTGCTCCGTTCCTGACTTTATCCCTAGTCCGTAGTTAATGTCCTGCCTGTTACCTACCTGAAGCCCTAATACTGTGCCTAACTAAGGCCCTGACTAGTCATCACTAAGGCCCTGACACTGTTTGTAAGTAAGGCCTGGAAGGTGTCCCTAATGCAGGCCCTGCTGCCGGTAATAACTACAGGCCTAACACTATCCTGAGCTAATATAGTGACCCATCTCGAACCAAGGTCCTGACACTATCCCTAAGTCAGCCCTGATGCTGGCCCTAAATAAAGCTGTGAGGCTGTCCCTAACACAGTCCCTGAAGCTCTCTGTCACGGAGGCCTTGACACTCGACCTAACTCAGGCCCTGATCATGTCTTTAACTAAGAGCGTAATGCTGATCCTACAGAGGCCCTGATGCTGCTCCTGAGTCATGCCCTGACAGTGTCCCCAGCTAGGGACCTGATGCTAGGCCTCACTTGGGCCCTGTCGCTCTCCCTATGTCAGGCTGAGACGCTGTCCCTACCTGAAGCCCTGACACTGGTTCTAAACAAGGCCCGGATATTCTCAGTAACTCATGTGTTGACACTATACCTGGGTCATGTCCTGACAGTATACCTAGATCATAACTTATCCCTGTCTTTAGCTAAAGTCGAGCCTCTTATAGCAACTAAAGCCCTGATGCTATGCTTAACTGAGGCCCTGAATTTAGCCCCAAGGCCGTGATACTGTCCCTAACTAAGGCACTGATATTGTCCCTAAGTAAGGGCGGTACTCTCTTCCTAACTCTGGCCCTGCAATTATATATAACAAAGGCTCTGACGCTCGTCCTAACGAAGGCCCTGACACTGTCCCTCACTAAGGCCCTGACACTAGTTCTAACTCAGGCTGTGCCATTATACCTAACGAAGGCTCTGATGCTAACCCTAACTAAGGCCCTGACAGTGACCCTAACTAAGGCCTTGACACTATTCCTAAGTAAGCCCCAGCCCCAGCCCCAGTCCCAGCTCCTGCCCCAGATTCTACAGAGCCCTTTATGCTCCTCGTAGGCCTTGCCCTGACACTGTCCTTAACTAAGGCCTTGACACTACTACTAACTCAGGCCGTGATACTGTTCCTATCTAAGTCCCTGACAGTGTCCCTGACTAATTGCCTGACTCTCCTCCTAACTCTGGCCCTGCCATTATACATAACAAAGGCTCTAACGCTCGTCCTTACCATGGACCTGACACTGTGTCTCACTAAGGTCCTGACACTACATGTAACTCAAGCTCTGACATTATACCTAACAAAGGCTCTGATGCTAACCCTAACTAAGGCCCTGACAGTGACCCTAACTAAGGCCTTGACACTATTCCTAACTAAGGCCCTAGTCCTAAGCCTAGCCCTAGCCCTCCCCTACCCGATCCCCATCCCCATCCCCATCCCCATCCCCATCCCCATCCCCAGTCCCTGATTCTGATCTTACAGAGGCCCTTATGCTCCTCCTAGGTTTTGCCCTGACACTATCCCTACCAAAGGCCGTGATACTGGTCCTAAAGAAGGCCCAGGTGCTCTCGATAACTAAGGCCTTCAAAGTGTCCCTTGCTCCGTTCCTGACTTTATCCCTAGTCCGTAGTTAATGTCCTGCCTCTTACCTACCTGAAGCCCTAATACTGTGCCTAACTAAGGCCCTGACTAGTCATCACTAAGGCCCTGACACTGTTTGTAAGTAAGGCCTGGAAGGTGTCCCTAATGCAGGCCCTGCTGCCGGTAATAACTACAGGCCTAACACTATCCTGAGCTAATATACTGACCCATCTCGAACCAAGGTCCTGACACTATCCCTAAGTCAGCCCTGATGCTGGCCCTAAATAAAGCTGTGAGGCTGTCCCTAACACAGTCCCTGAAGCTCTCTGTCATGGAGGCCTTGACACTCGACCTAACTCAGGCCCTGATCATGTCTTTAACTAAGAGCGTAATGCTGATCCTACAGAGGCCCTGATGCTGCTCCTGAGTCATGCCCTGACAGTGTCCCCAGCTAGGGACCTGATGCTAGGCCTCACTTGGGCCCTGTCGCTCTCCCTATGTCAGGCTGAGACGCTGTCCCTACCTGAAGCCCTGACACTGGTTCTAAACAAGTTCCCGATATTCTCAGTAACTAAGGTGTTGACACTATACCTGGGTCATGTCCTGACAGTATACCTAGATCATAACTTATCCCTGTCTTTAGCTAAAGTCGAGCCTCTTATGGCAACTAAAGCCCTGATGCTATGCTTAACTGAGGCCCTGAATTTAGCCCCAAGGCCGTGATACTGTCCCTAACTAAGGCACTGATATTGTCCCTAAGTAAGGGCGGTACTCTCTTCCTAACTCTGGCCCTGCAATTATATATAACAAAGGCTCTGACGCTCGTCCTAACCAAGGCCCTGACGCTGTCCCTCACTAAGGCCCTGACACTAGTTCTAACTCAGGCCGTGACATTATACCTAACGAAGGCTCTGATGCTAACCCTAACTAAGGCCCTGACAGTGACCCTAACTAAGGCCTTGACACTATTCCTAAGTAAGCCCTTAGCCCTAGCACCAGCCGCATCCACAGCCCCATCCCCAGTCCCAGCTCCTTCCCCAGCTCCTACAGAGGCTTTTATTCTCCTCTTAAGCCTTGCCCTGACACTGTTCTTAACTAAGGCCTTGACACTACTACTAACTCAGGCCGTGATACTGTCCCTAACTAAGTCCCTGACAGTGTCCCTGACTAATTGCCTGACTCTCCTCCTAACTCTGGCCCTGCCATTATACATAACATAGGCTCTAACGCTCGTCCTTACCCAGAACCTGACACTGTCCTTCACTAAGGCCCTGACACTACTTCTAACTCAAGCTCTGACATTATACCTAACAAAGGCTCTGATGCTAACCCTAACTAATGCCCTGACAGTGACCCTAACTAAGGCCTTGACACTATTCCTAACTAAGGCCTTAGCCCTAACCCTAGCTCTAGTCCTCCCCTTCCTGATCCCCATCCCCATCCCCATCCACAGTCCCTGATGCTGATCCTACAGAGGCCCTTATGCTCCTCCTAGGTCTTGCTCTGACACTGTCCCTACCAAAGGCCGTGATACTGGTCCTAAAGAAGGCCCAGGTGCTCTCGATAACTAAGGCCTTCAAAGTGTCCCTTGCTCCGTTCCTGACTTTATCCCTAGTCCGTAGTTAATGTCCTGCCTCTTACCTACCTGAAGCCCTAATACTGTGCCTAACTAAGGCCCTGTCTAGTCATCACTAAGGCCCTGACACTGTTTGTAAGTAAGCCCTGCAAGGTGTCCCTAATGCAGGCCCTGCTGCCGGCAATAACTAGAGGCCTAACACTATCCTGAGCTAATATACTGACCCATCTCGAACCAAGGTCCTGACACTATCCCTAAGTCAGCCCTGATGCTGGCCCTAAATAAAGCCGTGAGGCTGTCCCTAACTCAGGCCCTGAAGCTATCCGTAACTGAGGCCTTGACACTCCACCTAACTGAGGCCCTGATCATGTCTTTAACTAAGAGCGTAATGCTGATCCTACAGAGGCCCTGATGCTGCTCCTGAGTCATGCCCTGACAGTGTCCCCAGCTAGGGACCTGATGCTAGGCCTCACTCGGGCCCTGTCGCTCTCCCTACGTCAGGCTGAGACGCTGTCCCTACCTGAAGCCCTGACACTGGTTCTAAACAAGGCCCGGATATTCTCAGTAACTCATGTGTTGACACTATACCTGGGTCATGTCCTGACAGTATACCTAGATCATAACTTATCCCTGTCTTTAGCTAAAGTCGAGCCTCTTATAGCAACTAAAGCCCTGATGCTATGCTTAACTGAGGCCCTGAATTTAGCCCCAAGGCCGTGATACTGTCCCTAACTAAGGCACTGATATTGTCCCTAAGTAAGGGCGGTACTTTCTTCCTAACTCTGGCCCTGCAATTATATATAACAAAGGCTCTGACGCTCGTCCTAACGAAGGCCGTGACACTGTCCCTCACTAAGGCCCTGACACTAGTTCTAACTCAGGCTGTGCCATTATACCTAACGAAGGCTCTGATGCTAACCCTAACTAAGGCCCTGACAGTGACCCTAACTAAGGCCTTGACACTATTCCTAAGTAAGCCCCAGCCCCAGCCCCAGTCCCAGCTCCTGCCCCAGATTCTACAGAGCCCTTTATGCTCCTCGTAGGCCTTGCCCTGACACTGTCCTTAACTAAGGCCTTGACACTACTACTAACTCAGGCCATGATACTGTTCCTATCTAAGTCCCTGACAGTGTCCCTGACTAATTGCCTGACTCTCCTCCTAACTCTGGCCCTGCCATTATACATAACAAAGGCTCTAACGCTCGTCCTTACCATGGACCTGACACTGTGTCTCACTAAGGTCCTGACACTACATGTAACTCAAGCTCTGACATTATACCTAACAAAGGCTCTGATGCTAACCCTAACTAAGGCCCTGACAGTGACCCTAACTAAGGCCTTGACACTATTCCTAACTAAGGCCCTAGTCCTAAGCCTAGCCCTAGCCCTCCCCTACCCGATCCCCATCCCCATCCCCAGTCCCATCCCCAGTCCCTGATTCTGATCTTACAGAGGCCCTTATGCTCCTCCTAGGTTTTGCCCTGACACTATCCCTACCAAAGGCCGTGATACTGGTCCTAAAGAAGGCCCAGGTGCTCTCGATAACTAAGGCCTTCAAAGTGTCCCTTGCTCCGTTCCTGACTTTATCCCTAGTCCGTAGTTAATGTCCTGCCTGTTACCTACCTGAAGCCCTAATACTGTGCCTAACTAAGGCCCTGACTAGTCATCACTAAGGCCCTGACACTGTTTGTAAGTAAGGCCTGGAAGGTGTCCCGAATGCAGGCCCTGCTGCCGGTAATAACTACAGGCCTAACACTATCCTGAGCTAATATACTGACCCATCTCGAACCAAGGTCCTGACACTATCCCTAAGTCAGCCCTGATGCTGGCCCTAAATAAAGCTGTGAGGCTGTCCCTAACACAGTCCCTGAAGCTCTCTGTCACGGAGGCCTTGACACTCGACCTAACTCAGGCCCTGATCATGTCTTTAACTAAGAGCGTAATGCTGATCCTACAGAGGCCCTGATGCTGCTCCTGAGTCATGCCCTGACAGTGTCCCCAGCTAGGGACCTGATGCTAGGCCTCACTTGGGCCCTGTCGCTCTCCCTATGTCAGGCTGAGACGCTGTCCCTACCTGAAGCCCTGACACTGGTTCTAAACAAGTTCCCGATATTCTCAGTAACTAAGGTGTTGACACTATACCTGGGTCATGTCCTGACAGTATACCTAGATCATAACTTATCCCTGTCTTTAGCTAAAGTCGAGCCTCTTATGGCAACTAAAGCCCTGATGCTATGCTTAACTGAGGCCCTGAATTTAGCCCCAAGGCCGTGATACTGTCCCTAACTAAGGCACTGATATTGTCCCTAAGTAAGGGCGGTACTCTCTTCCTAACTCTGGCCCTGCAATTATATATAACAAAGGCTCTGACGCTCGTCCTAACCAAGGCCCTGACGCTGTCCCTCACTAAGGCCCTGACACTAGTTCTAACTCAGGCCGTGACATTATACCTAACGAAGGCTCTGATGCTAACCCTAACTAAGGCCCTGACAGTGACCCTAACTAAGGCCTTGACACTATTCCTAAGTAAGCCCCTAGCCCTAGCACCAGCCGCATCCACAGCCCCATCCCCAGTCCCAGCTCCTTCCCCAGCTCCTACAGAGGCTTTTATTCTCCTCTTAAGCCTTGCCCTGACACTGTTCTTAACTAAGGCCTTGACACTACTACTAACTCAGGCCGTGATACTGTCCCTAACTAAGTCCCTGACAGCGTCCCTGACTAATTGCCTGACTCTCCTCCTAACTCTGGCCCTGCCATTATACATAACATAGGCTCTAACGCTCGTCCTTAACCAGAACCTGACACTGTCCTTCACTAAGGCCCTGACACTACTTCTAACTCAAGCTCTGACATTATACCTAACAAAGGCTCTGATGCTAACCCTAACTAATGCCCTGACAGTGACCCTAACTAAGGCCTTGACACTATTCCTAACTAAGGCCTTAGCCCTAACCCTAGCTCTAGTCCTCCCCTTCCTGATCCCCATCCCCATCCCCATCCACAGTCCCTGATGCTGATCCTACAGAGGCCCTTATGCTCCTCCTAGGTCTTGCTCTGACACTGTCCCTACCAAAGGCCGTGATACTGGTCCTAAAGAAGGCCCAGGTGCTCTCGATAACTAAGGCCTTCAAAGTGTCCCTTGCTCCGTTCCTGACTTTATCCCTAGTCTGTAGTTAATGTCCTGCCTCTTACCTACCTGAAGCCCTAATACTGTGCCTAACTAAGGCCCTGTCTAGTCATCACTAAGGCCCTGACACTGTTTGTAAGTAAGCCCTGCAAGGTGTCCCTAATGCAGGCCCTGCTGCTGGCAATAACTAGAGGCCTAACACTATCCTGAGCTAATATACTGACCCATCTCGAACCAAGGTCCTGACACTATCCCTAAGTCAGCCCTGATGCTGGCCCTAAATAAAGCCGTGAGGCTGTCCCTAACTCAGGCCCTGAAGCTATCCGTAACTGAGGCCTTGACACTCCACCTAACTGAGGCCCTGATCATGTCTTTAACTAAGAGCGTAATGCTGATCCTACAGAGGCCCTGATGCTGCTCCTGAGTCATGCCCTGACAGTGTCCCCAGCTAGGGACCTGATGCTAGGCCTCACTCGGGCCCTGTCGCTCTCCCTACGTCAGGCTGAGACGCTGTCCCTACCTGAAGCCCTGACACTGGTTCTAAACAAGGCCCGGATATTCTCAGTAACTCATGTGTTGACACTATACCTGGGTCATGTCCTGACAGTATACCTAGATCATAACTTATCCCTGTCTTTAGCTAAAGTCGAGCCTCTTATAGCAACTAAAGCCCTGATGCTATGCTTAACTGAGGCCCTGAATTTAGCCCCAAGGCCGTGATACTGTCCCTAACTAAGGCACTGATATTGTCCCTAAGTAAGGGCGGTACTCTCTTCCTAACTCTGGCCCTGCAATTATATATAACAAAGGCTCTGACGCTCGTCCTAACGAAGGCCCTGACACTGTCCCTCACTAAGGCCCTGACACTAGTTCTAACTCAGGCTGTGCCATTATACCTAACGAAGGCTCTGATGCTAACCCTAACTAAGGCCCTGACAGTGACCCTAACTAAGGCCTTGACACTATTCCTAAGTAAGCCCCAGCCCCAGCCCCAGTCCCAGCTCCTGCCCCAGATTCTACAGAGCCCTTTATGCTCCTCGTAGGCCTTGCCCTGACACTGTCCTTAACTAAGGCCTTGACACTACTACTAACTCAGGCCGTGATACTGTTCCTATCTAAGTCCCTGACAGTGTCCCTGACTAATTGCCTGACTCTCCTCCTAACTCTGGCCCTGCCATTATACATAACAAAGGCTCTAACGCTCGTCCTTACCATGGACCTGACACTGTGTCTCACTAAGGTCCTGACACTACATGTAACTCAAGCTCTGACATTATACCTAACAAAGGCTCTGATGCTAACCCTAACTAAGGCCCTGACAGTGACCCTAACTAAGGCCTTGACACTATTCCTAACTAAGGCCCTAGTCCTAAGCCTAGCCCTAGCCCTCCCCTACCCGATCCCCATCCCCATCCCCATCCCCATCCCCATCCCCATCCCCAGTCCCTGATTCTGATCTTACAGAGGCCCTTATGCTCCTCCTAGGTTTTGCCCTGACACTATCCCTACCAAAGGCCGTGATACTGGTCCTAAAGAAGGCCCAGGTGCTCTCGATAACTAAGGCCTTCAAAGTGTCCCTTGCTCCGTTCCTGACTTTATCCCTAGTCCGTAGTTAATGTCCTGCCTCTTACCTACCTGAAGCCCTAATACTGTGCCTAACTAAGGCCCTGACACTGTTTGTAAGTAAGGCCTGGAAGGTGTCCCGAATGCAGGCCCTGCTGCCGGTAATAACTACAGGCCTAACACTATCCTGAGCTAATATACTGACCCATCTCGAACCAAGGTCCTGACACTATCCCTAAGTCAGCCCTGATGCTGGCCCTAAATAAAGCTGTGAGGCTGTCCCTAACACAGTCCCTGAAGCTCTCTGTCACGGAGGCCTTGACACTCGACCTAACTCAGGCCCTGATCATGTCTTTAACTAAGAGCGTAATGCTGATCCTACAGAGGCCCTGATGCTGCTCCTGAGTCATGCCCTGACAGTGTCCCCAGCTAGGGACCTGATGCTAGGCCTCACTTGGGCCCTGTCGCTCTCCCTATGTCAGGCTGAGACGCTGTCCCTACCTGAAGCCCTGACACTGGTTCTAAACAAGTTCCCGATATTCTCAGTAACTAAGGTGTTGACACTATACCTGGGTCATGTCCTGACAGTATACCTAGATCATAACTTATCCCTGTCTTTAGCTAAAGTCGAGCCTCTTATGGCAACTAAAGCCCTGATGCTATGCTTAACTGAGGCCCTGAATTTAGCCCCAAGGCCGTGATACTGTCCCTAACTAAGGCACTGATATTGTCCCTAAGTAAGGGCGGTACTCTCTTCCTAACTCTGGCCCTGCAATTATATATAACAAAGGCTCTGACGCTCGTCCTAACCAAGGCCCTGACGCTGTCCCTCACTAAGGCCCTGACACTAGTTCTAACTCAGGCCGTGACATTATACCTAACGAAGGCTCTGATGCTAACCCTAACTAAGGCCCTGACAGTGACCCTAACTAAGGCCTTGACACTATTCCTAAGTAAGCCCCTAGCCCTAGCACCAGCCGCATCCACAGCCCCATCCCCAGTCCCAGCTCCTTCCCCAGCTCCTACAGAGGCTTTTATTCTCCTCTTAAGCCTTGCCCTGACACTGTTCTTAACTAAGGCCTTGACACTACTACTAACTCAGGCCGTGATACTGTCCCTAACTAAGTCCCTGACAGCGTCCCTGACTAATTGCCTGACTCTCCTCCTAACTCTGGCCCTGCCATTATACATAACATAGGCTCTAACGCTCGTCCTTAACCAGAACCTGACACTGTCCTTCACTAAGGCCCTGACACTACTTCTAACTCAAGCTCTGACATTATACCTAACAAAGGCTCTGATGCTAACCCTAACTAATGCCCTGACAGTGACCCTAACTAAGGCCTTGACACTATTCCTAACTAAGGCCTTAGCCCTAACCCTAGCTCTAGTCCTCCCCTTCCTGATCCCCATCCCCATCCCCATCCACAGTCCCTGATGCTGATCCTACAGAGGCCCTTATGCTCCTCCTAGGTCTTGCTCTGACACTGTCCCTACCAAAGGCCGTGATACTGGTCCTAAAGAAGGCCCAGGTGCTCTCGATAACTAAGGCCTTCAAAGTGTCCCTTGCTCCGTTCCTGACTTTATCCCTAGTCTGTAGTTAATGTCCTGCCTCTTACCTACCTGAAGCCCTAATACTGTGCCTAACTAAGGCCCTGTCTAGTCATCACTAAGGCCCTGACACTGTTTGTAAGTAAGCCCTGCAAGGTGTCCCTAATGCAGGCCCTGCTGCCGGCAATAACTAGAGGCCTAACACTATCCTGAGCTAATATACTGACCCATCTCGAACCAAGGTCCTGACACTATCCCTAAGTCAGCCCTGATGCTGGCCCTAAATAAAGCCGTGAGGCTGTCCCTAACTCAGGCCCTGAAGCTATCCGTAACTGAGGCCTTGACACTCCACCTAACTGAGGCCCTGATCATGTCTTTAACTAAGAGCGTAATGCTGATCCTACAGAGGCCCTGATGCTGCTCCTGAGTCATGCCCTGACAGTGTCCCCAGCTAGGGACCTGATGCTAGGCCTCACTCGGGCCCTGTCGCTCTCCCTACGTCAGGCTGAGACGCTGTCCCTACCTGAAGCCCTGACACTGGTTCTAAACAAGGCCCGGATATTCTCAGTAACTCATGTGTTGACACTATACCTGGGTCATGTCCTGACAGTATACCTAGATCATAACTTATCCCTGTCTTTAGCTAAAGTCGAGCCTCTTATAGCAACTAAAGCCCTGATGCTATGCTTAACTGAGGCCCTGAATTTAGCCCCAAGGCCGTGATACTGTCCCTAACTAAGGCACTGATATTGTCCCTAAGTAAGGGCGGTACTCTCTTCCTAACTCTGGCCCTGCAATTATATATAACAAAGGCTCTGACGCTCGTCCTAACGAAGGCCCTGACACTGTCCCTCACTAAGGCCCTGACACTAGTTCTAACTCAGGCTGTGCCATTATACCTAACGAAGGCTCTGATGCTAACCCTAACTAAGGCCCTGACAGTGACCCTAACTAAGGCCTTGACACTATTCCTAAGTAAGCCCCAGCCCCAGCCCCAGTCCCAGCTCCTGCCCCAGATTCTACAGAGCCCTTTATGCTCCTCGTAGGCCTTGCCCTGACACTGTCCTTAACTAAGGCCTTGACACTACTACTAACTCAGGCCGTGATACTGTTCCTATCTAAGTCCCTGACAGTGTCCCTGACTAATTGCCTGACTCTCCTCCTAACTCTGGCCCTGCCATTATACATAACAAAGGCTCTAACGCTCGTCCTTACCATGGACCTGACACTGTGTCTCACTAAGGTCCTGACACTACATGTAACTCAAGCTCTGACATTATACCTAACAAAGGCTCTGATGCTAACCCTAACTAAGGCCCTGACAGTGACCCTAACTAAGGCCTTGACACTATTCCTAACTAAGGCCCTAGTCCTAAGCCTAGCCCTAGCCCTCCCCTACCCGATCCCCATCCCCATCCCCATCCCCATCCCCATCCCCATCCCCAGTCCCTGATTCTGATCTTACAGAGGCCCTTATGCTCCTCCTAGGTTTTGCCCTGACACTATCCCTACCAAAGGCCGTGATACTGGTCCTAAAGAAGGCCCAGGTGCTCTCGATAACTAAGGCCTTCAAAGTGTCCCTTGCTCCGTTCCTGACTTTATCCCTAGTCCGTAGTTAATGTCCTGCCTCTTACCTACCTGAAGCCCTAATACTGTGCCTAACTAAGGCCCTGACACTGTTTGTAAGTAAGGCCTGGAAGGTGTCCCTAATGCAGGCCCTGCTGCCGGTAATAACTACAGGCCTAACACTATCCTGAGCTAATATACTGACCCATCTCGAACCAAGGTCCTGACACTATCCCTAAGTCAGCCCTGATGCTGGCCCTAAATAAAGCTGTGAGGCTGTCCCTAACACAGTCCCTGAAGCTCTCTGTCACGGAGGCCTTGACACTCGACCTAACTCAGGCCCTGATCATGTCTTTAACTAAGAGCGTAATGCTGATCCTACAGAGGCCCTGATGCTGCTCCTGAGTCATGCCCTGACAGTGTCCCCAGCTAGGGACCTGATGCTAGGCCTCACTTGGGCCCTGTCGCTCTCCCTATGTCAGGCTGAGACGCTGTCCCTACCTGAAGCCCTGACACTGGTTCTAAACAAGGCCCGGATATTCTCAGTAACTCATGTGTTGACACTATACCTGGGTCATGTCCTGACAGTATACCTAGATCATAACTTATCCCTGTCTTTAGCTAAAGTCGAGCCTCTTATGGCAACTAAAGCCCTGATGCTATGCTTAACTGAGGCCCTGAATTTAGCCCCAAGGCCGTGATACTGTCCCTAACTAAGGCACTGATATTGTCCCTAAGTAAGGGCGGTACTCTCTTCCTAACTCTGGCCCTGCAATTATATATAACAAAGGCTCTGACGCTCGTCCTAACCAAGGCCCTGACGCTGTCCCTCACTAAGGCCCTGACACTAGTTCTAACTCAGGCCGTGACATTATACCTAACGAAGGCTCTGATGCTAACCCTAACTAAGGCCCTGACAGTGACCCTAACTAAGGCCTTGACACTATTCCTAAGTAAGCCCCTAGCCCTAGCACCAGCCGCATCCACAGCCCCATCCCCAGTCCCAGCTCCTTCCCCAGCTCCTACAGAGGCTTTTATTCTCCTCTTAAGCCTTGCCCTGACACTGTTCTTAACTAAGGCCTTGACACTACTACTAACTCAGGCCGTGATACTGTCCCTAACTAAGTCCCTGACAGCGTCCCTGACTAATTGCCTGACTCTCCTCCTAACTCTGGCCCTGCCATTATACATAACATAGGCTCTAACGCTCGTCCTTACCCAGAACCTGACACTGTCCTTCACTAAGGCCCTGACACTACTTCTAACTCAAGCTCTGACATTATACCTAACAAAGGCTCTGATGCTAACCCTAACTAATGCCCTGACAGTGACCCTAACTAAGGCCTTGACACTATTCCTAACTAAGGCCTTAGCCCTAACCCTAGCTCTAGTCCTCCCCTTCCTGATCCCCATCCCCATCCCCATCCACAGTCCCTGATGCTGATCCTACAGAGGCCCTTATGCTCCTCCTAGGTCTTGCTCTGACACTGTCCCTACCAAAGGCCGTGATACTGGTCCTAAAGAAGGCCCAGGTGCTCTCGATAACTAAGGCCTTCAAAGTGTCCCTTGCTCCGTTCCTGACTTTATCCCTAGTCTGTAGTTAATGTCCTGCCTCTTACCTACCTGAAGCCCTAATACTGTGCCTAACTAAGGCCCTGTCTAGTCATCACTAAGGCCCTGACACTGTTTGTAAGTAAGCCCTGCAAGGTGTCCCTAATGCAGGCCCTGCTGCCGGCAATAACTAGAGGCCTAACACTATCCTGAGCTAATATACTGACCCATCTCGAACCAAGGTCCTGACACTATCCCTAAGTCAGCCCTGATGCTGGCCCTAAATAAAGCCGTGAGGCTGTCCCTAACTCAGGCCCTGAAGCTATCCGTAACTGAGGCCTTGACACTCCACCTAACTGAGGCCCTGATCATGTCTTTAACTAAGAGCGTAATGCTGATCCTACAGAGGCCCTGATGCTGCTCCTGAGTCATGCCCTGACAGTGTCCCCAGCTAGGGACCTGATGCTAGGCCTCACTCGGGCCCTGTCGCTCTCCCTACGTCAGGCTGAGACGCTGTCCCTACCTGAAGCCCTGACACTGGTTCTAAACAAGGCCCGGATATTCTCAGTAACTCATGTGTTGACACTATACCTGGGTCATGTCCTGACAGTATACCTAGATCATAACTTATCCCTGTCTTTAGCTAAAGTCGAGCCTCTTATAGCAACTAAAGCCCTGATGCTATGCTTAACTGAGGCCCTGAATTTAGCCCCAAGGCCGTGATACTGTCCCTAACTAAGGCACTGATATTGTCCCTAAGTAAGGGCGGTACTCTCTTCCTAACTCTGGCCCTGCAATTATATATAACAAAGGCTCTGACGCTCGTCCTAACGAAGGCCCTGACACTGTCCCTCACTAAGGCCCTGACACTAGTTCTAACTCAGGCTGTGCCATTATACCTAACGAAGGCTCTGATGCTAACCCTAACTAAGGCCCTGACAGTGACCCTAACTAAGGCCTTGACACTATTCCTAAGTAAGCCCCAGCCCCAGCCCCAGTCCCAGCTCCTGCCCCAGATTCTACAGAGCCCTTTATGCTCCTCGTAGGCCTTGCCCTGACACTGTCCTTAACTAAGGCCTTGACACTACTACTAACTCAGGCCGTGATACTGTTCCTATCTAAGTCCCTGACAGTGTCCCTGACTAATTGCCTGACTCTCCTCCTAACTCTGGCCCTGCCATTATACATAACAAAGGCTCTAACGCTCGTCCTTACCATGGACCTGACACTGTGTCTCACTAAGGTCCTGACACTACATGTAACTCAAGCTCTGACATTATACCTAACAAAGGCTCTGATGCTAACCCTAACTAAGGCCCTGACAGTGACCCTAACTAAGGCCTTGACACTATTCCTAACTAAGGCCCTAGTCCTAAGCCTAGCCCTAGCCCTCCCCTACCCGATCCCCATCCCCATCCCCATCCCCATCCCCATCCCCATCCCCAGTCCCTGATTCTGATCTTACAGAGGCCCTTATGCTCCTCCTAGGTTTTGCCCTGACACTATCCCTACCAAAGGCCGTGATACTGGTCCTAAAGAAGGCCCAGGTGCTCTCGATAACTAAGGCCTTCAAAGTGTCCCTTGCTCCGTTCCTGACTTTATCCCTAGTCCGTAGTTAATGTCCTGCCTCTTACCTACCTGAAGCCCTAATACTGTGCCTAACTAAGGCCCTGACACTGTTTGTAAGTAAGGCCTGGAAGGTGTCCCTAATGCAGGCCCTGCTGCCGGTAATAACTACAGGCCTAACACTATCCTGAGCTAATATACTGACCCATCTCGAACCAAGGTCCTGACACTATCCCTAAGTCAGCCCTGATGCTGGCCCTAAATAAAGCTGTGAGGCTGTCCCTAACACAGTCCCTGAAGCTCTCTGTCACGGAGGCCTTGACACTCGACCTAACTCAGGCCCTGATCATGTCTTTAACTAAGAGCGTAATGCTGATCCTACAGAGGCCCTGATGCTGCTCCTGAGTCATGCCCTGACAGTGTCCCCAGCTAGGGACCTGATGCTAGGCCTCACTTGGGCCCTGTCGCTCTCCCTATGTCAGGCTGAGACGCTGTCCCTACCTGAAGCCCTGACACTGGTTCTAAACAAGGCCCGGATATTCTCAGTAACTCATGTGTTGACACTATACCTGGGTCATGTCCTGACAGTATACCTAGATCATAACTTATCCCTGTCTTTAGCTAAAGTCGAGCCTCTTATGGCAACTAAAGCCCTGATGCTATGCTTAACTGAGGCCCTGAATTTAGCCCCAAGGCCGTGATACTGTCCCTAACTAAGGCACTGATATTGTCCCTAAGTAAGGGCGGTACTCTCTTCCTAACTCTGGCCCTGCAATTATATATAACAAAGGCTCTGACGCTCGTCCTAACCAAGGCCCTGACGCTGTCCCTCACTAAGGCCCTGACACTAGTTCTAACTCAGGCCGTGACATTATACCTAACGAAGGCTCTGATGCTAACCCTAACTAAGGCCCTGACAGTGACCCTAACTAAGGCCTTGACACTATTCCTAAGTAAGCCCCTAGCCCTAGCACCAGCCGCATCCACAGCCCCATCCCCAGTCCCAGCTCCTTCCCCAGCTCCTACAGAGGCTTTTATTCTCCTCTTAAGCCTTGCCCTGACACTGTTCTTAACTAAGGCCTTGACACTACTACTAACTCAGGCCGTGATACTGTCCCTAACTAAGTCCCTGACAGTGTCCCTGACTAATTGCCTGACTCTCCTCCTAACTCTGGCCCTGCCATTATACATAACATAGGCTCTAACGCTCGTCCTTACCCAGAACCTGACACTGTCCTTCACTAAGGCCCTGACACTACTTCTAACTCAAGCTCTGACATTATACCTAACAAAGGCTCTGATGCTAACCCTAACTAATGCCCTGACAGTGACCCTAACTAAGGCCTTGACACTATTCCTAACTAAGGCCTTAGCCCTAACCCTAGCTCTAGTCCTCCCCTTCCTGATCCCCATCCCCATCCCCATCCACAGTCCCTGATGCTGATCCTACAGAGGCCCTTATGCTCCTCCTAGGTCTTGCTCTGACACTGTCCCTACCAAAGGCCGTGATACTGGTCCTAAAGAAGGCCCAGGTGCTCTCGATAACTAAGGCCTTCAAAGTGTCCCTTGCTCCGTTCCTGACTTTATCCCTAGTCTGTAGTTAATGTCCTGCCTCTTACCTACCTGAAGCCCTAATACTGTGCCTAACTAAGGCCCTGTCTAGTCATCACTAAGGCCCTGACACTGTTTGTAAGTAAGCCCTGCAAGGTGTCCCTAATGCAGGCCCTGCTGCCGGCAATAACTAGAGGCCTAACACTATCCTGAGCTAATATACTGACCCATCTCGAACCAAGGTCCTGACACTATCCCTAAGTCAGCCCTGATGCTGGCCCTAAATAAAGCCGTGAGGCTGTCCCTAACTCAGGCCCTGAAGCTATCCGTAACTGAGGCCTTGACACTCCACCTAACTGAGGCCCTGATCATGTCTTTAACTAAGAGCGTAATGCTGATCCTACAGAGGCCCTGATGCTGCTCCTGAGTCATGCCCTGACAGTGTCCCCAGCTAGGGACCTGATGCTAGGCCTCACTCGGGCCCTGTCGCTCTCCCTACGTCAGGCTGAGACGCTGTCCCTACCTGAAGCCCTGACACTGGTTCTAAACAAGGCCCGGATATTCTCAGTAACTCATGTGTTGACACTATACCTGGGTCATGTCCTGACAGTATACCTAGATCATAACTTATCCCTGTCTTTAGCTAAAGTCGAGCCTCTTATAGCAACTAAAGCCCTGATGCTATGCTTAACTGAGGCCCTGAATTTAGCCCCAAGGCCGTGATACTGTCCCTAACTAAGGCACTGATATTGTCCCTAAGTAAGGGCGGTACTCTCTTCCTAACTCTGGCCCTGCAATTATATATAACAAAGGCTCTGACGCTCGTCCTAACGAAGGCCCTGACACTGTCCCTCACTAAGGCCCTGACACTAGTTCTAACTCAGGCTGTGCCATTATACCTAACGAAGGCTCTGATGCTAACCCTAACTAAGGCCCTGACAGTGACCCTAACTAAGGCCTTGACACTATTCCTAAGTAAGCCCCAGCCCCAGCCCCAGTCCCAGCTCCTGCCCCAGATTCTACAGAGCCCTTTATGCTCCTCGTAGGCCTTGCCCTGACACTGTCCTTAACTAAGGCCTTGACACTACTACTAACTCAGGCCGTGATACTGTTCCTATCTAAGTCCCTGACAGTGTCCCTGACTAATTGCCTGACTCTCCTCCTAACTCTGGCCCTGCCATTATACATAACAAAGGCTCTAACGCTCGTCCTTACCATGGACCTGACACTGTGTCTCACTAAGGTCCTGACACTACATGTAACTCAAGCTCTGACATTATACCTAACAAAGGCTCTGATGCTAACCCTAACTAAGGCCCTGACAGTGACCCTAACTAAGGCCTTGACACTATTCCTAACTAAGGCCCTAGTCCTAAGCCTAGCCCTAGCCCTCCCCTACCCGATCCCCATCCCCATCCCCATCCCCATCCCCATCCCCATCCCCAGTCCCTGATTCTGATCTTACAGAGGCCCTTATGCTCCTCCTAGGTTTTGCCCTGACACTATCCCTACCAAAGGCCGTGATACTGGTCCTAAAGAAGGCCCAGGTGCTCTCGATAACTAAGGCCTTCAAAGTGTCCCTTGCTCCGTTCCTGACTTTATCCCTAGTCCGTAGTTAATGTCCTGCCTCTTACCTACCTGAAGCCCTAATACTGTGCCTAACTAAGGCCCTGACACTGTTTGTAAGTAAGGCCTGGAAGGTGTCCCTAATGCAGGCCCTGCTGCCGGTAATAACTACAGGCCTAACACTATCCTGAGCTAATATACTGACCCATCTCGAACCAAGGTCCTGACACTATCCCTAAGTCAGCCCTGATGCTGGCCCTAAATAAAGCTGTGAGGCTGTCCCTAACACAGTCCCTGAAGCTCTCTGTCACGGAGGCCTTGACACTCGACCTAACTCAGGCCCTGATCATGTCTTTAACTAAGAGCGTAATGCTGATCCTACAGAGGCCCTGATGCTGCTCCTGAGTCATGCCCTGACAGTGTCCCCAGCTAGGGACCTGATGCTAGGCCTCACTTGGGCCCTGTCGCTCTCCCTATGTCAGGCTGAGACGCTGTCCCTACCTGAAGCCCTGACACTGGTTCTAAACAAGGCCCGGATATTCTCAGTAACTCATGTGTTGACACTATACCTGGGTCATGTCCTGACAGTATACCTAGATCATAACTTATCCCTGTCTTTAGCTAAAGTCGAGCCTCTTATGGCAACTAAAGCCCTGATGCTATGCTTAACTGAGGCCCTGAATTTAGCCCCAAGGCCGTGATACTGTCCCTAACTAAGGCACTGATATTGTCCCTAAGTAAGGGCGGTACTCTCTTCCTAACTCTGGCCCTGCAATTATATATAACAAAGGCTCTGACGCTCGTCCTAACCAAGGCCCTGACGCTGTCCCTCACTAAGGCCCTGACACTAGTTCTAACTCAGGCCGTGACATTATACCTAACGAAGGCTCTGATGCTAACCCTAACTAAGGCCCTGACAGTGACCCTAACTAAGGCCTTGACACTATTCCTAAGTAAGCCCCTAGCCCTAGCACCAGCCGCATCCACAGCCCCATCCCCAGTCCCAGCTCCTTCCCCAGCTCCTACAGAGGCTTTTATTCTCCTCTTAAGCCTTGCCCTGACACTGTTCTTAACTAAGGCCTTGACACTACTACTAACTCAGGCCGTGATACTGTCCCTAACTAAGTCCCTGACAGTGTCCCTGACTAATTGCCTGACTCTCCTCCTAACTCTGGCCCTGCCATTATACATAACATAGGCTCTAACGCTCGTCCTTACCCAGAACCTGACACTGTCCTTCACTAAGGCCCTGACACTACTTCTAACTCAAGCTCTGACATTATACCTAACAAAGGCTCTGATGCTAACCCTAACTAATGCCCTGACAGTGACCCTAACTAAGGCCTTGACACTATTCCTAACTAAGGCCTTAGCCCTAACCCTAGCTCTAGTCCTCCCCTTCCTGATCCCCATCCCCATCCCCATCCACAGTCCCTGATGCTGATCCTACAGAGGCCCTTATGCTCCTCCTAGGTCTTGCTCTGACACTGTCCCTACCAAAGGCCGTGATACTGGTCCTAAAGAAGGCCCAGGTGCTCTCGATAACTAAGGCCTTCAAAGTGTCCCTTGCTCCGTTCCTGACTTTATCCCTAGTCTGTAGTTAATGTCCTGCCTCTTACCTACCTGAAGCCCTAATACTGTGCCTAACTAAGGCCCTGTCTAGTCATCACTAAGGCCCTGACACTGTTTGTAAGTAAGCCCTGCAAGGTGTCCCTAATGCAGGCCCTGCTGCCGGCAATAACTAGAGGCCTAACACTATCCTGAGCTAATATACTGACCCATCTCGAACCAAGGTCCTGACACTATCCCTAAGTCAGCCCTGATGCTGGCCCTAAATAAAGCCGTGAGGCTGTCCCTAACTCAGGCCCTGAAGCTATCCGTAACTGAGGCCTTGACACTCCACCTAACTGAGGCCCTGATCATGTCTTTAACTAAGAGCGTAATGCTGATCCTACAGAGGCCCTGATGCTGCTCCTGAGTCATGCCCTGACAGTGTCCCCAGCTAGGGACCTGATGCTAGGCCTCACTCGGGCCCTGTCGCTCTCCCTACGTCAGGCTGAGACGCTGTCCCTACCTGAAGCCCTGACACTGGTTCTAAACAAGGCCCGGATATTCTCAGTAACTCATGTGTTGACACTATACCTGGGTCATGTCCTGACAGTATACCTAGATCATAACTTATCCCTGTCTTTAGCTAAAGTCGAGCCTCTTATAGCAACTAAAGCCCTGATGCTATGCTTAACTGAGGCCCTGAATTTAGCCCCAAGGCCGTGATACTGTCCCTAACTAAGGCACTGATATTGTCCCTAAGTAAGGGCGGTACTCTCTTCCTAACTCTGGCCCTGCAATTATATATAACAAAGGCTCTGACGCTCGTCCTAACGAAGGCCCTGACACTGTCCCTCACTAAGGCCCTGACACTAGTTCTAACTCAGGCTGTGCCATTATACCTAACGAAGGCTCTGATGCTAACCCTAACTAAGGCCCTGACAGTGACCCTAACTAAGGCCTTGACACTATTCCTAAGTAAGCCCCAGCCCCAGCCCCAGTCCCAGCTCCTGCCCCAGATTCTACAGAGCCCTTTATGCTCCTCGTAGGCCTTGCCCTGACACTGTCCTTAACTAAGGCCTTGACACTACTACTAACTCAGGCCGTGATACTGTTCCTATCTAAGTCCCTGACAGTGTCCCTGACTAATTGCCTGACTCTCCTCCTAACTCTGGCCCTGCCATTATACATAACAAAGGCTCTAACGCTCGTCCTTACCATGGACCTGACACTGTGTCTCACTAAGGTCCTGACACTACATGTAACTCAAGCTCTGACATTATACCTAACAAAGGCTCTGATGCTAACCCTAACTAAGGCCCTGACAGTGACCCTAACTAAGGCCTTGACACTATTCCTAACTAAGGCCCTAGTCCTAAGCCTAGCCCTAGCCCTCCCCTACCCGATCCCCATCCCCATCCCCATCCCCATCCCCATCCCCATCCCCAGTCCCTGATTCTGATCTTACAGAGGCCCTTATGCTCCTCCTAGGTTTTGCCCTGACACTATCCCTACCAAAGGCCGTGATACTGGTCCTAAAGAAGGCCCAGGTGCTCTCGATAACTAAGGCCTTCAAAGTGTCCCTTGCTCCGTTCCTGACTTTATCCCTAGTCCGTAGTTAATGTCCTGCCTCTTACCTACCTGAAGCCCTAATACTGTGCCTAACTAAGGCCCTGACACTGTTTGTAAGTAAGGCCTGGAAGGTGTCCCTAATGCAGGCCCTGCTGCCGGTAATAACTACAGGCCTAACACTATCCTGAGCTAATATACTGACCCATCTCGAACCAAGGTCCTGACACTATCCCTAAGTCAGCCCTGATGCTGGCCCTAAATAAAGCTGTGAGGCTGTCCCTAACACAGTCCCTGAAGCTCTCTGTCACGGAGGCCTTGACACTCGACCTAACTCAGGCCCTGATCATGTCTTTAACTAAGAGCGTAATGCTGATCCTACAGAGGCCCTGATGCTGCTCCTGAGTCATGCCCTGACAGTGTCCCCAGCTAGGGACCTGATGCTAGGCCTCACTTGGGCCCTGTCGCTCTCCCTATGTCAGGCTGAGACGCTGTCCCTACCTGAAGCCCTGACACTGGTTCTAAACAAGGCCCGGATATTCTCAGTAACTCATGTGTTGACACTATACCTGGGTCATGTCCTGACAGTATACCTAGATCATAACTTATCCCTGTCTTTAGCTAAAGTCGAGCCTCTTATGGCAACTAAAGCCCTGATGCTATGCTTAACTGAGGCCCTGAATTTAGCCCCAAGGCCGTGATACTGTCCCTAACTAAGGCACTGATATTGTCCCTAAGTAAGGGCGGTACTCTCTTCCTAACTCTGGCCCTGCAATTATATATAACAAAGGCTCTGACGCTCGTCCTAACCAAGGCCCTGACGCTGTCCCTCACTAAGGCCCTGACACTAGTTCTAACTCAGGCCGTGACATTATACCTAACGAAGGCTCTGATGCTAACCCTAACTAAGGCCCTGACAGTGACCCTAACTAAGGCCTTGACACTATTCCTAAGTAAGCCCCTAGCCCTAGCACCAGCCGCATCCACAGCCCCATCCCCAGTCCCAGCTCCTTCCCCAGCTCCTACAGAGGCTTTTATTCTCCTCTTAAGCCTTGCCCTGACACTGTTCTTAACTAAGGCCTTGACACTACTACTAACTCAGGCCGTGATACTGTCCCTAACTAAGTCCCTGACAGTGTCCCTGACTAATTGCCTGACTCTCCTCCTAACTCTGGCCCTGCCATTATACATAACATAGGCTCTAACGCTCGTCCTTACCCAGAACCTGACACTGTCCTTCACTAAGGCCCTGACACTACTTCTAACTCAAGCTCTGACATTATACCTAACAAAGGCTCTGATGCTAACCCTAACTAATGCCCTGACAGTGACCCTAACTAAGGCCTTGACACTATTCCTAACTAAGGCCTTAGCCCTAACCCTAGCTCTAGTCCTCCCCTTCCTGATCCCCATCCCCATCCCCATCCACAGTCCCTGATGCTGATCCTACAGAGGCCCTTATGCTCCTCCTAGGTCTTGCTCTGACACTGTCCCTACCAAAGGCCGTGATACTGGTCCTAAAGAAGGCCCAGGTGCTCTCGATAACTAAGGCCTTCAAAGTGTCCCTTGCTCCGTTCCTGACTTTATCCCTAGTCTGTAGTTAATGTCCTGCCTCTTACCTACCTGAAGCCCTAATACTGTGCCTAACTAAGGCCCTGTCTAGTCATCACTAAGGCCCTGACACTGTTTGTAAGTAAGCCCTGCAAGGTGTCCCTAATGCAGGCCCTGCTGCCGGCAATAACTAGAGGCCTAACACTATCCTGAGCTAATATACTGACCCATCTCGAACCAAGGTCCTGACACTATCCCTAAGTCAGCCCTGATGCTGGCCCTAAATAAAGCCGTGAGGCTGTCCCTAACTCAGGCCCTGAAGCTATCCGTAACTGAGGCCTTGACACTCCACCTAACTGAGGCCCTGATCATGTCTTTAACTAAGAGCGTAATGCTGATCCTACAGAGGCCCTGATGCTGCTCCTGAGTCATGCCCTGACAGTGTCCCCAGCTAGGGACCTGATGCTAGGCCTCACTCGGGCCCTGTCGCTCTCCCTACGTCAGGCTGAGACGCTGTCCCTACCTGAAGCCCTGACACTGGTTCTAAACAAGGCCCGGATATTCTCAGTAACTCATGTGTTGACACTATACCTGGGTCATGTCCTGACAGTATACCTAGATCATAACTTATCCCTGTCTTTAGCTAAAGTCGAGCCTCTTATAGCAACTAAAGCCCTGATGCTATGCTTAACTGAGGCCCTGAATTTAGCCCCAAGGCCGTGATACTGTCCCTAACTAAGGCACTGATATTGTCCCTAAGTAAGGGCGGTACTCTCTTCCTAACTCTGGCCCTGCAATTATATATAACAAAGGCTCTGACGCTCGTCCTAACGAAGGCCCTGACACTGTCCCTCACTAAGGCCCTGACACTAGTTCTAACTCAGGCTGTGCCATTATACCTAACGAAGGCTCTGATGCTAACCCTAACTAAGGCCCTGACAGTGACCCTAACTAAGGCCTTGACACTATTCCTAAGTAAGCCCCAGCCCCAGCCCCAGTCCCAGCTCCTGCCCCAGATTCTACAGAGCCCTTTATGCTCCTCGTAGGCCTTGCCCTGACACTGTCCTTAACTAAGGCCTTGACACTACTACTAACTCAGGCCGTGATACTGTTCCTATCTAAGTCCCTGACAGTGTCCCTGACTAATTGCCTGACTCTCCTCCTAACTCTGGCCCTGCCATTATACATAACAAAGGCTCTAACGCTCGTCCTTACCATGGACCTGACACTGTGTCTCACTAAGGTCCTGACACTACATGTAACTCAAGCTCTGACATTATACCTAACAAAGGCTCTGATGCTAACCCTAACTAAGGCCCTGACAGTGACCCTAACTAAGGCCTTGACACTATTCCTAACTAAGGCCCTAGTCCTAAGCCTAGCCCTAGCCCTCCCCTACCCGATCCCCATCCCCATCCCCATCCCCATCCCCATCCCCATCCCCAGTCCCTGATTCTGATCTTACAGAGGCCCTTATGCTCCTCCTAGGTTTTGCCCTGACACTATCCCTACCAAAGGCCGTGATACTGGTCCTAAAGAAGGCCCAGGTGCTCTCGATAACTAAGGCCTTCAAAGTGTCCCTTGCTCCGTTCCTGACTTTATCCCTAGTCCGTAGTTAATGTCCTGCCTCTTACCTACCTGAAGCCCTAATACTGTGCCTAACTAAGGCCCTGACACTGTTTGTAAGTAAGGCCTGGAAGGTGTCCCTAATGCAGGCCCTGCTGCCGGTAATAACTACAGGCCTAACACTATCCTGAGCTAATATACTGACCCATCTCGAACCAAGGTCCTGACACTATCCCTAAGTCAGCCCTGATGCTGGCCCTAAATAAAGCTGTGAGGCTGTCCCTAACACAGTCCCTGAAGCTCTCTGTCACGGAGGCCTTGACACTCGACCTAACTCAGGCCCTGATCATGTCTTTAACTAAGAGCGTAATGCTGATCCTACAGAGGCCCTGATGCTGCTCCTGAGTCATGCCCTGACAGTGTCCCCAGCTAGGGACCTGATGCTAGGCCTCACTTGGGCCCTGTCGCTCTCCCTATGTCAGGCTGAGACGCTGTCCCTACCTGAAGCCCTGACACTGGTTCTAAACAAGGCCCGGATATTCTCAGTAACTCATGTGTTGACACTATACCTGGGTCATGTCCTGACAGTATACCTAGATCATAACTTATCCCTGTCTTTAGCTAAAGTCGAGCCTCTTATGGCAACTAAAGCCCTGATGCTATGCTTAACTGAGGCCCTGAATTTAGCCCCAAGGCCGTGATACTGTCCCTAACTAAGGCACTGATATTGTCCCTAAGTAAGGGCGGTACTCTCTTCCTAACTCTGGCCCTGCAATTATATATAACAAAGGCTCTGACGCTCGTCCTAACCAAGGCCCTGACGCTGTCCCTCACTAAGGCCCTGACACTAGTTCTAACTCAGGCCGTGACATTATACCTAACGAAGGCTCTGATGCTAACCCTAACTAAGGCCCTGACAGTGACCCTAACTAAGGCCTTGACACTATTCCTAAGTAAGCCCCTAGCCCTAGCACCAGCCGCATCCACAGCCCCATCCCCAGTCCCAGCTCCTTCCCCAGCTCCTACAGAGGCTTTTATTCTCCTCTTAAGCCTTGCCCTGACACTGTTCTTAACTAAGGCCTTGACACTACTACTAACTCAGGCCGTGATACTGTCCCTAACTAAGTCCCTGACAGTGTCCCTGACTAATTGCCTGACTCTCCTCCTAACTCTGGCCCTGCCATTATACATAACATAGGCTCTAACGCTCGTCCTTACCCAGAACCTGACACTGTCCTTCACTAAGGCCCTGACACTACTTCTAACTCAAGCTCTGACATTATACCTAACAAAGGCTCTGATGCTAACCCTAACTAATGCCCTGACAGTGACCCTAACTAAGGCCTTGACACTATTCCTAACTAAGGCCTTAGCCCTAACCCTAGCTCTAGTCCTCCCCTTCCTGATCCCCATCCCCATCCCCATCCACAGTCCCTGATGCTGATCCTACAGAGGCCCTTATGCTCCTCCTAGGTCTTGCTCTGACACTGTCCCTACCAAAGGCCGTGATACTGGTCCTAAAGAAGGCCCAGGTGCTCTCGATAACTAAGGCCTTCAAAGTGTCCCTTGCTCCGTTCCTGACTTTATCCCTAGTCTGTAGTTAATGTCCTGCCTCTTACCTACCTGAAGCCCTAATACTGTGCCTAACTAAGGCCCTGTCTAGTCATCACTAAGGCCCTGACACTGTTTGTAAGTAAGCCCTGCAAGGTGTCCCTAATGCAGGCCCTGCTGCCGGCAATAACTAGAGGCCTAACACTATCCTGAGCTAATATACTGACCCATCTCGAACCAAGGTCCTGACACTATCCCTAAGTCAGCCCTGATGCTGGCCCTAAATAAAGCCGTGAGGCTGTCCCTAACTCAGGCCCTGAAGCTATCCGTAACTGAGGCCTTGACACTCCACCTAACTGAGGCCCTGATCATGTCTTTAACTAAGAGCGTAATGCTGATCCTACAGAGGCCCTGATGCTGCTCCTGGGTCATGCCCTGACAGTGTCCCCAGCTAGGGACCTGATGCTAGGCCTCACTCGGGCCCTGTCGCTCTCCCTACGTCAGGCTGAGACGCTGTCCCTACCTGAAGCCCTGACACTGGTTCTAAACAAGGCCCGGATATTCTCAGTAACTCATGTGTTGACACTATACCTGGGTCATGTCCTGACAGTATACCTAGATCATAACTTATCCCTGTCTTTAGCTAAAGTCGAGCCTCTTATAGCAACTAAAGCCCTGATGCTATGCTTAACTGAGGCCCTGAATTTAGCCCCAAGGCCGTGATACTGTCCCTAACTAAGGCACTGATATTGTCCCTAAGTAAGGGCGGTACTCTCTTCCTAACTCTGGCCCTGCAATTATATATAACAAAGGCTCTGACGCTCGTCCTAACGAAGGCCCTGACACTGTCCCTCACTAAGGCCCTGACACTAGTTCTAACTCAGGCTGTGCCATTATACCTAACGAAGGCTCTGATGCTAACCCTAACTAAGGCCCTGACAGTGACCCTAACTAAGGCCTTGACACTATTCCTAAGTAAGCCCCAGCCCCAGCCCCAGTCCCAGCTCCTGCCCCAGATTCTACAGAGCCCTTTATGCTCCTCGTAGGCCTTGCCCTGACACTGTCCTTAACTAAGGCCTTGACACTACTACTAACTCAGGCCGTGATACTGTTCCTATCTAAGTCCCTGACAGTGTCCCTGACTAATTGCCTGACTCTCCTCCTAACTCTGGCCCTGCCATTATACATAACAAAGGCTCTAACGCTCGTCCTTACCATGGACCTGACACTGTGTCTCACTAAGGTCCTGACACTACATGTAACTCAAGCTCTGACATTATACCTAACAAAGGCTCTGATGCTAACCCTAACTAAGGCCCTGACAGTGACCCTAACTAAGGCCTTGACACTATTCCTAACTAAGGCCCTAGTCCTAAGCCTAGCCCTAGCCCTCCCCTACCCGATCCCCATCCCCATCCCCATCCCCATCCCCATCCCCATCCCCAGTCCCTGATTCTGATCTTACAGAGGCCCTTATGCTCCTCCTAGGTTTTGCCCTGACACTATCCCTACCAAAGGCCGTGATACTGGTCCTAAAGAAGGCCCAGGTGCTCTCGATAACTAAGGCCTTCAAAGTGTCCCTTGCTCCGTTCCTGACTTTATCCCTAGTCCGTAGTTAATGTCCTGCCTCTTACCTACCTGAAGCCCTAATACTGTGCCTAACTAAGGCCCTGACACTGTTTGTAAGTAAGGCCTGGAAGGTGTCCCTAATGCAGGCCCTGCTGCCGGTAATAACTACAGGCCTAACACTATCCTGAGCTAATATACTGACCCATCTCGAACCAAGGTCCTGACACTATCCCTAAGTCAGCCCTGATGCTGGCCCTAAATAAAGCTGTGAGGCTGTCCCTAACACAGTCCCTGAAGCTCTCTGTCACGGAGGCCTTGACACTCGACCTAACTCAGGCCCTGATCATGTCTTTAACTAAGAGCGTAATGCTGATCCTACAGAGGCCCTGATGCTGCTCCTGAGTCATGCCCTGACAGTGTCCCCAGCTAGGGACCTGATGCTAGGCCTCACTTGGGCCCTGTCGCTCTCCCTATGTCAGGCTGAGACGCTGTCCCTACCTGAAGCCCTGACACTGGTTCTAAACAAGGCCCGGATATTCTCAGTAACTCATGTGTTGACACTATACCTGGGTCATGTCCTGACAGTATACCTAGATCATAACTTATCCCTGTCTTTAGCTAAAGTCGAGCCTCTTATGGCAACTAAAGCCCTGATGCTATGCTTAACTGAGGCCCTGAATTTAGCCCCAAGGCCGTGATACTGTCCCTAACTAAGGCACTGATATTGTCCCTAAGTAAGGGCGGTACTCTCTTCCTAACTCTGGCCCTGCAATTATATATAACAAAGGCTCTGACGCTCGTCCTAACCAAGGCCCTGACGCTGTCCCTCACTAAGGCCCTGACACTAGTTCTAACTCAGGCCGTGACATTATACCTAACGAAGGCTCTGATGCTAACCCTAACTAAGGCCCTGACAGTGACCCTAACTAAGGCCTTGACACTATTCCTAAGTAAGCCCCTAGCCCTAGCACCAGCCGCATCCACAGCCCCATCCCCAGTCCCAGCTCCTTCCCCAGCTCCTACAGAGGCTTTTATTCTCCTCTTAAGCCTTGCCCTGACACTGTTCTTAACTAAGGCCTTGACACTACTACTAACTCAGGCCGTGATACTGTCCCTAACTAAGTCCCTGACAGTGTCCCTGACTAATTGCCTGACTCTCCTCCTAACTCTGGCCCTGCCATTATACATAACATAGGCTCTAACGCTCGTCCTTACCCAGAACCTGACACTGTCCTTCACTAAGGCCCTGACACTACTTCTAACTCAAGCTCTGACATTATACCTAACAAAGGCTCTGATGCTAACCCTAACTAATGCCCTGACAGTGACCCTAACTAAGGCCTTGACACTATTCCTAACTAAGGCCTTAGCCCTAACCCTAGCTCTAGTCCTCCCCTTCCTGATCCCCATCCCCATCCCCATCCACAGTCCCTGATGCTGATCCTACAGAGGCCCTTATGCTCCTCCTAGGTCTTGCTCTGACACTGTCCCTACCAAAGGCCGTGATACTGGTCCTAAAGAAGGCCCAGGTGCTCTCGATAACTAAGGCCTTCAAAGTGTCCCTTGCTCCGTTCCTGACTTTATCCCTAGTCTGTAGTTAATGTCCTGCCTCTTACCTACCTGAAGCCCTAATACTGTGCCTAACTAAGGCCCTGTCTAGTCATCACTAAGGCCCTGACACTGTTTGTAAGTAAGCCCTGCAAGGTGTCCCTAATGCAGGCCCTGCTGCCGGCAATAACTAGAGGCCTAACACTATCCTGAGCTAATATACTGACCCATCTCGAACCAAGGTCCTGACACTATCCCTAAGTCAGCCCTGATGCTGGCCCTAAATAAAGCCGTGAGGCTGTCCCTAACTCAGGCCCTGAAGCTATCCGTAACTGAGGCCTTGACACTCCACCTAACTGAGGCCCTGATCATGTCTTTAACTAAGAGCGTAATGCTGATCCTACAGAGGCCCTGATGCTGCTCCTGAGTCATGCCCTGACAGTGTCCCCAGCTAGGGACCTGATGCTAGGCCTCACTCGGGCCCTGTCGCTCTCCCTACGTCAGGCTGAGACGCTGTCCCTACCTGAAGCCCTGACACTGGTTCTAAACAAGGCCCGGATATTCTCAGTAACTCATGTGTTGACACTATACCTGGGTCATGTCCTGACAGTATACCTAGATCATAACTTATCCCTGTCTTTAGCTAAAGTCGAGCCTCTTATAGCAACTAAAGCCCTGATGCTATGCTTAACTGAGGCCCTGAATTTAGCCCCAAGGCCGTGATACTGTCCCTAACTAAGGCACTGATATTGTCCCTAAGTAAGGGCGGTACTCTCTTCCTAACTCTGGCCCTGCAATTATATATAACAAAGGCTCTGACGCTCGTCCTAACGAAGGCCCTGACACTGTCCCTCACTAAGGCCCTGACACTAGTTCTAACTCAGGCTGTGCCATTATACCTAACGAAGGCTCTGATGCTAACCCTAACTAAGGCCCTGACAGTGACCCTAACTAAGGCCTTGACACTATTCCTAAGTAAGCCCCAGCCCCAGCCCCAGTCCCAGCTCCTGCCCCAGATTCTACAGAGCCCTTTATGCTCCTCGTAGGCCTTGCCCTGACACTGTCCTTAACTAAGGCCTTGACACTACTACTAACTCAGGCCGTGATACTGTTCCTATCTAAGTCCCTGACAGTGTCCCTGACTAATTGCCTGACTCTCCTCCTAACTCTGGCCCTGCCATTATACATAACAAAGGCTCTAACGCTCGTCCTTACCATGGACCTGACACTGTGTCTCACTAAGGTCCTGACACTACATGTAACTCAAGCTCTGACATTATACCTAACAAAGGCTCTGATGCTAACCCTAACTAAGGCCCTGACAGTGACCCTAACTAAGGCCTTGACACTATTCCTAACTAAGGCCCTAGTCCTAAGCCTAGCCCTAGCCCTCCCCTACCCGATCCCCATCCCCATCCCCATCCCCATCCCCATCCCCATCCCCAGTCCCTGATTCTGATCTTACAGAGGCCCTTATGCTCCTCCTAGGTTTTGCCCTGACACTATCCCTACCAAAGGCCGTGATACTGGTCCTAAAGAAGGCCCAGGTGCTCTCGATAACTAAGGCCTTCAAAGTGTCCCTTGCTCCGTTCCTGACTTTATCCCTAGTCCGTAGTTAATGTCCTGCCTCTTACCTACCTGAAGCCCTAATACTGTGCCTAACTAAGGCCCTGACACTGTTTGTAAGTAAGGCCTGGAAGGTGTCCCTAATGCAGGCCCTGCTGCCGGTAATAACTACAGGCCTAACACTATCCTGAGCTAATATACTGACCCATCTCGAACCAAGGTCCTGACACTATCCCTAAGTCAGCCCTGATGCTGGCCCTAAATAAAGCTGTGAGGCTGTCCCTAACACAGTCCCTGAAGCTCTCTGTCACGGAGGCCTTGACACTCGACCTAACTCAGGCCCTGATCATGTCTTTAACTAAGAGCGTAATGCTGATCCTACAGAGGCCCTGATGCTGCTCCTGAGTCATGCCCTGACAGTGTCCCCAGCTAGGGACCTGATGCTAGGCCTCACTTGGGCCCTGTCGCTCTCCCTATGTCAGGCTGAGACGCTGTCCCTACCTGAAGCCCTGACACTGGTTCTAAACAAGGCCCGGATATTCTCAGTAACTCATGTGTTGACACTATACCTGGGTCATGTCCTGACAGTATACCTAGATCATAACTTATCCCTGTCTTTAGCTAAAGTCGAGCCTCTTATGGCAACTAAAGCCCTGATGCTATGCTTAACTGAGGCCCTGAATTTAGCCCCAAGGCCGTGATACTGTCCCTAACTAAGGCACTGATATTGTCCCTAAGTAAGGGCGGTACTCTCTTCCTAACTCTGGCCCTGCAATTATATATAACAAAGGCTCTGACGCTCGTCCTAACCAAGGCCCTGACGCTGTCCCTCACTAAGGCCCTGACACTAGTTCTAACTCAGGCCGTGACATTATACCTAACGAAGGCTCTGATGCTAACCCTAACTAAGGCCCTGACAGTGACCCTAACTAAGGCCTTGACACTATTCCTAAGTAAGCCCCTAGCCCTAGCACCAGCCGCATCCACAGCCCCATCCCCAGTCCCAGCTCCTTCCCCAGCTCCTACAGAGGCTTTTATTCTCCTCTTAAGCCTTGCCCTGACACTGTTCTTAACTAAGGCCTTGACACTACTACTAACTCAGGCCGTGATACTGTCCCTAACTAAGTCCCTGACAGTGTCCCTGACTAATTGCCTGACTCTCCTCCTAACTCTGGCCCTGCCATTATACATAACATAGGCTCTAACGCTCGTCCTTACCCAGAACCTGACACTGTCCTTCACTAAGGCCCTGACACTACTTCTAACTCAAGCTCTGACATTATACCTAACAAAGGCTCTGATGCTAACCCTAACTAATGCCCTGACAGTGACCCTAACTAAGGCCTTGACACTATTCCTAACTAAGGCCTTAGCCCTAACCCTAGCTCTAGTCCTCCCCTTCCTGATCCCCATCCCCATCCCCATCCACAGTCCCTGATGCTGATCCTACAGAGGCCCTTATGCTCCTCCTAGGTCTTGCTCTGACACTGTCCCTACCAAAGGCCGTGATACTGGTCCTAAAGAAGGCCCAGGTGCTCTCGATAACTAAGGCCTTCAAAGTGTCCCTTGCTCCGTTCCTGACTTTATCCCTAGTCTGTAGTTAATGTCCTGCCTCTTACCTACCTGAAGCCCTAATACTGTGCCTAACTAAGGCCCTGTCTAGTCATCACTAAGGCCCTGACACTGTTTGTAAGTAAGCCCTGCAAGGTGTCCCTAATGCAGGCCCTGCTGCCGGCAATAACTAGAGGCCTAACACTATCCTGAGCTAATATACTGACCCATCTCGAACCAAGGTCCTGACACTATCCCTAAGTCAGCCCTGATGCTGGCCCTAAATAAAGCCGTGAGGCTGTCCCTAACTCAGGCCCTGAAGCTATCCGTAACTGAGGCCTTGACACTCCACCTAACTGAGGCCCTGATCATGTCTTTAACTAAGAGCGTAATGCTGATCCTACAGAGGCCCTGATGCTGCTCCTGAGTCATGCCCTGACAGTGTCCCCAGCTAGGGACCTGATGCTAGGCCTCACTCGGGCCCTGTCGCTCTCCCTACGTCAGGCTGAGACGCTGTCCCTACCTGAAGCCCTGACACTGGTTCTAAACAAGGCCCGGATATTCTCAGTAACTCATGTGTTGACACTATACCTGGGTCATGTCCTGACAGTATACCTAGATCATAACTTATCCCTGTCTTTAGCTAAAGTCGAGCCTCTTATAGCAACTAAAGCCCTGATGCTATGCTTAACTGAGGCCCTGAATTTAGCCCCAAGGCCGTGATACTGTCCCTAACTAAGGCACTGATATTGTCCCTAAGTAAGGGCGGTACTCTCTTCCTAACTCTGGCCCTGCAATTATATATAACAAAGGCTCTGACGCTCGTCCTAACGAAGGCCCTGACACTGTCCCTCACTAAGGCCCTGACACTAGTTCTAACTCAGGCTGTGCCATTATACCTAACGAAGGCTCTGATGCTAACCCTAACTAAGGCCCTGACAGTGACCCTAACTAAGGCCTTGACACTATTCCTAAGTAAGCCCCAGCCCCAGCCCCAGTCCCAGCTCCTGCCCCAGATTCTACAGAGCCCTTTATGCTCCTCGTAGGCCTTGCCCTGACACTGTCCTTAACTAAGGCCTTGACACTACTACTAACTCAGGCCGTGATACTGTTCCTATCTAAGTCCCTGACAGTGTCCCTGACTAATTGCCTGACTCTCCTCCTAACTCTGGCCCTGCCATTATACATAACAAAGGCTCTAACGCTCGTCCTTACCATGGACCTGACACTGTGTCTCACTAAGGTCCTGACACTACATGTAACTCAAGCTCTGACATTATACCTAACAAAGGCTCTGATGCTAACCCTAACTAAGGCCCTGACAGTGACCCTAACTAAGGCCTTGACACTATTCCTAACTAAGGCCCTAGTCCTAAGCCTAGCCCTAGCCCTCCCCTACCCGATCCCCATCCCCATCCCCAGTCCCATCCCCAGTCCCATCCCCAGTCCCTGATTCTGATCTTACAGAGGCCCTTATGCTCCTCCTAGGTTTTGCCCTGACACTATCCCTACCAAAGGCCGTGATACTGGTCCTAAAGAAGGCCCAGGTGCTCTCGATAACTAAGGCCTTCAAAGTGTCCCTTGCTCCGTTCCTGACTTTATCCCTAGTCCGTAGTTAATGTCCTGCCTCTTACCTACCTGAAGCCCTAATACTGTGCCTAACTAAGGCCCTGACACTGTTTGTAAGTAAGGCCTGGAAGGTGTCCCGAATGCAGGCCCTGCTGCCGGTAATAACTACAGGCCTAACACTATCCTGAGCTAATATACTGACCCATCTCGAACCAAGGTCCTGACACTATCCCTAAGTCAGCCCTGATGCTGGCCCTAAATAAAGCTGTGAGGCTGTCCCTAACACAGTCCCTGAAGCTCTCTGTCACGGAGGCCTTGACACTCGACCTAACTCAGGCCCTGATCATGTCTTTAACTAAGAGCGTAATGCTGATCCTACAGAGGCCCTGATGCTGCTCCTGAGTCATGCCCTGACAGTGTCCCCAGCTAGGGACCTGATGCTAGGCCTCACTTGGGCCCTGTCGCTCTCCCTATGTCAGGCTGAGACGCTGTCCCTACCTGAAGCCCTGACACTGGTTCTAAACAAGTTCCCGATATTCTCAGTAACTAAGGTGTTGACACTATACCTGGGTCATGTCCTGACAGTATACCTAGATCATAACTTATCCCTGTCTTTAGCTAAAGTCGAGCCTCTTATGGCAACTAAAGCCCTGATGCTATGCTTAACTGAGGCCCTGAATTTAGCCCCAAGGCCGTGATACTGTCCCTAACTAAGGCACTGATATTGTCCCTAAGTAAGGGCGGTACTCTCTTCCTAACTCTGGCCCTGCAATTATATATAACAAAGGCTCTGACGCTCGTCCTAACCAAGGCCCTGACGCTGTCCCTCACTAAGGCCCTGACACTAGTTCTAACTCAGGCCGTGACATTATACCTAACGAAGGCTCTGATGCTAACCCTAACTAAGGCCCTGACAGTGACCCTAACTAAGGCCTTGACACTATTCCTAAGTAAGCCCCTAGCCCTAGCACCAGCCGCATCCACAGCCCCATCCCCAGTCCCAGCTCCTTCCCCAGCTCCTACAGAGGCTTTTATTCTCCTCTTAAGCCTTGCCCTGACACTGTTCTTAACTAAGGCCTTGACACTACTACTAACTCAGGCCGTGATACTGTCCCTAACTAAGTCCCTGACAGTGTCCCTGACTAATTGCCTGACTCTCCTCCTAACTCTGGCCCTGCCATTATACATAACATAGGCTCTAACGCTCGTCCTTACCCAGAACCTGACACTGTCCTTCACTAAGGCCCTGACACTACTTCTAACTCAAGCTCTGACATTATACCTAACAAAGGCTCTGATGCTAACCCTAACTAATGCCCTGACAGTGACCCTAACTAAGGCCTTGACACTATTCCTAACTAAGGCCTTAGCCCTAACCCTAGCTCTAGTCCTCCCCTTCCTGATCCCCATCCCCATCCCCATCCACAGTCCCTGATGCTGATCCTACAGAGGCCCTTATGCTCCTCCTAGGTCTTGCTCTGACACTGTCCCTACCAAAGGCCGTGATACTGGTCCTAAAGAAGGCCCAGGTGCTCTCGATAACTAAGGCCTTCAAAGTGTCCCTTGCTCCGTTCCTGACTTTATCCCTAGTCTGTAGTTAATGTCCTGCCTCTTACCTACCTGAAGCCCTAATACTGTGCCTAACTAAGGCCCTGTCTAGTCATCACTAAGGCCCTGACACTGTTTGTAAGTAAGCCCTGCAAGGTGTCCCTAATGCAGGCCCTGCTGCCGGCAATAACTAGAGGCCTAACACTATCCTGAGCTAATATACTGACCCATCTCGAACCAAGGTCCTGACACTATCCCTAAGTCAGCCCTGATGCTGGCCCTAAATAAAGCCGTGAGGCTGTCCCTAACTCAGGCCCTGAAGCTATCCGTAACTGAGGCCTTGACACTCCACCTAACTGAGGCCCTGATCATGTCTTTAACTAAGAGCGTAATGCTGATCCTACAGAGGCCCTGATGCTGCTCCTGAGTCATGCCCTGACAGTGTCCCCAGCTAGGGACCTGATGCTAGGCCTCACTCGGGCCCTGTCGCTCTCCCTACGTCAGGCTGAGACGCTGTCCCTACCTGAAGCCCTGACACTGGTTCTAAACAAGGCCCGGATATTCTCAGTAACTCATGTGTTGACACTATACCTGGGTCATGTCCTGACAGTATACCTAGATCATAACTTATCCCTGTCTTTAGCTAAAGTCGAGCCTCTTATAGCAACTAAAGCCCTGATGCTATGCTTAACTGAGGCCCTGAATTTAGCCCCAAGGCCGTGATACTGTCCCTAACTAAGGCACTGATATTGTCCCTAAGTAAGGGCGGTACTCTCTTCCTAACTCTGGCCCTGCAATTATATATAACAAAGGCTCTGACGCTCGTCCTAACGAAGGCCCTGACACTGTCCCTCACTAAGGCCCTGACACTAGTTCTAACTCAGGCTGTGCCATTATACCTAACGAAGGCTCTGATGCTAACCCTAACTAAGGCCCTGACAGTGACCCTAACTAAGGCCTTGACACTATTCCTAAGTAAGCCCCAGCCCCAGCCCCAGTCCCAGCTCCTGCCCCAGATTCTACAGAGCCCTTTATGCTCCTCGTAGGCCTTGCCCTGACACTGTCCTTAACTAAGGCCTTGACACTACTACTAACTCAGGCCGTGATACTGTTCCTATCTAAGTCCCTGACAGTGTCCCTGACTAATTGCCTGACTCTCCTCCTAACTCTGGCCCTGCCATTATACATAACAAAGGCTCTAACGCTCGTCCTTACCATGGACCTGACACTGTGTCTCACTAAGGTCCTGACACTACATGTAACTCAAGCTCTGACATTATACCTAACAAAGGCTCTGATGCTAACCCTAACTAAGGCCCTGACAGTGACCCTAACTAAGGCCTTGACACTATTCCTAACTAAGGCCCTAGTCCTAAGCCTAGCCCTAGCCCTCCCCTACCCGATCCCCATCCCCATCCCCATCCCCATCCCCATCCCCATCCCCAGTCCCTGATTCTGATCTTACAGAGGCCCTTATGCTCCTCCTAGGTTTTGCCCTGACACTATCCCTACCAAAGGCCGTGATACTGGTCCTAAAGAAGGCCCAGGTGCTCTCGATAACTAAGGCCTTCAAAGTGTCCCTTGCTCCGTTCCTGACTTTATCCCTAGTCCGTAGTTAATGTCCTGCCTCTTACCTACCTGAAGCCCTAATACTGTGCCTAACTAAGGCCCTGACACTGTTTGTAAGTAAGGCCTGGAAGGTGTCCCTAATGCAGGCCCTGCTGCCGGTAATAACTACAGGCCTAACACTATCCTGAGCTAATATACTGACCCATCTCGAACCAAGGTCCTGACACTATCCCTAAGTCAGCCCTGATGCTGGCCCTAAATAAAGCTGTGAGGCTGTCCCTAACACAGTCCCTGAAGCTCTCTGTCACGGAGGCCTTGACACTCGACCTAACTCAGGCCCTGATCATGTCTTTAACTAAGAGCGTAATGCTGATCCTACAGAGGCCCTGATGCTGCTCCTGAGTCATGCCCTGACAGTGTCCCCAGCTAGGGACCTGATGCTAGGCCTCACTTGGGCCCTGTCGCTCTCCCTATGTCAGGCTGAGACGCTGTCCCTACCTGAAGCCCTGACACTGGTTCTAAACAAGGCCCGGATATTCTCAGTAACTCATGTGTTGACACTATACCTGGGTCATGTCCTGACAGTATACCTAGATCATAACTTATCCCTGTCTTTAGCTAAAGTCGAGCCTCTTATGGCAACTAAAGCCCTGATGCTATGCTTAACTGAGGCCCTGAATTTAGCCCCAAGGCCGTGATACTGTCCCTAACTAAGGCACTGATATTGTCCCTAAGTAAGGGCGGTACTCTCTTCCTAACTCTGGCCCTGCAATTATATATAACAAAGGCTCTGACGCTCGTCCTAACCAAGGCCCTGACGCTGTCCCTCACTAAGGCCCTGACACTAGTTCTAACTCAGGCCGTGACATTATACCTAACGAAGGCTCTGATGCTAACCCTAACTAAGGCCCTGACAGTGACCCTAACTAAGGCCTTGACACTATTCCTAAGTAAGCCCCTAGCCCTAGCACCAGCCGCATCCACAGCCCCATCCCCAGTCCCAGCTCCTTCCCCAGCTCCTACAGAGGCTTTTATTCTCCTCTTAAGCCTTGCCCTGACACTGTTCTTAACTAAGGCCTTGACACTACTACTAACTCAGGCCGTGATACTGTCCCTAACTAAGTCCCTGACAGTGTCCCTGACTAATTGCCTGACTCTCCTCCTAACTCTGGCCCTGCCATTATACATAACATAGGCTCTAACGCTCGTCCTTACCCAGAACCTGACACTGTCCTTCACTAAGGCCCTGACACTACTTCTAACTCAAGCTCTGACATTATACCTAACAAAGGCTCTGATGCTAACCCTAACTAATGCCCTGACAGTGACCCTAACTAAGGCCTTGACACTATTCCTAACTAAGGCCTTAGCCCTAACCCTAGCTCTAGTCCTCCCCTTCCTGATCCCCATCCCCATCCCCATCCACAGTCCCTGATGCTGATCCTACAGAGGCCCTTATGCTCCTCCTAGGTCTTGCTCTGACACTGTCCCTACCAAAGGCCGTGATACTGGTCCTAAAGAAGGCCCAGGTGCTCTCGATAACTAAGGCCTTCAAAGTGTCCCTTGCTCCGTTCCTGACTTTATCCCTAGTCTGTAGTTAATGTCCTGCCTCTTACCTACCTGAAGCCCTAATACTGTGCCTAACTAAGGCCCTGTCTAGTCATCACTAAGGCCCTGACACTGTTTGTAAGTAAGCCCTGCAAGGTGTCCCTAATGCAGGCCCTGCTGCCGGCAATAACTAGAGGCCTAACACTATCCTGAGCTAATATACTGACCCATCTCGAACCAAGGTCCTGACACTATCCCTAAGTCAGCCCTGATGCTGGCCCTAAATAAAGCCGTGAGGCTGTCCCTAACTCAGGCCCTGAAGCTATCCGTAACTGAGGCCTTGACACTCCACCTAACTGAGGCCCTGATCATGTCTTTAACTAAGAGCGTAATGCTGATCCTACAGAGGCCCTGATGCTGCTCCTGAGTCATGCCCTGACAGTGTCCCCAGCTAGGGACCTGATGCTAGGCCTCACTCGGGCCCTGTCGCTCTCCCTACGTCAGGCTGAGACGCTGTCCCTACCTGAAGCCCTGACACTGGTTCTAAACAAGGCCCGGATATTCTCAGTAACTCATGTGTTGACACTATACCTGGGTCATGTCCTGACAGTATACCTAGATCATAACTTATCCCTGTCTTTAGCTAAAGTCGAGCCTCTTATAGCAACTAAAGCCCTGATGCTATGCTTAACTGAGGCCCTGAATTTAGCCCCAAGGCCGTGATACTGTCCCTAACTAAGGCACTGATATTGTCCCTAAGTAAGGGCGGTACTCTCTTCCTAACTCTGGCCCTGCAATTATATATAACAAAGGCTCTGACGCTCGTCCTAACGAAGGCCCTGACACTGTCCCTCACTAAGGCCCTGACACTAGTTCTAACTCAGGCTGTGCCATTATACCTAACGAAGGCTCTGATGCTAACCCTAACTAAGGCCCTGACAGTGACCCTAACTAAGGCCTTGACACTATTCCTAAGTAAGCCCCAGCCCCAGCCCCAGTCCCAGCTCCTGCCCCAGATTCTACAGAGCCCTTTATGCTCCTCGTAGGCCTTGCCCTGACACTGTCCTTAACTAAGGCCTTGACACTACTACTAACTCAGGCCGTGATACTGTTCCTATCTAAGTCCCTGACAGTGTCCCTGACTAATTGCCTGACTCTCCTCCTAACTCTGGCCCTGCCATTATACATAACAAAGGCTCTAACGCTCGTCCTTACCATGGACCTGACACTGTGTCTCACTAAGGTCCTGACACTACATGTAACTCAAGCTCTGACATTATACCTAACAAAGGCTCTGATGCTAACCCTAACTAAGGCCCTGACAGTGACCCTAACTAAGGCCTTGACACTATTCCTAACTAAGGCCCTAGTCCTAAGCCTAGCCCTAGCCCTCCCCTACCCGATCCCCATCCCCATCCCCATCCCCATCCCCATCCCCATCCCCAGTCCCTGATTCTGATCTTACAGAGGCCCTTATGCTCCTCCTAGGTTTTGCCCTGACACTATCCCTACCAAAGGCCGTGATACTGGTCCTAAAGAAGGCCCAGGTGCTCTCGATAACTAAGGCCTTCAAAGTGTCCCTTGCTCCGTTCCTGACTTTATCCCTAGTCCGTAGTTAATGTCCTGCCTCTTACCTACCTGAAGCCCTAATACTGTGCCTAACTAAGGCCCTGACACTGTTTGTAAGTAAGGCCTGGAAGGTGTCCCTAATGCAGGCCCTGCTGCCGGTAATAACTACAGGCCTAACACTATCCTGAGCTAATATACTGACCCATCTCGAACCAAGGTCCTGACACTATCCCTAAGTCAGCCCTGATGCTGGCCCTAAATAAAGCTGTGAGGCTGTCCCTAACACAGTCCCTGAAGCTCTCTGTCACGGAGGCCTTGACACTCGACCTAACTCAGGCCCTGATCATGTCTTTAACTAAGAGCGTAATGCTGATCCTACAGAGGCCCTGATGCTGCTCCTGAGTCATGCCCTGACAGTGTCCCCAGCTAGGGACCTGATGCTAGGCCTCACTTGGGCCCTGTCGCTCTCCCTATGTCAGGCTGAGACGCTGTCCCTACCTGAAGCCCTGACACTGGTTCTAAACAAGGCCCGGATATTCTCAGTAACTCATGTGTTGACACTATACCTGGGTCATGTCCTGACAGTATACCTAGATCATAACTTATCCCTGTCTTTAGCTAAAGTCGAGCCTCTTATGGCAACTAAAGCCCTGATGCTATGCTTAACTGAGGCCCTGAATTTAGCCCCAAGGCCGTGATACTGTCCCTAACTAAGGCACTGATATTGTCCCTAAGTAAGGGCGGTACTCTCTTCCTAACTCTGGCCCTGCAATTATATATAACAAAGGCTCTGACGCTCGTCCTAACCAAGGCCCTGACGCTGTCCCTCACTAAGGCCCTGACACTAGTTCTAACTCAGGCCGTGACATTATACCTAACGAAGGCTCTGATGCTAACCCTAACTAAGGCCCTGACAGTGACCCTAACTAAGGCCTTGACACTATTCCTAAGTAAGCCCCTAGCCCTAGCACCAGCCGCATCCACAGCCCCATCCCCAGTCCCAGCTCCTTCCCCAGCTCCTACAGAGGCTTTTATTCTCCTCTTAAGCCTTGCCCTGACACTGTTCTTAACTAAGGCCTTGACACTACTACTAACTCAGGCCGTGATACTGTCCCTAACTAAGTCCCTGACAGTGTCCCTGACTAATTGCCTGACTCTCCTCCTAACTCTGGCCCTGCCATTATACATAACATAGGCTCTAACGCTCGTCCTTACCCAGAACCTGACACTGTCCTTCACTAAGGCCCTGACACTACTTCTAACTCAAGCTCTGACATTATACCTAACAAAGGCTCTGATGCTAACCCTAACTAATGCCCTGACAGTGACCCTAACTAAGGCCTTGACACTATTCCTAACTAAGGCCTTAGCCCTAACCCTAGCTCTAGTCCTCCCCTTCCTGATCCCCATCCCCATCCCCATCCACAGTCCCTGATGCTGATCCTACAGAGGCCCTTATGCTCCTCCTAGGTCTTGCTCTGACACTGTCCCTACCAAAGGCCGTGATACTGGTCCTAAAGAAGGCCCAGGTGCTCTCGATAACTAAGGCCTTCAAAGTGTCCCTTGCTCCGTTCCTGACTTTATCCCTAGTCTGTAGTTAATGTCCTGCCTCTTACCTACCTGAAGCCCTAATACTGTGCCTAACTAAGGCCCTGTCTAGTCATCACTAAGGCCCTGACACTGTTTGTAAGTAAGCCCTGCAAGGTGTCCCTAATGCAGGCCCTGCTGCCGGCAATAACTAGAGGCCTAACACTATCCTGAGCTAATATACTGACCCATCTCGAACCAAGGTCCTGACACTATCCCTAAGTCAGCCCTGATGCTGGCCCTAAATAAAGCCGTGAGGCTGTCCCTAACTCAGGCCCTGAAGCTATCCGTAACTGAGGCCTTGACACTCCACCTAACTGAGGCCCTGATCATGTCTTTAACTAAGAGCGTAATGCTGATCCTACAGAGGCCCTGATGCTGCTCCTGAGTCATGCCCTGACAGTGTCCCCAGCTAGGGACCTGATGCTAGGCCTCACTCGGGCCCTGTCGCTCTCCCTACGTCAGGCTGAGACGCTGTCCCTACCTGAAGCCCTGACACTGGTTCTAAACAAGGCCCGGATATTCTCAGTAACTCATGTGTTGACACTATACCTGGGTCATGTCCTGACAGTATACCTAGATCATAACTTATCCCTGTCTTTAGCTAAAGTCGAGCCTCTTATAGCAACTAAAGCCCTGATGCTATGCTTAACTGAGGCCCTGAATTTAGCCCCAAGGCCGTGATACTGTCCCTAACTAAGGCACTGATATTGTCCCTAAGTAAGGGCGGTACTCTCTTCCTAACTCTGGCCCTGCAATTATATATAACAAAGGCTCTGACGCTCGTCCTAACGAAGGCCCTGACACTGTCCCTCACTAAGGCCCTGACACTAGTTCTAACTCAGGCTGTGCCATTATACCTAACGAAGGCTCTGATGCTAACCCTAACTAAGGCCCTGACAGTGACCCTAACTAAGGCCTTGACACTATTCCTAAGTAAGCCCCAGCCCCAGCCCCAGTCCCAGCTCCTGCCCCAGATTCTACAGAGCCCTTTATGCTCCTCGTAGGCCTTGCCCTGACACTGTCCTTAACTAAGGCCTTGACACTACTACTAACTCAGGCCGTGATACTGTTCCTATCTAAGTCCCTGACAGTGTCCCTGACTAATTGCCTGACTCTCCTCCTAACTCTGGCCCTGCCATTATACATAACAAAGGCTCTAACGCTCGTCCTTACCATGGACCTGACACTGTGTCTCACTAAGGTCCTGACACTACATGTAACTCAAGCTCTGACATTATACCTAACAAAGGCTCTGATGCTAACCCTAACTAAGGCCCTGACAGTGACCCTAACTAAGGCCTTGACACTATTCCTAACTAAGGCCCTAGTCCTAAGCCTAGCCCTAGCCCTCCCCTACCCGATCCCCATCCCCATCCCCAGTCCCATCCCCAGTCCCTGATTCTGATCTTACAGAGGCCCTTATGCTCCTCCTAGGTTTTGCCCTGACACTATCCCTACCAAAGGCCGTGATACTGGTCCTAAAGAAGGCCCAGGTGCTCTCGATAACTAAGGCCTTCAAAGTGTCCCTTGCTCCGTTCCTGACTTTATCCCTAGTCCGTAGTTAATGTCCTGCCTGTTACCTACCTGAAGCCCTAATACTGTGCCTAACTAAGGCCCTGACTAGTCATCACTAAGGCCCTGACACTGTTTGTAAGTAAGGCCTGGAAGGTGTCCCTAATGCAGGCCCTGCTGCCGGTAATAACTACAGGCCTAACACTATCCTGAGCTAATATAGTGACCCATCTCGAACCAAGGTCCTGACACTATCCCTAAGTCAGCCCTGATGCTGGCCCTAAATAAAGCTGTGAGGCTGTCCCTAACACAGTCCCTGAAGCTCTCTGTCACGGAGGCCTTGACACTCGACCTAACTCAGGCCCTGATCATGTCTTTAACTAAGAGCGTAATGCTGATCCTACAGAGGCCCTGATGCTGCTCCTGAGTCATGCCCTGACAGTGTCCCCAGCTAGGGACCTGATGCTAGGCCTCACTTGGGCCCTGTCGCTCTCCCTATGTCAGGCTGAGACGCTGTCCCTACCTGAAGCCCTGACACTGGTTCTAAACAAGTTCCCGATATTCTCAGTAACTAAGGTGTTGACACTATACCTGGGTCATGTCCTGACAGTATACCTAGATCATAACTTATCCCTGTCTTTAGCTAAAGTCGAGCCTCTTATAGCAACTAAAGCCCTGATGCTATGCTTAACTGAGGCCCTGAATTTAGCCCCAAGGCCGTGATACTGTCCCTAACTAAGGCACTGATATTGTCCCTAAGTAAGGGCGGTACTCTCTTCCTAACTCTGGCCCTGCAATTATATATAACAAAGGCTCTGACGCTCGTCCTAACGAAGGCCCTGACACTGTCCCTCACTAAGGCCCTGACACTAGTTCTAACTCAGGCCGTGACATTATACCTAACGAAGGCTCTGATGCTAACCCTAACTAAGGCCCTGACAGTGACCCTAACTAAGGGCTTGACACTATTCCTAAGTAAGCCCCTAGCCCTAGCACCAGCCGCATCCACAGCCCCATCCCCAGTCCCAGCTCCTTCCCCAGCTCCTACAGAGGCTTTTATTCTCCTCTTAAGCCTTGCCCTGACACTGTTCTTAACTAAGGCCTTGACACTACTACTAACTCAGGCCATGGTACTGTCCCTAACTAAGTCCCTGACAGCGTCCCTGACTAATTGCCTGACTCTCCTCCTAACTCTGGCCCTGCCATTATACATAACATAGGCTCTAACGCTCGTCCTTAACCAGAACCTGACACTGTCCTTCACTAAGGCCCTGATACTACTTCTAACTCAAGCTCTGACATTATACCTAACAAAGGCTCTGATGCTAACCCTAACTAATGCCCTGACAGTGACCCTAACTAAGGCCTTGACACTATTCCTAACTAAGGCCTTAGCCCTAACCCTAGCTCTAGTCCTCCCCTTCCTGATCCCCATCCCCATCCCCATCCACAGTCCCTGATGCTGATCCTACAGAGGCCCTTATGCTCCTCCTAGGTCTTGCTCTGACACTGTCCCTACCAAAGGCCGTGATACTGGTCCTAAAGAAGGCCCAGGTGCTCTCGATAACTAAGGCCTTCAAAGTGTCCCTTGCTCCGTTCCTGACTTTATCCCTAGTCTGTAGTTAATGTCCTGCCTCTTACCTACCTGAAGCCCTAATACTGTGCCTAACTAAGGCCCTGTCTAGTCATCACTGAGGCCCTGACACTGTTTGTAAGTAAGCCCTGCAAGGTGTCCCTAATGCAGGCCCTGCTGCCGGCTATAACTAGAGGCCTAACACTATCCTGAGCTAATATACTGACCCATCTCGAACCAAGGTCCTGACACTATCCCTAAGTCAGCCCTGATGCTGGCCCTAAATAAAGCCGTGAGGCTGTCCCTAACACAGGCCCTGAAGCTATCCGTAACTGAGGCCTTGACACTCCACCTAACTGAGGCCCTGATCATGTCTTTAACTAAGAGCGTAATGCTGATCCTACAGAGGCCCTGATGCTGCTCCTGAGTCATGCCCTGACAGTGTCCCCAGCTAAGGACCTGATGCTAGGCCTCACTCGGGCCCTGTCACTCTCCCTACGTCAGGCTGTGACGCTGTCCCTACCTGAAGCCCTGACACTGTTTCTAAACAAGGCCCTGATACTCTCAGTAACTAAGGTGTTGACACTATACCTGCGTCATTTCATGACAGTATACCTAGAACATAATTTAACCCTGTCTTTAAGTAAAATCAGGCCTCTTATGGCAAGTAAAGCACTGATGCTGTGCCTAACTCAGGCCCTGAATTTAGCCCCAAGGCTGTGACACTGTCCCTAACTAAGGCCTTGATGCTCTAACTAAGTCAGCTCCTGATACTGTCCTTAACAATGCCCTAATACTATTCCTAACTCAAGTCCTGACAGTTTACCTAATAGAAGCTTCTGATGCTAGTCCTAACCAAGGTCCTGACAGTGTGCGCAACAAAGGCTCTGTTGGTCGTAACTAATGCCTGGACACTGTCCTTAAGTAGAGCCCGATACTACGGCTAACTCAGGCTGCGACATGATACCGAACAGAGGTTCTGATGCTGGTCCTAACTCAGGCCCTCACACTATTCCTAAGAAAGGCTCTGGTGCTATTCGTAACTAAGGCCCTGATACTACTCCTAACTCACGGCCTGACACTCTCCCTAAATAACGCCCTGACATTACTCCTAGCTCTACCCGTGAATGTGTCCCCTACTAAGGCCCTTGTTGTACTCCTAATGTAGGCCCTGCCATGATACCTAACAAAGGCTCTGACACTGATCCTAGCTCAGTCCCTGACACTGTCCCTAAGTCAGGCCCTGACATTATCCCTAACAAAGGCCCTGCTGCCATCAATATCTAAAGTTTTGACACTATCCTGAGCATATATCCTGTCACATCTCTTACTAAGGTCCTGAAACTGTCCCTACGTGAGCCTTGACGCTGTCCCTAAGTGAGGCCCTGAGGTTGTCCCTAAGTGAGGCCCTGAAAATGTCTTTAACCAAGACCCTGATGCTGATCCTACAGAGGTCTTTATGCTCCTCCTAGGCCTTGACCTGGCACTGTCCCTACCGAAGGCCGTGACGCTGGTTGTAAAGAAGGCCCAGGTTCTCTCAGTAACTAAGGCCTTCAAACTGTCCCTCGGTCCTTTCCTGACCTTATCCCTAGCCCGTAACCTGACTCAGTCCATAGTTAATATCCTGCCTCTCATCCTACGTAAAGCCCTAATGTTGTCCCTAACTAAGGCCCTGAATAGTCCTGTTAAGGCCCTGACACTGTAAGTAAGGCCCAGAAGCTGTCCCTAATGTAGGCCCTGCTGACAGTAATAACTAAAGGCCTGACACTATACTGAGATAATATACTGACCTATGTCTAACCAAGGTCCTGACACTATTCCTAAGTCAGCCCTGACGCTGTCCCCAAATAAAGCCGTGAGGTTGTCGCTAACATAGGCTCTGAAGCTATCCATAACTGAGGCCCTGACGCTCTCCCTAACTCAGGCTCTGATCATGTCTTAAGATCGTAATGCTGATTCTACAGAGGCCCTGATGCTGCTCCTGAGTCATGCCCTGACAGTGTCCCTAGCTAAGGGCCTGACGCTAGGCTTCAGTCATGCTCTGACCGTCTCTCTGTCAGGCTCTGATGTCCCTACCTGAAGCCCTGACACTCGTTCTGAACAAGTCCCTGATACTCTCAGTAACTAAAGTTTGCCACTCTCCCTAGGTTATTTCTTGATACTATACCTAGACCTTAACCTAACCGTTTCTTTTTTTTTTTTTTTTTTTTTTTTTTTTTTTTTTTTTTTTTTTTGCGGTACGCGGGCCTCTCACTGTTGTGGCCTCTCCCGTTGCGGAGCACAGGCTCCGGACACGCAGGCTCAGCGGCCATGGCTCACGGGCCCAGCCGCTCCGCGGCATGTGGGATCTTCCCGGACCGGGGCACGAACCCGTGTCCCCTGCATCGGCAGGCGGACTCTCAACCACTGCGCCACAAGGGAAGCCCACCTAACCGTTTCTTTAGCTAAAGTTGAGCTTCTCATGCCAACTAAAGCCCTGATGCTGTGCCTAACTGAAGCCCTGACTTTAGTCCCAAGTCCGTCACACTGTCCCTAACTAAGGCCTAGATGCTCATCCTAAGTCAGGGCCTCATACTGTCCCTACCTAGGGCCCTGACACTATTCCTAACTGAGGCCCTGACACAGTCCGTAACAAAGTCCTTGACACTACTGCTAACTCAGGCCCTGACAGTGTCCCTAAATAACGCCCTGATACTACTCCTAACTCAGGCCGTGACATTGTTCCTAACTAAGGCTCTGATACTACTCTTAACTCAGGCCCTGACACGATACCTAACAAAGACTCTGATGATAGTCCTAACCAAGGCCCTGACACACACTGTCCCTATCTAAGGCCTTGACATTGCTCCTAACTCAGGCCCTCACACGATTACTAACAAAGGCTCTGTTGCTAGTCCTAACTAAGGACCTGACACTGTCCCCAACTAAGGCCCTGACACTACTCCTAACTCAGGCCTTGACATGATACCTAACAAAGGCTGTGATGCTAGTCCGCACTAAGGCCCAACACTGTCCCTAACTAAAGCCTTGACACTACTCCTAAGTCAAGGGCTTTAGTTAGGTCCTGTTTCAGCGCCTTCGTTAGGAATAGTGTCAGAACCTTTGTTAGGTATCGTGTCAGGGCCTAAGTTAGGAGTACTGTCAGGGCCTTAGTTAGGTACAGTGTCAGGGGCTGAGTTAGGAGTACGGTGAAGGCCTTGGTGAGGACAGTGTCAGGGCCTTAGTTAGGACTATTCAGGTCCTTAGGTAGGGACAGAGTTAGGGCTTCAGGTAGGCTAATTATTACTTACTTAAATAAGTAAGCCTTGTTAGGTATCGGGTCAGGGCCTAAGTTAGGAGTACTGTCAGGGTCTTAGTTAGGGACAGTGTGAGGGCCTTGGTTAAGACTAGCATCTGAGCCTTTGTTAGGGACAGTGTCAGGGTCTTAGTTAGAAGTAACGTCAGGACCTTCTGTTAGGTACACTGTCAGGGCCTGAGTTAGGATTAGTGTTAGGGCCTTTGTTAGGGACAGTATCAGGCCCTGACGTTCGACCAGCATCTAGGCCTTAGTTAGGGACAGTGTCAAGGCCTTGGGACTAAGTCAGGGCCTGAGTTACGCACAGCATCAGGCCTGTAGTTGGCATAAGAGGCTCGACTTTAGCTAAAGACAGGGTTACGTTAAGGTATAGGTATAGTGTCAGGAAATGACCTGGGCATAGTGTGAATACCACAGTTACTGAGAGTATCAGGTCCTTGTTTAGAATCAGTGTCAGGGGTTCAGGTAGGGATCGCCTGGGAGCCTGTCTTAGGGAGAGTGACAGGGCCTGAGTGAGGCCTAGCATCAGGCCCTTAGCTAGGGACACTCTCAGGGCATGACTTAGGAGCAGCAATGGGGCCTTTGTAGGATGAGCAGTAGGGTCTTAGTTAAAGACATGATCAGGGCCTGAGTTAGGAGTAGGTTCAGGGCCTTAGGTAGGGAGAGTGTCAGGGCCTTAGTTAAGACTAGCATCAGAGCCTTTGTTAGGTATCGTCTCAGGGCCTGAGTTATGAGTAGTGTCAGGGCCTTAGTTAGGGAGAGTGTCAGGACCTGAGATAGGAGTAGTGTGAAGGTTTTAGTTAGGGCCAGTGTCAGGGCCTGATTTAGCAGTAGTCAGGGCCTTAGTTGGGGACAGCATTAGGACTTCAGGTAGGATAAGAGGCAGGACATTAGCTACGGACTGAGTCAGGTTACAGGCTAGGCATGACGTCAGGAAATGAGCGAGGGATAGTTTGAAGGCCTTAGTTATTCAGATCATCAGGACCTTATTTAGGACCTGCTTCAGGGCCTTATCTAGGGACAGTGTCCACGCGAGGCTTAGGAGTAGCACCAGTACTTCTGTAAGATCAGCATCAGGGTCTTTGTTAAAGACATTATCAGGACCTCTGTTAGGGACAGCCTCAGGGCCTCTCTTAGGGACAGTATCAAGGCCTCACTTAGGGACAGTTTCAGGAACTCAGTAAGAGATTGGTCAGGATATAAGCTTAGGATAGTGTCAGGACTTGCGATATTGACAGCAGCAGGGCCTTTATTAGGGACAGTGTCAGGGCCTGATTTAGGACTAGCATCAGTGCCTCTGTTAGGAACAGTGTCAGGGCCTGTTTTAGGTGTAGTATCAGGGCCTTATTTAGGGACAGTGTCAGGGCCTGAGTTAAGTGTAGCATCAGGGCCTTAGTTAGGAATAGTGTCAAGGCCTTAGTTAGGGTTACCATCAGTGCCTTCGTTAGGTATCGTGTCAGGGCCTGAGTTAGTAGTAGTGTCAGGGCCTCAGTTAGGGACAGTGTCAGGGCCTGAGTCATTAGTAGTGTCAAGGCCTTCGTTAAGGACAGTGTCAGGGCCTGAGTTAGGTGTAGCATCAGGGCCTTAGTTAGGAGTAGTGTCAAGGGCTTAGTTAGGGTCAGTGTCAGGGCCTTAGTTAGGATTAGCATCAGAGCCTTTGTTAGGTACCGTGTCAGCGCCTTTGTTTCGGACAGTGACAGGGCCTTGGTTAGAAGTAGCATCAGAGCCTTTGTTAGTTATAATGTCAGGGCAGAGTTAGGAGTAGTGTTAGGGCCTTAGTTAGGGACACTGTCATGGCCTGAGGTAGGTGTAGTGTCAGGGCCTTAGGTAGAGACAGTATCAGGGCCTGAGTTAGTGGTAGTGTCCAGGCCTTAGTTAAGGACAGTGTCAGAGCCTTAGGTACGATTAGCATCAGAGCCTTTGTTAGGTATCGTGTTAGGGCCTGAATTAGGAGTCGCACAAGGCCCTTCATTGGGGACAGTGTTAGGGCCTGAGTTAGGAGTGGCATCAGTGCCTTTGTTAGGAACAGTGTCAGGGCCTTAGTTAGGACTAGCATCAGAGCCTTTGTTAGGAATTGTTTGAGGGCCTGAGTTAGGAGTAGTGTCAGGGCCTTAGTTAGGGACAGTGTCAGTGCCTTGGTTAGGAGTAGCATCAGAGCCTTCTGTTAGGTACAGTGTCAGGGCCTGAGTTAGGAATAGTGTTAGGGCCTTTGTTAGGGACAGTATCAGGCCCTGACGTTGGACCAGCATCTAGGCCTTAGTTAGGGACAGTGTCATGGCCTTGGGGCTAAATTCACGGCCTGATTTAGGCACAGCATCAGGGCTTTAGTCGGCATAAGAGGCTCGACTTTAGCTAAAGATAGATTTAGGTTAATATCTAGGTATAGTGTCAGGAAATGACCTGGGGATAGTGTCAATACCATAGTTACTGAGAGTACCAGGGGCCTTGTTTAGAACCAGTGTCAGGGCTTCAGGTAGGGACAGCGTCAGAGCCTGATGTAAGGAGAGCAACGGCCTGAGTAAGGCCTAGCATCAGGCCCTTAGCTAGGGACATTCTCAGGGCATGACTTAGGAGCAGCATTAGGGCCTTTGTAGGATGAGCATTAGGGTCTTTGTTAAAGACATGATCAGGGCCTGAGTTAGGAGTAGGTTCAGGGCCTTAGGTAGGGGGAGTGTCAGGGCCTTAGTTAAGACTAGCATGAGAGCCTTTGTCAGGCATCATGTCAGGGCCTGTGTTATGTGTAGTGTCAGGGTCTTTGTTAGGGACAGTGTCTGACCTGAGTTAGGAGTAGTTTGAAGGCTTTAGTTAGGGCCAGTGTCAGGGCCTGAGTTAGGAGTAGTCAGTGACTTAGTTAGGGACAGCATTAGGGCTTCAGTTAGGATAAGAGGCAGGACATTATCTACAGATCGAGTCAGGTTATGGGCTACGGAAAATGTTAGGAAATGAGCGAGGGATAGTTTGAAGGCCTTAGTTATTCAGAGCATCAGGGCCTTATTTAGGACCAGCGTCAGGGCCTTATCTAGGGAAAGTGTCAGGCCAGGCTTAGGAGCAGCACAATTGCCTCTGTAGGATGAGCATCAGGGTCTTTGTTAAAGACATTCTCAGGGCCTGTGTTAGGGACAGCCTCAGGGCCTCACTTAGGGACAGCGTCAAGGCTTACATCAGGAGAGTTCTAGGACGTTATTAAGACATTTGTTAGAATATATTCTCAGGATAGTGTCAGGACTTTAGATATTGACGGCAGCAGGGCCTTAGTTAGGGTCAGTGTCAGGACCTTAGGACTAGCATCAGAGCCTTCAAAGGAATCGTGTGAGGGCCTGTGTCAGGAGTAGTGTCAGTGCTTTAGTTAGGGCCAGTGTCAGGGCCTGAGTTAGGTGTAGTGTCAGGGCCTTAGTTAGGGACAGTGTCAGGGCCTTAGTTAGGACTAGTGTCAGAACCTGAGTTAGGAGTAGTGTCAGGGCCTTAGGACTAGCGTCAGGGCCTTCTGTTACGTACAGTGTCAGAACCTGAGTTAGGAATAGTGTTAGGGCCTTAGTTAGGAAGAGTATCAAGCCCTGACCTAGGAGAAGCATCTAGGCCTTAATTAAGGACAGTGTCACGGACTTGGGACTAAATTCAGGGCCTGAGTTAGGCGCAGCATCAGGACTTTAGTTATCATCAGAGGGAGGACATTAGCTAGTGACAGGGTCAGGTTAACATCTAGGGATCGTGTCACGACGTTAGTTACTGAGAGTACCAGGGCCATTTTTAGAACCAATGTCAGGGCTTCAGGAAGGGACAGCGTGAGAGCCTGACTTAGGGAGAGTGACAGGGCCTGAGTGAGGCCTAGCATCAGGCCCTTAGCTGGGGACACTGTCAGGTCATGACTTTGGAGCAGCATCAGGGCCTTTGTAGGATCAGTATTAGGGTCTTAGTTAAAGACATGTTCAGGTCCTGAGTTAGGAGTAGGTTCAGGGCCTTAGTTACGGAGAGTGTCAGGGCCTTAGTTAGGAGTAGCATCAGAGCCTTTGTTAGGTATCGTGTCAGGGCCTGAGTTAGGACTAGTCAGGGCCTTAGTTACGGACAGCATTAGGGCTTCAGGTAGGATCAGAGGCAGGACATTAGCTATGGATCGAGTCAGGTTAAGGGCTAGGGATTATGTCAGTAAATGAGCAAGGGATAGTTTGAGGGCTTTAGTTACTCAGAGCATCAGGGCCTTATTTAGAAGCAGCGTCAGGGCCTTATCTAGGGACAGTGTCCAGGAAAGGCTTAGTCGCACCACAAGTGCCTCTGTAGGATCAGCATCAGAGTGTTGGTTAAAGATATTATCGGGGTGTCTGTTACGGACAGCCTCGGGGCCTCACTTAGGGACAGCATCAAGGTTCACTTAGGGAGAGTTTCAGGACTTCAGTAAGAGATGGGTCAGGATATAAGCTTAGGATTGTGTCAGGATATAGATATTGACAGCAGCAAGTCTTTATATAGGGACAGTGTCAGGGCCTGAGATAGGAGTAGCATCGGTGCTTTTGTTAGGTTAGGGTTAGGGTTAGGGTTATGGATAGAGGTTTTGGGTTAGAGGTTTAGGGTTAGGTGTTAGGGTTAGGGTTAGTGTTAGTGTTAGTTATGGGTAGGGTTAGTTAGGGTTAGGGTTGGGGTAGGGTTAGGTTTAGGGTTAGGGTTAGGGATTACGGTTTAGGGTTTAGGGTTAGGTTTAGGGTTTTAGGGTTTTAGGGTTTTAGGCTTTCAGGGTTAGGGTTTAGGGTTAGGATCAGAGTCAGGGTCAAGACTAGGGTTTTGGGGTTAGGGTTTAAGGGTTACAGTGATGGTTAGGGTAAGAGGGTAGCCTTAGGGTTAGCATACGGGTTACGGTACAGTTTAGGGTATGGCTACGGCTTAGGCTTATGGTATGTGTTAGGGTACAGGTTAGGCTTAGGGTATGGATTAGGGTTAGGATACAGGTTTGGGTACAGTTTAAGTTGAGGGCATGGGTTAGGCTTGGGGTATGGGTCGGGTTAGGGTTAGGGTTTAGTGTTTAGGGTTAGGGTTAGGGTGAGCGAACGGGTAAGGTTTATGGTAAAGGTGAGTGTTAGGGTAGCGTTAAGGTTAGGTTTAGGGTTAGGGTTAGGGTCACGGGTTAGGGCTAAGGTTAGTGTTAGGGTTAGGGTTAGTGTTAGTGTTGGGTTAGGGTTAGGTTTAGGGTTAGTGGTTAGGGTCAGGGTCAGGTTAGAGTTAGGGTTAGGGTATGGGTTAGGTTATGGTTTAGTGTTAGCGTACAGGTTAGGGTTAGGGTATGGGTTCGGGTTTGGTATGCCTTTGTTTTAGGATTCGGGTATGGGTTATGGTATGGCTACGGTTTAGGGTTAGGGTATTGGTTAGGGTACAGGTTAGGGTATGGGTTAGGGTACGGGCTAGGGCTAGGGTACAGTTTAGGGTGTGGAGCAAGGGTGTCCTGAAGGGAGTGGCTTGGGGTCAGGAGGTGATGGAGACTGTTTTTCGTGGGAGAGTCTTGCACACCTGTGACATTTCGTTCTCAGTGTCAGCATGGCAGTGCGGATCCACCATGTGCCCATTTTTCTGTTCCTTCATCGCTCACTCATTCCCTTGCTCATTCGTTCATTGACCCTCTCAATCCGTGACTTGAGCAGTTACTAAGGGTGTACTGTCTGCAGCAAAACACAGGACGCAGAGGGCCCGAGATATCTGGCCGTCGGTAAGACTAAGGCCTGCTCAGCGCGTCACTCACGGTGAGCCTGGGAGTGAACTGTGCACCAGGGCAGGGGCTCCACGGGGACGAGAAGACCATGCAATTGGGGTGCTGCCGCTTCCCGCCTCCTCTCCCTCAGGCTCCCTGGCCTTCCCGCATCCCTGTGGCACAGCTCTGTGTTTGGTCACCCTTTGTGTGGTAGAGGCCTGGAGGAGATGGTCAGTGTCCTCATGGGAGTATCCTGCTGCCCACAGAGCACCTGGGACTCTGAATCCAAGTTCAGCAAGGGGAATACTCTGGAACTTTCTGACCCTCCAGGCACCAGAAGCCTGGGAGCTTGGCTGGGCTCCCGTACCCACTTCTTATGCAGTCTCCCTGGATCCCCCATCCCACCACAGAGAGTATCCAGAAGGTGCTTTGTGAGGCCCTTTCCAGTCTGTGCAGCACCAGGGCCCTGGGGCTCTTCCAGGCCCAGAGCATCTCTGAGTATGTTCCAGTGTAGTGAAAAATTGACAGTTTTCACACAGTGTAGAACAAGCCTGGCAGTTATTTATGGTTTGTGTTGTGTGTGATTTTTTATGGTCTTGGAGAGTCCTATCATTTTTTTTATGCATCAGCACATTTTCCCACAGCACGTGCTTGAGTCCACAGGCTCAGGGGGTATTCCTGGGCTCTCTGGTCAGGAAGGCCCAGTCAGACTGGAGGGGAGACTGACCACACCCAAGGCCTGGTCCTTGTCAGGCAGAGGGCAGGAGATAGTCTAGTTGAGGTAGGATTGAGGCTCATTCCAGGAGGGTCATCCTGACTGTGGTCTAAAGAGATGCTGCTGCTTCTGCGAATATTTTTTTTAGAGGAGAAAAACAGATGTTGTATAGAGCATGACTTGGACTAACAGGCAAAGGCAAGTCCGTGCAGGCCTGCGAGAGGGGGATCATGTCTCCCAGATCTTCATGGACTGTAGACCCAGCACCTCCCCAATCAGCCCCAGGTGGAGCAGCATTAAGACATAGAAGAAGTGGACTTGGGTCAGACTGCAGCTTTGTGATTGTGCACAGAGACGGCTGACTGTTTCCCAACTCCAGGGTTCTAGAACTGGGGCCTCTGGAGGGCATAGGCATTCAGGAATATGGTGAAGTGCTTATGGAAGAGTAGATAGCAAAATGTAAGCCTCAGCCCACAGCAAGATACCATGCAAGATAACACAAGACCCCCAGTCCGGAAGTAGCACAGACATGACCTGCAAGTGACACTCAGACTTGCTTCTCCCACGAGCGGCTGGGGCAGCGGAAGGCTCGGCTGAGGCAGCTGAGCAGGCTGGGTCTGTACCCCACGACTGGGCAGGGCAGAGCGTGCTTGAGCCTTCAACTAGCCTCTGTGACAGATGCAGGACCGTGACCATCTTTATTTCCCAGGGACCATCTGCTGTCTCCTCATTCTTGGGGAGGGTGAAACAAAAACAAACTTTGTGAAATTTCCTGAGCTTTTGTGTGTATGTGTGTGTATTACGTGAGTGTGCGCAAGCATGTGCATGTGTGTGCTGTCTGTGCACAGGTCTGTGTACATCCGAGTGCATGTGAGTGTGTTTATGTGCAGGCAGGCACATGTGTGTATGCACGTGTTTTTGCATGCGCAGCACGTGTGATTGTGTGCCTGTGTGTGACTGCAGTCCATCTTTTCATGTGTGTGTGTACATGTGTGTGAATGCCAGTATGCTTGGGCATGTACGTGCACATATGTGTGTACACGTGCGTGCTGTGGGGGGATGAGGAAGGCATGGAGTTGTTGCTTTCTGGTGCCGCCTTCCCCCACCCTCCCTTTTGCTGTTGCCTCAGCACTTTGTGGTGAAGTGTAGAGACTCAAAAGGAGGACCACTCCCCGCTACCGTGAGTGATCTGCCTGCTCATCCTCACGGTCATCCATCTGTCCAGTAAACATCCCTGAGCCTGTGCCATGTGCTGGGGCCTGGGGTCCACAGTGAAGCAGGCGCATGCTCTCAGCTGTGCTCAGCCCAGCCGGGCGTGGGACAGAGGAGCTGCAGGCCAGGTGTGTCTGTGGAGGGAGAGGTTACCTCTGGCTGGTGGGTCAGCGGAGGTGGCATCTGAGCTGAACTGAAGGAGCGGGATGGACGGAGCTCGCTCTAGAGGAGGGTGGGGGCAGGGGGCAGGGGAAGGGGCTGGGTGCCTGGCTCACGGGGAGGACGCATCGCAGAGGGGCTGCAAGGGTGGCCAGACAGCTAGCTTTGACTTCGTTTTATAGACAGAACAGTTTTGGAACCAGAGTGACAGGATTAGGCCCACATTTTTCCTCTGGTGGCGGCTGAGGGGTTTGATGGTAGAAGAGAGAAGCTGGGCCGAGGAACAGGGGTGACGGTAGGGGCTGTGCCTCTGCCAGGCTTCCAGCCTCTTTGTGGTGGTCCCTTGGGTCCACAAGGTTAGCACGCACCTTGTGTGAGGCCGGAATGGGGCTTCCTCTTCATTCCCTCTTTCCCAGAAGTAAACGCAACACAGTTTGGAGTTGGTGAGACTGAGGGGGCCATCTTGCAGGAAAGGCAAGCGTCAGCGTTGGCTGGGGTGCCTACCCGGGGTCAAGGGGGAACCCTTAGCCAGACCCGCAGACCCCAGGGAAGGACACGGTGTGCTCAGAGAGGCAGGGATAGTCAGGAGAGCCAGGTGTGCAGAGAAGGCTCGGCCAAGGGGGCCCTGGGGGCTCAGGCACTCAGGGAGTGAGGGGAGGGGTGGCCAGACAGCCGTGAATGAGGCCCAGGGGTCGACGGGGTCGTGCTGTGTACAGGATGGACACACAGGGCCCGAGGCTGTTCTGTAGGGAACGTCTCCCGGCTGCAGTGGGCTCTGGAAATTGTCTGCGGGTTGCCATGCCTCCTGGGGCTCTCCGGCCCAGGCCTTAGCCGGGAGCTGCCTGTCCAGCCTACCCCGGCTCCACCTCCAGACTGTGCAAGGCTGGGCGGGCGGGATGGGCTCCTCGTGTCTCAGTTGCCATGACCTGTGATGTTTCCTTTCCAGTTGCCAGATTCATTATAAGGACATATGTACAGTTTGTTGCGTTGTTTTGCGCCACCCGTTGGCTTAGGGAAGACCTGCCCTGGTAGGTTGGCCTGCAAGGTGTGCTACTTCCGAGCCTCCATCTGACATACTCTTCCCTGTCCGAAATGCAAACACAGCACACACTCCCTGCCTGGTTTGGGAATGATGACACCTCACCTCTCGCCCCTCCTACCCTGTCCTGCCCACACTCCAACCTCAAGGACACTTCGGTTCCCCATCTGACTCCCGACCCCTCCAGCTGGCTGGGGACAGGCAGCCTCATGAGACAGTGTGCACAAAGCTTTCTGGCCGGACTCTGAGGATGGGGACCAGGTCCCACCTGTGCCAATGAAGTAGGCGTCTCACCGGGATTTGTCTCCGGGCTCTTGAAGGTGGACTGAAGGTCAGACAGTCCAGAGGCCAAGGGCCCCAGAGGAGGGGGGTGTGGGCACAGGTAGACCAGGAGCAGCTGCCCCTCTGGTCAGGAGAGTCCAACAACCCAGACTTTCTGGTTCCTGGGGGGAGGAGAGGGCAGAGGCAGTGGGGCCCAAAGACAGGTCCTGCTTCACCTCTGGATGGAGCCACTCAGCTGAGCCCAGGTTTTGAGGGATTAGAGTTAAAGGATGCAGGCTTCAGGGTCAGCTTTAGAGGGTCAGGTTAGATGGTCTGAGTCAGGGTCAGGGTAAGGGTTAAGAGTTTACAGGTCAAGGTCGAGTATCTAGGGGCTAGGGGTTAGGAGCATTAGGTTTTAGGATTAGAGATGAGGAGGTTAGGGTTAGGGAGTGAACAGTAGAGATTTGGGCGTTAGGGTCAGTGGGTTAGTGTTAAGCACAACTGGCCCACGGCCCCCCTAACCCCACACCTCTGAGTCCTGTAGGACGGACAGGACTTGCCCGGGGTCACTCACGAGTGTGGGGTTCACCTGGGCCGCTGGTTATCTACCCCCATCCTGGAACCTGAGAGCAGAAGAACGAAACGTCTGCTTTGGTCACTGTTTCAAATCCACCTCAACCTCAGTCAATGGCTGTTAGGGCCTCAGCAGCCCACAGGGTTTCCTCCTACCATCTGAACTGGAAAGAGTAGTGCTGGCCCCACTTGGCCTGGGCAGCCCGGGTCCAGCACAGGCCTGACTGAGCTCACTCCATGGTCATGTTATGAATTTATACAGAACTTGGTGCAGCGACCTGCCAGCCCCCAGGTGCTGCCTCCTGAGGGCTGCTGGGGCCCTCCTGGGACTGCAGGCATCCTTTGTCCCATCTGAGTGGGCATCAATAGACATCAAGTCTCAGGACAGCCCTTGACCTCTGACCATCCAGGCAGTCATCTGTGGTCCTCCAGCTCAAGCCAGTCCGGTCCCTGTCAAGTCTCTGTGGCCAATTACTGAGCTGACCTTGCTGCTGGGCAATTGAACAGCTACCTGGGCAGCACAGACAGCCCTTTGGGATGTTTCAGTTACTAACATCCTTGTGGTTGAGAAAAGGGCCTCCCCCTCTCACAGGCTCATAGCCTGCCAAGCGAGGTAATAACCGTCTAAACATTTGAGTCTGTCCCTGACACAACAACCATACAGCAGTTGTTGGCCTTGCAATGGCCTTGGATGGCCTTGCAATCCTTTGGGCTTCCAGCTGTAACAAACTTTTGATATTCATACTCATTAAGAGTCAGAGATACGGGAGCAACTGGGCCACCCAGTGGACAGTTTCACACTGAGGCTGCATGGTCTTGGAGAGCCACGTGCACCCATGTGGTCTCTGAAAGCTGCCAATGATGGATTCCATGATACGGCATAATCCTTGAGCCTCCCACTGCTTCATTGAGCAAGAATTTCCTAACTACCATAGCATTTAGTCTCTGCTTTTTGTAAAGGAGGGAGGAGACTGGATAAATGAGCAGTATTGTTCTTGGGGGATGGGTGAGTCATGTGGCCAGGGGGCAGGTGTGACTCCTGGGCTCCCACCACCAGAGACATCAAGGAGGGCTGTGCCTTTTGCAAGAGGAAGAGGTTCTTGCTGTTGTGGATGGACAGCAAGAGCACTGGATGGGTGGCTGCAGCCCCTGACCCTAAATCAGCCCCTTCCTTCCTTGGCCTTCAGATCCCACAGCTGTGCAGTGGGCCGTCAGTGATGTGGAATCTGCCCCTTTCCCCAATCCAGCATCTGTTCTCATGCCAAAGTCCAGAACCTCAGCTTTCCTTTGGGAACTTCTTACCTGTTTCCAGTCCAAACAGTTCCAGAGGGCTGATGCTATGTTCCACCCACCTTGAAGATGGGCATATGATCCACATTTAGCCAATCCCATGTTCCATCCTATGGGTGCTCTGATGGGTTCAAGGACGATGCTATGATCCAAACCAGGCCAATGACGTTTATTTTATTTTTTGGACATACTGTGCACGTGGGATTTTAGTTCCCTGACCAAGGATCGAACCTGTGCCCCTTACATTGGGAGCTCAGAGTCTTAACCACTGGACCACCAGGGAAGTCCCATCCCCTTATTTTCAAAACTGCCGTGGATATAAAGCACACAAGATGGTTGTGATATGAGTGGCCTTTTCAGTATGACTTCTTTGACTTAGAATGTTTTCAATGTTTATCCATGTTGTAACATGGATTATCAGTGCTTCATTCATTTTTTAAATTGTGTTTAAAAACACATAACATGGGGATGGGGGGCAAGTGGAGGGAACGGCCCAGATGCACAGCATTTATGGACCCTCTGGACTGGAGGGACTCATAGCCGGAGCCCAGAAATCCGGGAACGGATAAGACACAGCGTCCCCTCCAATTCCCGTGAGCACCCCTTGCTCCATCCTGCACCCAAATACCTCAGCTAGGCCCTCTCCCCACTCTTGACACTCCAGACTCAGTCGGGACAGACCTCCGCAGCTGCCGCTCCCCACCCTGCAGGAGAAGCTCAGAGGTCCTGTCCCCCTTTACTCTGAGGGACTCTTTGGTGACCACAAAAGGATTTGGTCGCTCAGGACAAAGCTGGTAGAGGACAGCGGGATGGCTGCGCCCGGCGCGCCACGCTTCCTCCTGACCTTCGACTTGGACGAGAATATCGAGGACGAAAACAGCGACGACTCCATCGTGCGCATGCCGCGGCGGGCCAGCGGCTGCCTGAGAGCCTGCATGCCACCTAGCGCGAGGGCTTCTACAACGAGTACATGCAGCGCGTCTTCCAGTACCTGGGCGAGCAGGGCGTGCGGCCGCGGGACTTGCGCGCCATCTACGAGGCCATCCCCCTGTCGCCCGGCACGGGCGAGCTGCTGCAGTTTGTGGCCAAGCAGGGCGCCTGCTTTGAGGTTATTCTCATCTCAGACGCCAACACCTTTGGCGTGGAGAGTGCGCTGCGTGCCGCCGGCCACCACGGCCTGTTCTGCCGCATCTTCAGCAACCCGTTTGGGCCCGACCCTTGGGGGCTGCTGGCGCTGCGGCCCTTCCACGCGCACAGCTGCGCTCGCTGCCCCGCCAACATGTGCCAGCACAAGGTGCTCAGCGACTATCTGCGCCAGCGGGCCCACGACGGCGTGCCTTTCGAGTGCCTTTTCTACGTGAGCGACGGCGCCAACGACTTCTGCCCCATGGGGCTGCTGGCAGGCGGCGACGAGGCCTTCCCACGCCGCCACTACCCCATGCATCGCCTTATGCAGGAGGCGCAGAAGGCCGAGCCCAGCTCCTTCCGCGCCAGGGTGGTGCCCTGGGAAACCTCCACCGAAGTGCGCCTACACCTGCATCAGGTGCTGAGGACGTGGCCTGCAGGGGCCACCCGGGCGGGGAGGGGGTGGGGCGGTGGGGGTCGGGAAAGAGAAAGCTAGTTTTATTACTCCCTTTCCCTTTCGTTTTGGTATATCCCTCCAGGATTTCCCGGAATCCCAGGTTGGTCCATTTGGGGACTGGAGGAGGGAGTTGGGAGCTGTCCCCATCTGTGCAGTTAACCCAGCTCGGCTGCCTCCCCCAGTTCCACTGCAAGCGAATTCTGGAGTCTGGCCGCAGCAGCGTGGCACGCATATCTGAGCAGGCAGCAGTGTTTCCACAAACCTTGTCCTCTCAGTTGGGAGGACGGGGTTCCCTGTCAGGGTCGAGAAGGAACATGTCCCGCCGCGTTGTGGTTAACTGTTGCCTTGGGCTGCGTGGCCTCCCTCCTCCAGTCTTCTGTCCAGAGGACCTAGGCCCCGAAATGTACCCTCCCGACCTCCCCCGCACCGGAGTCCCCGCGGAGAGAGGTGGCGCTCCTTGCTGATGGTCCGAGGCCTAGATCTTGCTTTACCTACTGTGACCCTACACTACACTCCTTGCCCTCCGCCCCCCCACCCTGTTAGCATCCCCACAGGAATAAAAAGAGGGAACAGTCACCTCCTGTTGGTGGAAAGAGGTAGCACAATGTCCCGGGGCTCGGGTCTGGCCAGCCAGGGACCTCACAGAGCCCTAAGATGTCTCCTTGCACCTCAGCCTCGTCTATGCAGCAAGAAACCAGGGACTTACCCAAAGTCCCCCCACTGACTGGGCCTTTTGAGTCCCCCTCCTCCCATATGGAAGAGAAAGCCATGATGCTTTAAAGCAGAGCCAGTGGAAACCCAAGGCCCACCTCCTTCTTTTGGAGTTTCAGAGCTGTGAAGGAGGTGAAGGGGCGGAGGTGAGCGAGGTATCTCACGCTGCCGTCTGGGGGATGAGGGCGAGGTGAGCTCTGCTCTCAGAGAGCCCCACTTAAGTGAGGGAGCTGGTCCCCACTCTTGGAGGAGTGCCCAGCCTGGGGAACCAAGACTGAATACATAACAAAGCAGGCAACAGGCAAAAGAGCAGGGTGCGGCCCACCTTCGCAGAGGGGCACAGGGGTCTAGTGTGGAGGGCTCAGTGAGCACCGAGGAGATGGGAGATACTGCTGCTTAAGGCAGGTAGAGGAGGCTCAACTAGCGGGAGCCTTACAAGTGTGTTGCCTTTCAGTCCCTCTGCCCGCTAGCCCTGCAGGGCAATCATCAGGAGGTCATCAGAATTTTATTCAAAGTTGGCACTTGCAGCTGGAGACCCTGTCTCGTATGGCGTAAGGGTTCCCTGTGGGTAAGGTCACCAAACTTCTTGGCTTCCAGTTCTTTCCTGTGTCCAGCAGGCCTCTGGGTACCTCCTCTGTCTTTACCAGGACGCCTTCCCACTGAAATGGGGGGAAGGAACAGACACAGCTCACAGCCCAGGAGGCGTGCCGGGCTGATCCAGTCTTGACTGGAGCAGGCTTTGGTGTGGGACTCGAGGCTCACTCAAGGCGGTGCTTGGGTCAGCATCCCAGAGATCCCAGGCTGTCAGCAGCTGGGCTGCACATAGTTCCCGGGGAAGAATCCAGACCCCTCTGAGCCGGTGCCCTCACAGCAGCCATCGGAGTAGTGGCGGGTGATGCAGATAATGGTGCCCTCAGAGAAGGAGAGTTCATTGTCCTTCTGGCGGGTGTATGGGTACAGTGTCATTACTGCAGGGCGGGAGGAGAGGGGTGCCATGCGACGTGCCTCCTGCCCCGCCACAGGGATGCTTGTGCCCACATACTGGACTCTAGGGGGCAATGTGGGGAGTGGGGCAGGAGATGCCTTCTTCAAAGCCCCAGGACTCCTCCCCAGCTGAGCTAATACTCAGTATCAGGCCAGCTGCTTCCCTCTGTGAGGGTGCGGTGGCGTGGAATAAAAGGCCCCACAAGTATGACACAAGCCATCCCCTCCACTCCAAGAAACTTCAGTGTTTGAGAGCAGGGCCCCAGGATCTACCCATGTTTTGTAATCTGCTTTCAGCCCCCGTTCATTCTGGTCTTTCCACAATGTCTCTGGCAGGTGCTGGAGGTATTGCTCAGTAGATGCTCTAGTAGGTGTTCAGTAAATACAGTAACATTGAATAGTGTAGACTTGGTCGAGTGAGCCTTGGGCAAGTCACTTAGTTTAACCTCTCAGGCTCAGCTTCGTCTGTTAAATGGGAGTGTGAAGATCCTAGGAGGTTAAGTAAAAATGAGAAAATGGATGAGAAGCTTCGACTCTGGGGTCTGGTATAAAGCAGGGGCTAAATTATGTTAAACCCCCCCACATAACATTTATCATTTAAATCATTTTGAGCATACAGTTCTATGGCATTAACTACATTCATGTTGTTGTACAGATATTCTCAGCATCCACCTCCGGAACTTACTCATTTTCCCTGTGGGAAATTGTGTATCAGTTTCTCTAAATTTTTGCCAATATTTGTTATTTTTAGCTTTCTTGATTGTAGGCCTTCTAGTGTGTGGAGGGGTCGGCGTTGTGGTGTTAACTTGCATTTCATCACGACTGATGACGATTAACATCTCTTCATGTGCTTGCTGACCATTTGTATGTCTTATCTGGAGAAGGGTCTTTTCAAGTCCTTTTTCCATTTAAAACATTGGGTTGTTTGCCGAGTCCCGCCAAGCGCTCCTCCTGGCGGCGTTGGTGTCGGTGAGTCCAGCCTGGAGCTGTCTCCGCGCCGCAGGGGCCCGCGCCCCGGCGCATCGCTAGCTGCTTCTCAGGAGAGGAGACGCCCGCCCCCCGGCGCCCGTGCCTGGAGCGCCGAGATCGTGTTGCGCCGCCGGGGCGGGTCTTGCTCGGCATTGGCTGCGGGTCACCTGAGCGCGGCGGCGTTCTGCGCGCTTCTCCCGGAGGAGAGTGTCCCGGAAGTGGGCGTTCCGGCTCCCGTGCCTGGAGCGCCGAGATCGTGCTGTGCCGCGCGGACGCAGCGCCGCCGGGGTGGGTCTTGCTCGGCATTGGCTGCGGGTCACCTGAGCGCGGCGGCGGTCTGCGCGCCTCTTCCGGAAGAGAGTGTCCCGGAAGTGGGCGTCCCTGCCAGAGCGCACCTGGCGCGGTGCGTCCTTGGGGCTCCTCCCCTTCGGCGCCACGCGAGCCGGCGGAGTTCTAGAGAGCCAGCGCCCGGCGGCTGGGAATGACCCGTCCCGTGGGTCCCAGGCACCCCAGCGGCATCCGAGCGCGGAGCGGAGGGAGTCTAGGGAGCCAGCGCCCGGCGGCTGGGAACGACCCGTCCCGTGGGTCCCTGGCACCCCAGCGTCATCCGAGCGCGGAGCGGAGGGCTGCGGACCGCAGGTAAGGGGACAGGGGTTGGTGGGGGTGGGTGGAGGAAGGAATGACGAATTACACCAGAGCTGTTTGGTACAGGGGCAGAAACAGAAAACTCAGACGTACCACTGCAGTGGCCATGGGAGTTAAGTTGTAAATGCTGCTGGCTTTCAGTAGCCGGCAGCCATTCTCTTCCTGTAGCTGATGGGATACAAAGCTCTACTGGGTTGTTTTTTGCACGGGATAGTCTTGTTTTGCAGAAATTCAGCTCAGAGCCATCCTTGATGTGTAAGGGTAAGGTCGGATCTTAACAAACGGCATCGCGAAACAGAGGAAAGCTTCAAGTGAGCTTTATTAGGGGGCGCTCCCGGGCGAGGTTCACTGGTCCGAGAGAAAGGGGCCAGAGAAGTCGCCCCCGGGCGAGGGCTGGGCAAGATTTTATAGGGGAAGAAGGGAAAGGGGTGTGGTGAATCTGGGAGGGCGCAGGGAATTCCTTATCTGGTGGTCTCTTCGGGTGTCGTGGCACTATCTGGTGCCGGTTACATCAGTCTTGGGACCGCTAGTCCCGTCTCTCGAAAGGCGGGAAGGCTGGGCCAGGTGGAAAGCCCCCAGATCAGTTCCTGGAACTGGGTGGTCCGGAATGTCTCCAGGTCAGTTTCTGGAACTGGGTGGTCCGGAGAGTTTCGGTCTGATGCAACCTGTGAATCTGATTGCGTTCCCCTGCCTCGGGCCAGTTGGCCTTACATCCCGACATCTTTGGTGTAATGGGGCGGCGTTCCGATCTCTGGCTACTTCATGCTGAATGGGGGCGTCGAAAGGGGAGTCGGGCGACCAGAGGTCCGAGGCTTAGGGGAGACCATTGGGGGGTTCTGTAGGAAGCAAGGTGTAAGGACCGAGGAACATTTGGTTTGTGGCCACCCGAGAGACTTCCTCCATGCGCCGGCGAAGGAACCTAAGAAAACGGGGCAAACATGAGCAAGATACAGATGAGAATTAAGGGGCCTCAGATTGGTGTTAGCCAGGTATAGAGGGTGGATCGCCACCAATCGGGAGTTGGGGAGGCGGACTGTTGGTGTTTGCGTTGGAGTTCTTCTCTTAAGCGATGGAGGGCGTTTACAGCAGCATTCCTCCTTTAGGAAGAGGCAGGTACCTCCTTTGTCGGCCCTCAGGAGATCCAGGGCTCATCGATTCTGGAGAGCGACTCGGGCTATGGAGGTGATTTGGCCCTGGAGAGAGGAGATGGAGGTTGCGGAGCCTTCAATGGCTAGCTGGAGTTTATGCTCTAAGTCGCGGGATGTTGAAACACTATGTGTGAGAGCTCCCCCCCGCCCCCCGAGGCCTGCAGCGACCAGGGAGGAGGCGAGAGAGATGCCTGCGACCAGAGGAAGAAAGATAGCTTTTTTTGTCGGGTAAAGGGCGGCGTGATTAGCGAGGAAATTTCGTCTTGGCTATACAGTGTGAGTTGTGGGACGAGACTAATGGGGATACATGGGAAGGGGGAGGAAGAATTGATCTCTTTTGTGAGGGAACCATTGCACCACAAAAACATGCCTGGTGGTGCTTCAATTGATGTGTTTACCGTGAGGGATGTGTTGCAAAGAAACCCAGTATCAGCTAGATTTGGGCGGCTGCCGTAACAGATGGTGAGATTTTTTTGAATCAAGGAATATGGGGACTTTTAACGGGGAAAAAGGTGGGTTTTGAGATGTGTAGGAAGTAGAATTGAAGGGCTGGTCGAGTGGGACAGCAGCCAAGTGTGTCCGGCCAAGCGAGGCACGCAGAAAGCAATCGGAGATGTTACCTATTCCTGTGTGGTTGAGTATCTGTAGTGTTTGTTTGGTCAGTTCGGCTGCTGCTGCTAGGGCCCGAAGGCATGGTTGCCATCCCCGAATGGTTGGGTGTAGCTGTTTGGATAGGTAAGCCACGGGTCGGTAGGAAGGCCCTACAGGCTGGGCAAGGAGTCCAGTGGCTATTGAGGCCCGTTCATCCACAAAAAGGTGAAAAGGTCGGTTTGGGTTGGGCAGAGAAAGGGGAGGAGAAGATATCAGAGCGTTACGGAGGGTGAGAAAGGCCTAACAGCGGAAGGAGAAGTGAGGGGTCCTTGAGGGGTTTCTTTAGTGGCTAGATATAAGTAAGGGTTTAGCGAGGAGACCAAAGTTAGGGATCCAGTGTCGGAAAAATCCTATAAGGCCCAAAAAGGAGAAAATTTGTTCCGCTGTTTCCGGAGGCTGGAGTTCATGGATAATCCGGGTGCGATCGGCTGTTAGACCTTTTGTGGTGGGAGTAAGGTGGAGCCCCAGGTAGGTTACAGAAGATACAGATAACTGAACCTTGGCTGGGGAGACCCGATAACCGCGAGAGCCAAGGTAATTGAGGAGATCTGCAGTATGTTGTCTTGAGAGGCTGAGAGATGGGCTGCAAAGGAGGAGGTCATGTACATATTGAAGGAGTGTGCTGGGGGTAAGGGAGCAGGAAGTGAGGTCCCGTGCCAGCGCCTGACCGAATAGGTGAGGACTCTCGCGGAAGCCCTGGGGAAGAACCGTCCAGGTGAGCTGACTGGAAGTATGAGTATCCGGATCCGTCCAGGTAAAGGTGAAGAGGAAATAGGAGTCAGGATGTAGGGGGATAGTGAAAAAGGCATCTTTGAGATCCAGAACCGTATAGTGGGTTGTGGATGGGGGGATATGGGAGAGCAAGGTGTATAGGTTTGGTACTACTGGGTGGAGAGGAATTATGGCCTCATTGATTAGTCGGAGGTCCTGGACTAGGCGATAATCCCCAGAGGCTTTGCGGACAGGCAGGATTGGGGTGTTGCAGGGAGAGTCAGTGAGGATAAGGAGTCCCTGGTTTAGGAGTCTGGTGATAATAGGTCGTAGGCCCCTAAGGTGAGTCTCAGAGATGGGAAATTGGGGCCTTGATGGAAATTTGGAGGGGTCCTTTAGGCGGATGAGGACGGGGGAATGGTGTGTTGCTATTATGGGCTTAGAAGTATCCCAGACTTGGTGATTGATTGGGTTCCATGTGATTGGAAGAGGGGGATAGGAGGGGGAGGGTTCTAGAGACAGGCCGAGAAGAGGAAGCAGGAGTTGGGAGGAGGGGACCTTAGGGTCAAGTCTAACCAGCTGGAGGGAGGCCCCTAAGTGGAAAAGGACATCTCGGCTTAGCAAGGGAACTGAGCAGGATGGTATGACTAAGAAGGAATGAGTAAAAGGGAGTCCTTCGATATGACATGGGAGTGGACCGGTCTGGAGTGGGAAGGATGGTTTGCCATCAATACCCATGACCGAGATCTGGGAAGGAGAAACTGGCTCGGAATAAGTAGGCAGGACCGAATAGGTAGCCCTCGTGTCCACCAGAGATGAGATGGACTTACCCGCTACCTGTAGCATTACCCTGGGCTCGGCGAGGGTGATGGGGGTCTTCGAGTCCGGGCGCCGTCAGTCGTCAACCAATCCCAGCAGTTAGAGGGGTAATGCCGTTGGGTCGGCCCGCCCCCCGCGTGGAGATGCTGAGAGAGGGCCAGTCGTAGGGCAGTCGCTCTTCCAGTGGCCCGTTAGCCCGCAGCTGGGACAGGGCTTAGAAGGAGGAGAGCGAGTTAGGGTTAGGGGTTAGGTTTAGGGTTAGGGTTAGGGTCAGTGTTAGGGTCAGGGTCAGGGGTTAGGGTCAGGGTCAGGGGTTAGGGGTCAGGGTCAGGGTAGGGGTTAGGGTCAGGGTTAGGGTACGGTTTAGGGTTAGGGTTAGGGTACTTGGTTAAGGTATGGGGTTAGGGTACGGGTTGCATGCATTATTGCTTTAAATGGTCTGCATTTGTTCACACAACCTCACCAATCGTCTCAGCCCCAAGTGTCCAGCCTTATGTCTCATCCAGCTGTGGGTGTAGATGTGGTCAGTCCAGATTGCATCAGAGCCCCTTAACGAATTCTGTAAGGATTTTGCTGTTTTTGTGTTTGAAATTTATTTTTATAATGGGGTTGAGCTGATTTTCACTGGCGTGTTTATGCCACTCTGTACACCCTTGATTCCCTTACGGAGACATATCAATACATAGGTATTAAGATTCTTACTAGTCAGATATATATATATATATATTTTTTTTGCGGTATGCGGGCCTCTCACTGTTGTGGCCACTCCGGTTGCAGAGCACAGGCTCCGGACGCGCAGGCTCAGCGGCCATGGCTCACGGGCCCAGCCGCTCCGCGGCATGTGGGATCTTCCCAGACCGGGGCACGAACCCGTATCCCCTGCATCGGCAGGCGGACTCTCAACCACTGCGCCACCAGGGAAGCCCTAGTCAGATATATTAATCTGCAGGGAATAGGGAATGTTGAGTCCAGTTCACTGAGCAAGGAGTAGGTCTTGTCTATTACACATTTGGTTTATGGAATGGAACCTGTGCTAATATCAAACTCTGGTTTTATGCACCACCTCACCTCTCCTTTCCCCTGAATCAGGCATAAGATTTTTTTTTTCTAAATGTGAGAATCCTTTGTGTTTTCTAATTCAGTTCATGTGTAGCCATGTTTACATTCCCTTCATAAGTGATATCTTATGATAAGTTTCTATTTCTGTGTTACTTATTTCACTTAGAGTCATCGTACCTAAATCCAGTCATTATGCTGCTACTGGCTTTATGACATTGATTCCATGGCTGAGGGATATCCCATCGTACATAACTACCGCAACTTTTTTTATCAACTTTTGTCTTTCCTGGGGTATTTAAGGTGTAGCGAAGTCGATTTTCTTGTAAACAGTGCAGCCCTAAACTTTGGTGTCGCTGATTCTTGTTGATTTTCAATTTTCCCATGGTATACGCCCATGAGTGGAAGTACCCTATGCTCTGTAGCTCTGTTTCTAGATGTTTTAGCAAACACCATGGACTTCTCCAGAGTGGCTCTTGGCAATTTACATCCCTCCCATCAGCGTAACAAGGCTCTCTGTTCCACACGGCTGTGCTGCCTTTGTAGTTTTTACAGTTTTCTTGGATAGTCTGTTTGACTGGTGGGAAATGAGACTTCTTTGTACTGTGGATTTTCATTTCCCACTTGCTTGGTTGGCCAGAAGGGGAGTATGCGTGTTTTCTTGAATATATTTAGGAAAATATGCATAAGCACTTTTTGGCCAAGTGCATCATTGTCAAAATTGTGCCGCATTTTCTGTGCTTAAAAGTATTTTCCAATCTAACTCTTGAAATATATTTCCTCCAATCCTGCCTCGATTTGAAATCCTCCTGGTTGTCTTCCCTCAACATATTTTTGGACGATAGTTGTCCATTATAATACTGCAGGTTTGTGAATTCCTGTGCACCTGAGCTCCACTTATCAACTCGCTTTTTTTGTGAGATGTCCGCAAACCTGCAGGATTGCTTCAGGCCCTATCCTAGTTGTGGGGCGGCAGGCTGAGCCTTTGGTTAACTCTTCTGCGTGACAGGAAATTAAAGTGATATGTGCCCGTTCAAATGCTTACAGGAAGTCTCTCATTGTTTCCCCATCTTCCCTTTCATTCTCTGCACAAATTGTAAACTTTGTGAAACAGGAGGTTAAAGGCGCTCACTCTCCAAGAGTGGAGATTGATAGTAAAGTGGCTGGAATGCCTAACCCGAGCACAAGGAGAAGAAAAAGGAGGAGCGTTTTAGAAACCTGTCCAGATCACACGTTGTCCCATTCTCTGCGTTTCCCATGCATGTTTTAGCTGAAATAAAATTCCCTTGAACCTAGAGAGTTGGGACACATGGAAAGGGTTGCATGCATTATTGCTTTAAATCGTCTGCATTTACTCACCCAACCTCACCAATCCTCTCAGTCCCAAGTGTCCAGGCTTATGTCTCATCCAGCTGTGTGTGTAGATGTAGTCAATCCAGGTTGCATCAGAGACCCTGAAGGAATTGTGTAAGATTTTCGCTGTTTCTGTGTTTTGTTTTTGAAATTTATTTTTATAATTGGTTTGAGCTGATTTTCACTGCCGTGCTTATGTCACTGTATACACGCTTTATTACCTTACACAGACATATCAATACATACGTATTAAGATTATTTCTAGTCAGATATATTCCTCTGAAGGGAATAGGGGATGTTGAGTCCAGTTCCGTGAGCAAGGAGTAGGTCTTGTCTATTACACACTTGGTTTATGGAACGGTACCTGTGCTAATATCAAACTCTGGTTTTATGCATCAATTCACCTGTCCTTTCCCCTTAAGTAGGCATAAGTGTTTGTTTTTTTTTGTAAATGTGAGACTCTGTTCTGTTTTCTAATTCAGTTCATTTGTAGCCATGTTTACATTCCCTTCATAAGTGATATCTTATGATACGTTTCTTTTTCTGTGTTACTTATTTCACTTTGAATCATCGTATCTAAATCCAGTCATTATGTTGCTACTGGCTTTATGACATTGATTCCATGGTTGAGGGTTATCCCATTGAACGTAAGTACCACAACTTCTTTATCCACTTTTGTCTTTCCTGGGGTTTTTAAGGTGTACTGAAGTCGAGGTTCTTGGAAACAGAGCAGCCCTAAACTTTTGGGTTGCAACGGTAAGTGTTACGGTTAGGGGTAACAAACGGGTAAGGTTTATTGTAAAGGTGAAGGTAGGAAAATATGTTAGTGTTAGGGTATGGGTTAGTGTTAGTGTACACATTGGATTAGGGAAGGGGTTGGTTAGGGTTGGGTTTGGTTTAGTGGTTAGGGTTGGGGTTAGGTTTGGGGTTAGGGTTGTGGTTGTGGTTGGGTTTAGGCTTGGGGATGTGGTTGAGGTTGGGTTTGGGTTTGAGGTTAGGGTTAGGGTTTAGGTTTAGGTTTAGTGTTAGGGTTAGGGTTTAGGTTTAGCTTTATTGTTAGGGTCTGGGTTAGGTGTAAGGTTATTTTTAGGGTACAGTTTAGGGTACGGCTATGGGTTAGGTTTAGGTTACGGGTTAGGGTTTGTTTTACGGTTAGGGTACGAGTTAGGTTTAGGGTACGGGTTAGGGTTATGGTATGGGTCAGTGTACGCTTTAGGGTTTGGGTATTTATTAAACCTCTCCCACTCTCCAGATATCACTTAGCATGTAAAGGAACATTATTTGCGGTCCAGCCATGGAGAAGACTTTAGACAATAGGATAAGACAAAGAACACATATATTATAAATAAATCACATTAGGGTTTTGTTTTTAACCTGTACATAAAAACACTAGTGCTTAGGAAATCTAATGGAGGCAGAAGCAGTAAAGGGTAGTTTTATGGGAATAACAACACAGATTTACTGTAGAATACCCAGATTTTGACTGGTTAGAAAGTCAAGAGGAGTGCTTTTGTTCTGAAGATATAAACCCTCTTTTAAATTGAGCTGTTATTGGAAATTAGAAATTTTTTGTTGCTGTTGTATTGCTTTGTGTTTTCATGATTATTCTGCTTGCATCTCCCTTGTTAAACCTTTGATTTGGGGAGGAGTGCCATTACTGGAAATGAGTTTACAGAATTATTTTGAAAAACAGAAGGAAATGGTTCTCACCTAAATATTAAGAAATAATCTCTATACTTGGTGTACTAAGAGAATTATGATTCAGGGATAATAATTCCATGAAATGTAATTAAACACCATATATATTTTTTCTTTTAAATTTCCATTGTTACTTTTAAAAAGTACAATTATAATTCAAGTTGTTTGTAACAAGTGACATTTAAAAAGATTAAAGGAAAATATAATATTTTACCACTTGCCATCCTTTTCCACTCCCTGAAAAGACCAGCATAATGTGTAGCTTTCTCATTTTATCCAGGTGTTCCTTACATCTGGAACATCATGTTTCTCACTGTAGAAAAACAGATTTAGCTCTCACACTTTTTATAGGCTACATAACAGTCCATAGAACAGAAGTATCAAGTATACCCAGGTATAGTGTCAACTCCTTAGTTACTGAGAAATTAGGGCCTCCTTTAGAATCAGTGTCAGGGCTTCAGGTAGGGACAGCGTCAGAGCCTGACGTAGGGAGAGCAACAGGGACCGAGTGAGGCCTAGCATCAGTCCCTTAGCTGGGGACACTGTCAGGGCATGAGTCAGGAGCAGCATCAGGGCCTTTGTAGGATCAGCATTACGGTCTTAGTTAAAGACACGATCAGGGCCTGAGTTAGGCAGAGCATTAGGGCCTGAGTTCAGGATAGCTTCAGGGCCTATGTTAGGGATGGCCTCAGGGCTTTATTTAGGGACAGCGTCAGGGCTACCTTAGGGATAGTGTCAGGACGTTGGTTAGAGATGGGTCAGTATATGAACTCAGGATAGTGTCAGGCCTTTAGTTATTGCCGTTAGCAGGGCCTACATCAGGGTCAGCTTCCGGGCATTAGTTACAAACAGTGTCAGCGCCTTAGCGAGTAATAGCCAGGGCCTTAAGTAGGGACAGCATTAGGGCTTCAGGTCGGATAAGAGGCAGGACATTAACTACGGACCGAGTCAGGTTACGGGCTAGGGATAAGGTCAGGAATAGAGTGAGGGACAGTTTGAAAGCCTTAGTTACTGAGAGTACCTGGGCCTTCTTTAGGACGAGTGTCACGGCCTTCTTAGGGACAGTGCAAGGGCAAGGCTTAGGAGGAGCAGAAGGGCCTCTGTAGGATCAGCATCAGGGTCTTGGTTAAAGACATTCTCAGGGCCTCTGTTAGGGTCAGACTCAGGGCCTCACTTAGGGACAGTTCCAGTACTTTAGTAAGAGATGGAACAGGATATATGCTCAGGATAGTGTCAGGACTTTAGATATTGACAGAAGCAGAGCCTTTGTTAGGGGCAGAGTCAGGGCCTGAGTTAGGACTAGCATCAGAGCCTTTGCTAGGTATTGTGTTTTACCTGAGTTAGGAGTACTGTCAAGGCTTTAGTTAGGGACAGTGTCAGTGTCTTAGGACTAGTCAGGGCAGGTCTTAGTTATTGAGAGTATCAGGGACTTATTTAGGCCCCTTGTCAGGACCTTAGCCAGGGACAGTGTCAGGGTAAAGCTTAGGAATAGCTTAAGGGCCTCTGTAGGATCAGCATCAGGGTGTTTGTTAAAGACATTATCAGTGTCTCTTATGGATAGCCTCAGGGAATCACTTAGGGACCACGTCAAGTTTCACTTAGGGACAGTTTCAGGACCTTAGTAATAGATGGGTCAGGATATGAGCTCAGGATAGTGTCAGGATTTTAGATATTGATGGCAGCATGGCCTTAGTTAGGGATAGTTGTCAGGGCCTGAGTTAGGAGTAGGTTCAGGGCCTTAGGTAGGGAGAGTGTCAGGGCGTTCGTTAAGACTAGCATCAGAGCCTTTGTTAGGTATCGTCTCAGGGCCTGTGTTATGAGTAGTGTCAGGGTATTTGTTAGGGACAGTGTCAGGACCTGAGTTAGGACTAGTGTGAAGGCTTTAGTTAGGGCCAGTGTCAGGGCCTTAGTGATGACTAGTCAGGGCCTTAGTTAGGGACAGCATTAAGGCTTCAGGTAGGATAAGAGGCAGGACATTATCTGCAGACCGAGTCAGGTTATGGGCTAGGGAAAATGTTAGGAAATGAGCGAGGGATAGTTTGAAGGCCTTAGTTATTCAGAGTATCAGGGACTTATTTAGGCCTCTTGTCAGGACCTTAGCCAGAGACAGTGTCAGGGTAAGGCTTAGGAGCAGCACAATTGCCTCTGTAGGATCAGCATCAGGGTCTTTGTTAAAGACCTTCTCAGGGCCTGTGTTAGGGACAGCCTCAGGGCCTCACTTAGGGACAGTGTCAAGGCTTAAATCAGGAGAGTTCTAGGACGTTATTAAGACATTCTTCAGGACATATTCTCAGCATAGTGTCAGGACTTTAGATATTGACAGCAGCAGGGCCTTAGTTAGGGTCAGTGTCAGGGCCTTAGGACTAGCATCAGAGCCTTCAAAGGAATCGTGTGTGGGCCTGTGTTAGGAGTAGTGTTGCGGCCCTAGTTAGGGATAGTATCAGGGCCTGAGTTACGAATAGTGTCAGTGCTTTAGTTAGGGACAGTGGCAGGGCCTTAGTTAGAACTAGCGTCAGAGCCTGAGTTAGGAGTAGTGTTAGGGCCTTAGTTAGGGTCAGTGTCAGGGCCTGTGTTAGGTGTATTGTCAGGGCCTTGGTTAGGACTAGCGTCAGGGCCTTTTGTTACGTATAGTGTCAGAACCTGAGTTAGGAATAGTGTTAGGGCCTTAGTTAGGAACAGTATCAAGCCCTGACCTAGGACAAGCATCTAGGCCTTAATTAAGGACAGTGTCAAGGACTTGGGACTAAATACAGGGCCTGAGTTAGGCGCAGCATAAGGGCTTTAGTTATCCTAAGAGGGAGGACATTAGCTAGTGAGAGGGTCAGGTTAACATCTAGGGATCGTGTCAGGAAATGACCTAGGGATAGTGTCAAGACGTTAGTTATTGAGAGTACCAGGGCCTTGTTTAGAACTAGTGTCAGGGCTTCAGGTAGGGACAGTGTCACAGCCTGACGTAGGGAGAGCGACACGGCCCGAGTGAGGCCTAGCATCAGGCCCTTAGCTGGGGACACTGTCAGGGCATGACTCAGGAGCAGCATCAGGGCCTCTGTAGGATCAGCATTACGGTCTTAGTTAAAGATATGATCATGGCCTGAGTTAGGAGTAGGTTCAGGGCCTTAGGTATCGTGTCTGGGCTTTAGTTAGGCACAGTGTCAGGGCCTGAGTTAGGAATAGTGTCAAGGCATTAGTTAGGGTCACTTTCAGGGCCTTAGTTAGGGTTAGCATCAGAGCATTTGTTAGGTATTGTGTCAGGGCCTGAGTTAGGAGTATCGTCAAGGCCGTGGTTAAGGACAGTGTCAGGGCCTGACTTTGGACTAGTCAGGGTGTTAGTTACGGACAGCACTAGGACTTCAGGTAGGATAAGAGGCAGAACATTACCTATGGATCAAGTGAGGTTACGGGCTAGGGATAATGTCAGTAAATGAGCAAGGGTTAGTTTGAAGACCTTAGGTATTCAGAGCATCAGGGCTTTATTTAGAAGCAGCATCAGGGCCTTATCTAGGGACAGTATCCGCGAAAGGTTTAGGAGAAGCACAAGTGCCTCTGTAGAATCAGCATGAGGGTGTTGGTTAAAGACATTATCGGGGTCCCTGTTATGGATAGCCTCGGGGCATCACTTAGGGACAGCGGCAAGGTTTACTTAGGGTTAGGGCACGGGTTAGGGTACGGGTGAGGGTTAAGGTACGGGTGAGGGTACGGGTGAGGGTACGGGTTAGGGTTAGGGTACGGGTGAGGGTACGGGTTAGGGTACGGGTTAGGGTACGGGTTAGGGTTAGGGTACGGGTTAGGGTTAGGGTACGGTTAGGGTTAGGGTACGGGTTAGGATACGGGTTAGGGTTAGGGTACGGGTTAGGGTTAGGGTTAGGGTACGGGTTAGGGTTAGGGTACGGGTTAGGGTTAGGGTTAGGGTTAGGGTTAGGGTTAGGGTACGGGTTAGGGTTAGGGTACCGGTTAGGGTTAGGGTTAGGGTTAGGGTACGGGTTAGGGTTAGGGTTAGGGTTAGGGTACGGGTTAGGGTTAGGGTACGGGTTAGGGTTAGGGTACGGGTTAGGGTTAGGGTACGGGTTAGGGTACGGGTTAGGGTTAGGGTTAGGGTACGGGTTAGGGTTAGGGTTAGGGTTAGGGTACGGGTTAGGGTTAGGGTTAGGGTTAGGGTACGGGTTAGGGTACGGGTTAGGGTTAGGGTTAGGGTTAGGGTTAGGGTACGGGTTAGGGTTAGGGTTAGGGTTAGGGTACGGGTTAGGGTTAGGGTTAGGGTACGGGTTAGGGTTAGGGTACGGGTTAGGGTTAGGGTTAGGGTTAGGGTACGGGTTAGGGTTAGGGTTAGGGTACGGGTTAGGGTTAGGGTTAGGGTTAGGGTACGGGTTAGGGTTAGGGTACGGGTTAGGGTACGGGTTAGGGTTAGGGTTAGGGTTAGGGTACGGGTTAGGGTTAGGGTACGGGTTAGGGTACGGGTTAGGGTTAGGGTACGGGTTAGGGTTAGGGTACGGGTTAGGGTACGGGTTAGGGTACGGGTTAGGGTACGGGTTAGGGTACGGGTTAGGGTATGGGTTAGGGTTAGGGTTAGGGTTAGGGTTAGGGTTAGGGTTAGGGTACGGGTTAGGGTACGGGTTAGGGTACGGGTTAGGGTACGGGTTAGGGTACGGGTTAGGGTTAGGGTACGGGTTAGGGTTAGGGTACGGGTTAGGGTACGGGTTAGGGTTAGGGTACGGGTTAGGGTTAGGGTACAGGTTAGGGTACGGGTTAGGGTACGGGTTAGGGTTAGGGTACGGGTTAGGGTTAGGGTTAGGGTACGGGTTAGGGTTAGGGTACGGGTTAGGGTTAGGGTTAGGGTACGGGTTAGGGTACGGGTTAGGGTACGGGTTAGGGTTAGGGTACGGGTTAGGGTACGGGTTAGGGTTAGGGTACGGGTTAGGGTACGGGTTAGGGTACGGGTTAGGGTACGGGTTAGGGTTAGGGTTAGGGTACGGGTTAGGGTACGGGTTAGGGTTAGGGTTAGGGTTAGGGTTAGGGTTAGGGTACGGGTTAGGGTACGGGTTAGGGTACGGGTTAGGGTACGGGTTAGGGTTAGGGTTAGGGTTAGGGTTAGGGTTAGGGTTAGGGTTAGGGTTAGGGTACGGGTTAGGGTTAGGGTACAGGTTAGGGTTAGGGTTAGGGTTAGGGTTAGGGTTAGGGTTAGGGTTAGGGTTAGGGTTAGGGTTAGGGTTAGGGTTAGGGTTAGGGTTAGGGTTAGGGGTTAGGGTTAGGGTTAGGGTTAGGGTTAGGGTTAGGGTTAGGGTTAGGGTTAGGGTTAGGGTTAGGGTTAGGGTACGGGTTAGGGTTAGGGTTAGGGTTAGGGTACGGGTTAGGGTTAGGGTTAGGGTTAGGGTACGGGTTAGGGTTAGGGTTAGGGTACGGGTTAGGGTTAGGGTACGGGTTAGGGTTAGGGTTAGGGTACGGGTTAGGGTACGGGTTAGGGTACGGGTTAGGGTTAGGGTTAGGGTACGGGTTAGGGTACGGGTTAGGGTTAGGGTACGGGTTAGGGTTAGGGTTAGGGTACGGGTTAGGGTTAGGGTACGGGTTAGGGTTAGGGTACGGGTTAGGGTTAGGGTTAGGGTACGGGTTAGGGTTAGGGTTAGGGTTAGGGTTAGGGTTAGGGTTAGGGTTAGGGTTAGGGTACGGGTTAGGGTTAGGGTTAGGGTACGGGTTAGGGTTAGGGTACGGGTTAGGGTTAGGGTACGGGTTAGGGTTAGGGTTAGGGTTAGGGTTAGGGTACGGGTTAGGGTTAGGGTACGGGTTAGGGTTAGGGTACGGGTTAGGGTTAGGGTACGGGTTAGGGTACGGGTTAGGGTTAGGGTACGGGTTAGGGTTAGGGTTAGGGTACGGGTTAGGGTTAGGGTACGGGTTAGGGTTAGGGTACGGGTTAGGGTTAGGGTACGGGTTAGGGTTAGGGTACGGGTTAGGGTTAGGGTTAGGGTTAGGGTTAGGGTTAGGGTTAGGGTTAGGGTACGGGTTAGGGTTAGGGTACGGGTTAGGGTTAGGGTACGGGTTAGGGTTAGGGTACGGGTTAGGGTTAGGGTTAGGGTTAGGGTACGGGTTAGGGTTAGGGTACGGGTTAGGGTTAGGGTACGGGTTAGGGTACGGGTTAGGGTTAGGGTTAGGGTTAGGGTTAGGGTTAGGGTACGGGTTAGGGTTAGGGTACGGGTTAGGGTTAGGGTACGGGTTAGGGTTAGGGTTAGGGTTAGGGTTAGGGTTAGGGTTAGGGTTAGGGTACGGGTTAGGGTTAGGGTTAGGGTTAGGGTTAGGGTTAGGGTTAGGGTTAGGGTTAGGGTTAGGGTTAGGGTTAGGGTTAGGGTTAGGGTTAGGGTTAGGGTTAGGGTTAGGGTTAGGGTTAGGGTTAGGGTTAGGGTTAGGGTTAGGGTTAGGGTTAGGGTTAGGGTTAGGGTTAGGGTTAGGGTTAGGGTTAGGGTTAGGGTTAGGGTTAGGGTTAGGGTTAGGGTTAGGGTTAGGGTTAGGGTTAGGGTTAGGGTTAGGGTTAGGGTTAGGGTTAGGGTTAGGGTTAGGGTTAGGGTTAGGGTTAGGGTTAGGGTTAGGGTTAGGGTTAGGGTTAGGGTTAGGGTTAGGGTTAGGGTTAGGGTTAGGGTTAGGGTTAGGGTTAGGGTTAGGGTTAGGGTTAGGGTTAGGGTTAGGGTTAGGGTTAGGGTTAGGGTTAGGGTTAGGGTTAGGGTTAGGGTTAGGGTTAGGGTTAGGGTTAGGGTTAGGGTTAGGGTTAGGGTTAGGGTTAGGGTTAGGGTTAGGGTTAGGGTTAGGGTTAGGGTTAGGGTTAGGGTTAGGGTTAGGGTTAGGGTTAGGGTTAGGGTTAGGGTTAGGGTTAGGGTTAGGGTTAGGGTTAGGGTTAGGGTTAGGGTTAGGGTTAGGGTTAGGGTTAGGGTTAGGGTTAGGGTTAGGGTTAGGGTTAGGGTTAGGGTTAGGGTTAGGGTTAGGGTTAGGGTTAGGGTTAGGGTTAGGGTTAGGGTTAGGGTTAGGGTTAGGGTTAGGGTTAGGGTTAGGGTTAGGGTTAGGGTTAGGGTTAGGGTTAGGGTTAGGGTTAGGGTTAGGGTTAGGGTTAGGGTTAGGGTTAGGGTTAGGGTTAGGGTTAGGGTTAGGGTTAGGGTTAGGGTTAGGGTTAGGGTTAGGGTTAGGGTTAGGGTTAGGGTTAGGGTTAGGGTTAGGGTTAGGGTTAGGGTTAGGGTTAGGGTTAGGGTTAGGGTTAGGGTTAGGGTTAGGGTTAGGGTTAGGGTTAGGGTTAGGGTTAGGGTTAGGGTTAGGGTTAGGGTTAGGGTTAGGGTTAGGGTTAGGGTTAGGGTTAGGGTTAGGGTTAGGGTTAGGGTTAGGGTTAGGGTTAGGGTTAGGGTTAGGGTTAGGGTTAGGGTTAGGGTTAGGGTTAGGGTTAGGGTTAGGGTTAGGGTTAGGGTTAGGGTTAGGGTTAGGGTTAGGGTTAGGGTTAGGGTTAGGGTTAGGGTTAGGGTTAGGGTTAGGGTTAGGGTTAGGGTTAGGGTTAGGGTTAGGGTTAGGGTTAGGGTTAGGGTTAGGGTTAGGGTTAGGGTTAGGGTTAGGGTTAGGGTTAGGGTTAGGGTTAGGGTTAGGGTTAGGGTTAGGGTTAGGGTTAGGGTTAGGGTTAGGGTTAGGGTTAGGGTTAGGGTTAGGGTTAGGGTTAGGGTTAGGGTTAGGGTTAGGGTTAGGGTTAGGGTTAGGGTTAGGGTTAGGGTTAGGGTTAGGGTTAGGGTTAGGGTTAGGGTTAGGGTTAGGGTTAGGGTTAGGGTTAGGGTTAGGGTTAGGGTTAGGGTTAGGGTTAGGGTTAGGGTTAGGGTTAGGGTTAGGGTTAGGGTTAGGGTTAGGGTTAGGGTTAGGGTTAGGGTTAGGGTTAGGGTTAGGGTTAGGGTTAGGGTTAGGGTTAGGGTTAGGGTTAGGGTTAGGGTTAGGGTTAGGGTTAGGGTTAGGGTTAGGGTTAGGGTTAGGGTTAGGGTTAGGGTTAGGGTTAGGGTTAGGGTTAGGGTTAGGGTTAGGGTTAGGGTTAGGGTTAGGGTTAGGGTTAGGGTTAGGGTTAGGGTTAGGGTTAGGGTTAGGGTTAGGGTTAGGGTTAGGGTTAGGGTTAGGGTTAGGGTTAGGGTTAGGGTTAGGGTTAGGGTTAGGGTTAGGGTTAGGGTTAGGGTTAGGGTTAGGGTTAGGGTTAGGGTTAGGGTTAGGGTTAGGGTTAGGGTTAGGGTTAGGGTTAGGGTTAGGGTTAGGGTTAGGGTTAGGGTTAGGGTTAGGGTTAGGGTTAGGGTTAGGGTTAGGGTTAGGGTTAGGGTTAGGGTTAGGGTTAGGGTTAGGGTTAGGGTTAGGGTTAGGGTTAGGGTTAGGGTTAGGGTTAGGGTTAGGGTTAGGGTTAGGGTTAGGGTTAGGGTTAGGGTTAGGGTTAGGGTTAGGGTTAGGGTTAGGGTTAGGGTTAGGGTTAGGGTTAGGGTTAGGGTTAGGGTTAGGGTTAGGGTTAGGGTTAGGGTTAGGGTTAGGGTTAGGGTTAGGGTTAGGGTTAGGGTTAGGGTTAGGGTTAGGGTTAGGGTTAGGGTTAGGGTTAGGGTTAGGGTTAGGGTTAGGGTTAGGGTTAGGGTTAGGGTTAGGGTTAGGGTTAGGGTTAGGGTTAGGGTTAGGGTTAGGGTTAGGGTTAGGGTTAGGGTTAGGGTTAGGGTTAGGGTTAGGGTTAGGGTTAGGGTTAGGGTTAGGGTTAGGGTTAGGGTTAGGGTTAGGGTTAGGGTTAGGGTTAGGGTTAGGGTTAGGGTTAGGGTTAGGGTTAGGGTTAGGGTTAGGGTTAGGGTTAGGGTTAGGGTTAGGGTTAGGGTTAGGGTTAGGGTTAGGGTTAGGGTTAGGGTTAGGGTTAGGGTTAGGGTTAGGGTTAGGGTTAGGGTTAGGGTTAGGGTTAGGGTTAGGGTTAGGGTTAGGGTTAGGGTTAGGGTTAGGGTTAGGGTTAGGGTTAGGGTTAGGGTTAGGGTTAGGGTTAGGGTTAGGGTTAGGGTTAGGGTTAGGGTTAGGGTTAGGGTTAGGGTTAGGGTTAGGGTTAGGGTTAGGGTTAGGGTTAGGGTTAGGGTTAGGGTTAGGGTTAGGGTTAGGGTTAGGGTTAGGGTTAGGGTTAGGGTTAGGGTTAGGGTTAGGGTTAGGGTTAGGGTTAGGGTTAGGGTTAGGGTTAGGGTTAGGGTTAGGGTTAGGGTTAGGGTTAGGGTTAGGGTTAGGGTTAGGGTTAGGGTTAGGGTTAGGGTTAGGGTTAGGGTTAGGGTTAGGGTTAGGGTTAGGGTTAGGGTTAGGGTTAGGGTTAGGGTTAGGGTTAGGGTTAGGGTTAGGGTTAGGGTTAGGGTTAGGGTTAGGGTTAGGGTTAGGGTTAGGGTTAGGGTTAGGGTTAGGGTTAGGGTTAGGGTTAGGGTTAGGGTTAGGGTTAGGGTTAGGGTTAGGGTTAGGGTTAGGGTTAGGGTTAGGGTTAGGGTTAGGGTTAGGGTTAGGGTTAGGGTTAGGGTTAGGGTTAGGGTTAGGGTTAGGGTTAGGGTTAGGGTTAGGGTTAGGGTTAGGGTTGGGGTTAGGGTTAGGGTTAGGGTTAGGGTTAGGGTTAGGGTTAGGGTTAGGGTTAGGGTTAGGGTTAGGGTTAGGGTTAGGGTTAGGGTTAGGGTTAGGGTTAGGGTTAGGGTTAGGGTTAGGGTTAGGGTTAGGGTTAGGGTTAGGGTTAGGGTTAGGGTTAGGGTTAGGGTTAGGGTTAGGGTTAGGGTTAGGGTTAGGGTTAGGGTTAGGGTTAGGGTTAGGGTTAGGGTTAGGGTTAGGGTTAGGGTTAGGGTTAGGGTTAGGGTTAGGGTTAGGGTTAGGGTTAGGGTTAGGGTTAGGGTTAGGGTTAGGGTTAGGGTTAGGGTTAGGGTTAGGGTTAGGGTTAGGGTTAGGGTTAGGGTTAGGGTTAGGGTTAGGGTTAGGGTTAGGGTTAGGGTTAGGGTTAGGGTTAGGGTTAGGGTTAGGGTTAGGGTTAGGGTTAGGGTTAGGGTTAGGGTTAGGGTTAGGGTTAGGGTTAGGGTTAGGGTTAGGGTTAGGGTTAGGGTTAGGGTTAGGGTTAGGGTTAGGGTTAGGGTTAGGGTTAGGGTTAGGGTTAGGGTTAGGGTTAGGGTTAGGGTTAGGGTTAGGGTTAGGGTTAGGGTTAGGGTTAGGGTTAGGGTTAGGGTTAGGGTTAGGGTTAGGGTTAGGGTTAGGGTTAGGGTTAGGGTTAGGGTTAGGGTTAGGGTTAGGGTTAGGGTTAGGGTTAGGGTTAGGGTTAGGGTTAGGGTTAGGGTTAGGGTTAGGGTTAGGGTTAGGGTTAGGGTTAGGGTTAGGGTTAGGGTTAGGGTTAGGGTTAGGGTTAGGGTTAGGGTTAGGGTTAGGGTTAGGGTTAGGGTTAGGGTTAGGGTTAGGGTTAGGGTTAGGGTTAGGGTTAGGGTTAGGGTTAGGGTTAGGGTTAGGGTTAGGGTTAGGGTTAGGGTTAGGGTTAGGGTTAGGGTTAGGGTTAGGGTTAGGGTTAGGGTTAGGGTTAGGGTTAGGGTTAGGGTTAGGGTTAGGGTTAGGGTTAGGGTTAGGGTTAGGGTTAGGGTTAGGGTTAGGGTTAGGGTTAGGGTTAGGGTTAGGGTTAGGGTTAGGGTTAGGGTTAGGGTTAGGGTTAGGGTTAGGGTTAGGGTTAGGGTTAGGGTTAGGGTTAGGGTTAGGGTTAGGGTTAGGGTTAGGGTTAGGGTTAGGGTTAGGGTTAGGGTTAGGGTTAGGGTTAGGGTTAGGGTTAGGGTTAGGGTTAGGGTTAGGGTTAGGGTTAGGGTTAGGGTTAGGGTTAGGGTTAGGGTTAGGGTTAGGGTTAGGGTTAGGGTTAGGGTTAGGGTTAGGGTTAGGGTTAGGGTTAGGGTTAGGGTTAGGGTTAGGGTTAGGGTTAGGGTTAGGGTTAGGGTTAGGGTTAGGGTTAGGGTTAGGGTTAGGGTTAGGGTTAGGGTTAGGGTTAGGGTTAGGGTTAGGGTTAGGGTTAGGGTTAGGGTTAGGGTTAGGGTTAGGGTTAGGGTTAGGGTTAGGGTTAGGGTTAGGGTTAGGGTTAGGGTTAGGGTTAGGGTTAGGGTTAGGGTTAGGGTTAGGGTTAGGGTTAGGGTTAGGGTTAGGGTTAGGGTTAGGGTTAGGGTTAGGGTTAGGGTTAGGGTTAGGGTTAGGGTTAGGGTTAGGGTTAGGGTTAGGGTTAGGGTTAGGGTTAGGGTTAGGGTTAGGGTTAGGGTTAGGGTTAGGGTTAGGGTTAGGGTTAGGGTTAGGGTTAGGGTTAGGGTTAGGGTTAGGGTTAGGGTTAGGGTTAGGGTTAGGGTTAGGGTTAGGGTTAGGGTTAGGGTTAGGGTTAGGGTTAGGGTTAGGGTTAGGGTTAGGGTTAGGGTTAGGGTTAGGGTTAGGGTTAGGGTTAGGGTTAGGGTTAGGGTTAGGGTTAGGGTTAGGGTTAGGGTTAGGGTTAGGGTTAGGGTTAGGGTTAGGGTTAGGGTTAGGGTTAGGGTTAGGGTTAGGGTTAGGGTTAGGGTTAGGGTTAGGGTTAGGGTTAGGGTTAGGGTTAGGGTTAGGGTTAGGGTTAGGGTTAGGGTTAGGGTTAGGGTTAGGGTTAGGGTTAGGGTTAGGGTTAGGGTTAGGGTTAGGGTTAGGGTTAGGGTTAGGGTTAGGGTTAGGGTTAGGGTTAGGGTTAGGGTTAGGGTTAGGGTTAGGGTTAGGGTTAGGGTTAGGGTTAGGGTTAGGGTTAGGGTTAGGGTTAGGGTTAGGGTTAGGGTTAGGGTTAGGGTTAGGGTTAGGGTTAGGGTTAGGGTTAGGGTTAGGGTTAGGGTTAGGGTTAGGGTTAGGGTTAGGGTTAGGGTTAGGGTTAGGGTTAGGGTTAGGGTTAGGGTTAGGGTTAGGGTTAGGGTTAGGGTTAGGGTTAGGGTTAGGGTTAGGGTTAGGGTTAGGGTTAGGGTTAGGGTTAGGGTTAGGGTTAGGGTTAGGGTTAGGGTTAGGGTTAGGGTTAGGGTTAGGGTTAGGGTTAGGGTTAGGGTTAGGGTTAGGGTTAGGGTTAGGGTTAGGGTTAGGGTTAGGGTTAGGGTTAGGGTTAGGGTTAGGGTTAGGGTTAGGGTTAGGGTTAGGGTTAGGGTTAGGGTTAGGGTTAGGGTTAGGGTTAGGGTTAGGGTTAGGGTTAGGGTTAGGGTTAGGGTTAGGGTTAGGGTTAGGGTTAGGGTTAGGGTTAGGGTTAGGGTTAGGGTTAGGGTTAGGGTTAGGGTTAGGGTTAGGGTTAGGGTTAGGGTTAGGGTTAGGGTTAGGGTTAGGGTTAGGGTTAGGGTTAGGGTTAGGGTTAGGGTTAGGGTTAGGGTTAGGGTTAGGGTTAGGGTTAGGGTTAGGGTTAGGGTTAGGGTTAGGGTTAGGGTTAGGGTTAGGGTTAGGGTTAGGGTTAGGGTTAGGGTTAGGGTTAGGGTTAGGGTTAGGGTTAGGGTTAGGGTTAGGGTTAGGGTTAGGGTTAGGGTTAGGGTTAGGGTTAGGGTTAGGGTTAGGGTTAGGGTTAGGGTTAGGGTTAGGGTTAGGGTTAGGGTTAGGGTTAGGGTTAGGGTTAGGGTTAGGGTTAGGGTTAGGGTTAGGGTTAGGGTTAGGGTTAGGGTTAGGGTTAGGGTTAGGGTTAGGGTTAGGGTTAGGGTTAGGGTTAGGGTTAGGGTTAGGGTTAGGGTTAGGGTTAGGGTTAGGGTTAGGGTTAGGGTTAGGGTTAGGGTTAGGGTTAGGGTTAGGGTTAGGGTTAGGGTTAGGGTTAGGGTTAGGGTTAGGGTTAGGGTTAGGGTTAGGGTTAGGGTTAGGGTTAGGGTTAGGGTTAGGGTTAGGGTTAGGGTTAGGGTTAGGGTTAGGGTTAGGGTTAGGGTTAGGGTTAGGGTTAGGGTTAGGGTTAGGGTTAGGGTTAGGGTTGGGTTAGGGTTAGGGTTAGGGTTAGGGTTAGGGTTAGGGTTAGGGTTAGGGTTAGGGTTAGGGTTAGGGTTAGGGTTAGGGTTAGGGTTAGGGTTAGGGTTAGGGTTAGGGTTAGGGTTAGGGTTAGGGTTAGGGTTAGGGTTAGGGTTAGGGTTAGGGTTAGGGTTAGGGTTAGGGTTAGGGTTAGGGTTAGGGTTAGGGTTAGGGTTAGGGTTAGGGTTAGGGTTAGGGTTAGGGTTAGGGTTAGGGTTAGGGTTAGGGTTAGGGTTAGGGTTAGGGTTAGGGTTAGGGTTAGGGTT